>NC_000070.6:54033663-54389913 GCF_000001635.26 Mus musculus
TTGTTAAAGGTCTCTCAAGGAAATGGACAATAGCTAATTAATTGAGCTCTCCATGACTGTCTGTCCTGTCGTTTTTCATTTATCTGCTCTGGTTTCTTACCTCGCAGGTCTACCTTCTCTCTCTCTCTCTCTCTCTCTCTCTCTCTCTCTCTCTCTCTCTCTCTCTCTCTCTCTCTTCCTTCCTTCCTCCCTCACTTCTTTTATTTACCTCTTTTTATTATATCTATCATTCTTTTCTTCTTGTCTTATTTTCCTGCCTCAGATCTCTTTTCTGTTTCTTTTATAAAAATCCATCTTTAAAATTTAGATAAAGTGTAGATATATAAAGCTTTTTTAGGAATATGGATACACACACACACACACATATATATGTGTGTATATATATATATATATATATATATATATATATATATATATATACTTTAATTTATTTTTTCTGAGCCTGATGATTGTTGTCTTTTAAGGTTGTAAGGAGGCTCAAGAAATTCCTGTTTTTGAATTTCTGAAGAAGGATTACAGTTTTGGAAGTTTGGTTAAAAAAGAGTGTATGGTAAGCTAGGATGTAGTTCAGTTGGTACAGTGGTCTCCTAGCATCCACAAGGCTCTGGGTTCATTCCCTAGAGTGATAGGTCTCATCTGTAATTCAAGCAGATAAGCAGATAAGGAGTACAAGTTTGTCCTGTTGTACATTTAAGTCCAACCTGAACTACCTGAGACATTTTCTCAAAGAACATCGAAAGTCAAATCAACCAACCAAAAAATACTACCTCTTCCCCAAAAAACAAAAACAAACAAACAAACAAACCAAAAAAAGCAACCTATAGTGTTGGAGCTGGCGTGTTGTTATTATTACTGATGTTGTTATTATCCAGAAATGGATAAAGTGTTGTTATTATGGCACATGAAATGTGCTGTAGAAAATATGGAAAATCACTTATCTCAACTTAAAATGAATGGAGACCAGATTAGTTAAACAAAATTATACCAGAACGGTAAGCTTACTGTGCCAATCACAGGAAGCAAGTCTGTGAAGTCTCGGAAAGTGAGGGCTAACTCTGAGGTAGCCACCCATTCCAGCTTGTCCAGGGGTGACGTGTTCTTTGGGGGCACTGGACTTGCATTGTCAAACTAGGGCAATCTAAGAGTTAACTAGATGGGTAGATATCCTACGCAGTAGTTCTTCCACAAGAGGAAGACCAAGGTCTAGCTTGAGCCAGAAGCCCAGCAGCTCATGAAACTTTCTCCACGGTTAAGCGAAGTCTCTTTTCCTTCAGTGGCCTGCTCTGTTTTGAATGCATGCATTTTCAACTCCAGCCTTGAAGAAGGCTTACTGTGCTACTGTGTCAGAAAGTGGCGTGAAATCTCAACATCAAAGTATGAGGGTGTGAGATGGGGGAAGCATTTCTTCCTGACTTGGAACCTACTTCTGCTTCACAGCACAGCACAGCACAGCACAGCACAGCACAGCACAGCACAGCACAGCACAGCACAGCACAGCACAGCACAGCGCCCGTTACCCCAGTCATAAGACTTTGGCACCTAACGGTTGATTGTCTCTGTCCTCAGACTAAAGCTGAGATTTCAGGGTGCAATGTAATGGGGCTCTGCTTCCTCTACTCAGATAGACCTTGAAGACAGAGGGCCTGGCTTACATTTTCTCAGTAACCACTGAATGAATGAAAGAGTTATATAAATGGGAAAAGGGAGGGAACAAATAGATAGCCAAAGAAATGAAGAGATCCAAGGAAATGCAGATTTTTCTGTGTGTATTAATAAGCAGTGTGGGTTTCTGATTTGAATTGGCACTACTGTGGCATTTGAAGTGTCTAGAATCTTAGAATTAAAAACCTATATTCAGATAGCACCTTAGGCTATATTGGGTTCTCAGGCCCAATCATGATACTAAACTCCTCATCCCATAAATGGTCCAGCAATTGGGGGCACCACTCACTGACGTGGATGGGGGATGCTGCATTCCTTAAAATTCTACAAAACAGTTAAGAAGCTAGAGTGAAACCCAAGTGGCAAGCAGAAAAAAAATCATTCCAGCTACTAACTCGTGAGTCACGGAAAGGGGACATCTTACCCAGCTTATCTGGACTCCAGCTTAACTTCATTAAATACAAATTTTTATTTTATTTTAGATTTTCCCTTTTTTATTTTGGTGAAGATCATTAACATTCTAAGTATCCCAATTTTGGGATTTTGTCAGTGTTCAGAAATGTATTTTTATTCATCGCTTGTGAAAGTTTGAGATGATAACAGTTGACTGTTCTCAGGATTGAACTCCATCCCTTCTCAATGCCTTGAGAGCTTTCTATGTTATCATTACAGCGATTTTAATGACTAGCTATTTGCTTACACAAACTCTCCATCCCCCGTTTGTTAAGTTGGATTTTGGATTATGAAATTCCCACTACATAGCATATATATTGACATTACATTCTTATCATTCATGTCTTCATCTTCCCCTTCTGCTTTTCTGCGGCATTCATGTTTATGTTCTCAAATTTAAAAATATTCATGTTGCTTCCTTTCCACTTCTCTCTAGTGGTACTTTCTCAGGCATTAACTCCAACTCTTTAATTAGGTTAATTTATTTTCGTGGATGTATGTGGGTCTACCCTGTGTGTGCGGGTGTTTGTATACATGTAGAGAAGAGACTGCAACGTCAAGTATCATTCTTCAGGTGTTGCCCATCTTTTTGTCCGAGCCTCTTGCTAGTCTGGAGTTTGCTAATTAGGCTGGGCTGGCTGGCCAGTGTCCTCAGAGCGGGACCCACCTGTCCCTGCCTTCTCTGCATTGTCATTACAAGGGCATGCTCAGGTCCTTGCAATTTAGAGATGTACTCTACTGACTGAGCTGAGAACCCAGCTCTCCTTCTGATTGTCAGCTATCAGAACAATAATATTTACAGAGCTCATCTTGATGGATGAACGGGTTCCAAGAGAAGAGCATGTAACATGTATCCTACAGTGCAGAGGTCAAAGGGATTGCTCTTGCTTTCTTTGGCATGTCTCTCCTTTAAGTCACAGTCAGAAGTTATTTTTCTTCACATACCTGTCTTCTCTCACTTTGCTTCTCATACTACATTCTCATTTTATTGGCTCTCTTTTCCAGGACCTTCTAAAAAATTAAGTATAGAGTATAACAACAGTTAAAATCTTTGTCTAGATTTGTATATATGAAGGTATCTGTTTTGACTTCACTTCTGATGAATAGTTGGACTAGATGTAAATTGTAAACTATAAGCGTTTTCTTCAAAAGTCTTTTGGGGATGAGCGGACTTCAGACAGGGTCTCACTGGATGGATTGGCCTTGACGTCATAACTGTTCCCCACTCCCACTGTCTCAGTTTCCTGAATGCTGGGATCATAGGTATGACCTCCCATGACCACCTTTTACTCAGGATTTTGAATGACTTTTTTCTCATGGCTGGTAAGAATTATGCCCTTTCACCTTGTTTTCTAGGTAACTTTCCTTTCTAATAGCTTGTAGAATTTGAAATTTCATCAACATTTATTCAGCTGTGTGTAGTTTGTCCTGGAGATATAGCTCAGTGGCAAACAGTTGCCTAGCAAGTGTGAGGACCTAGGTTCGATCCCCAGCATTGGAAAAAAGGACATCAAGTTGTGTGAACACTTTATTCACTTCACTTAACCCTCCAGAGTTTTCCAACATAAACAACGATCTCTGCACCTCTGGGACCCAATGCTTATTGGTTCTCTGAATGATTTTATTTTCATCTTTCAATATCGAATTTTTGATCTTACAACTTATATTAGATGAGTAAAGGCCCCTGGTCATATCTTCCAGTCTCATAATTTCTATGTCTTTTTAAATGAGAAATTTTCTCTGTTTAGTCATGACAACCATACACTGTTATTATTTACCTATTAAAGTATAGTTGTACTTTTAATTTTCTGAAATTTTTTCTTATGCTTGGATTATCTTACTTACCAGCAGTGATGACAATCTTTTTATTCACCTATTTATTTTGATGGGCCTTCAATATCTGATCAAGTATCTATAAAAACACATCTTTGTATGTATGTGTGTATGTGTGCAAGTATATACAGGTGTGTGGAGGTCAACATGAAGAAGATTTCTTAATTATCTTCCACCTTTGTTTTTTGAAACAAGCTCTTTCTTTCACTGAATGGGTGCTCTTTGATTCAACTAGATTGGCTGGTCTTAGTGTTAATGATCTTCTTGTCTCCATCTCCCCAGGGATCCTGGATATATACTGGGTGTCCAGCTTTCACATGGGTGCTGGGTTTGCACATGTTCCAATGGAAACAACTTCCCAGCTGAACCCCTCTTCAGCCCTTAAGAACACATCTGAAAACCCGAGGATTCAACTTTCACCTTTGCAGATCATTTCCTTTTCTTCTGATGTCATACTTAGCCCATGTTTTAAAATGACAATTGATTGATTTCTTCAAATTTCTCCTCATCTTAAATATACATAGAGTTATTGATCCATATAATTAGCTTACAGGACATTTTCCAAAGTTTTTTGGCTCCTGTCTTGATTGGAAAACCTTACTTTTGGCAGTCAGAAGATGAACACATAGGTCAGTTTCTCCATAGAGACTATGAACACGAGGAGTCTTCCCACAGTCTTCAATGCAATAGATTTGCATTCTGGAGTTAGAGTATTTTAGTTAGTTTTACTCATAAATAGCATCAAGTCATCTTCCATATATGTTCTAGTATGGGTCATTACTACAGTGACACATTGAACTCTTTCAGGTTCCATCTCCTACACTAATTTCCTTTCCAATCATATCTCCAGTCTTTCTAGATAGATATTGCCATGCTTTATTCTGAAGGCAAACAATATTTCTGCTGATCATGCTAGCTCTGTAATCATGGGTACACAGCAAGGGGTTGACAATGAGAAATAATCTGTACAGGCTGTTATATCCTCAGACTGAACTATTTTGAGAGTTTATTTTTAGACTGTGACTTTTTCCACTTTTATTTAAGACACACACACACACACACACACACACACACACACACACACACACACACATATAACTAATTCTTTGATGATTTCATACAACATATTTTGATCAATTTTAACTCTCAACTGCTTTCCTTAACTCCTTTCAGAACCTCTCACACTCCATATTCCACCCCAACTTCCTGTCTTATTCTTCTGCTTTTCTTCCCTCCCTCCCTCCTCCTCCTTCTCCTCCTCCTCCTTCTTCTTCTTCTTCTCTTTCTTCTTCTTCTTCTTTCTTCTTCTTCTTCTTCTTCTTCCTCTTCTTCTTCTTCTTCTTCTTCTTCTTCTTCTTCTTCTCTCTCTCTCTCTCTCTCTCTCTCTCTCTCTCTCTCTCATCCTCCTGCCCTCTCCTCCTTCTCTTCCTTCTTCTTCTTCAACTCAGCAACTCATTAGCTCCACTTTGTGCTGTCATATATTTCTGGGATAGAGCTATCCTCTGGAGTCTGGTCAACCTATCAGTGGCCATACCCATAAAGAAAATTGATTCTACCCTGAAGCCCCAGAAGTGATCAACTGTCCTTAATTCCTGAGTAAGGGGTCACTGCTTGTGAACCCCTTCCTAGTCAATGCTAAAGTATTGACCGTCTTGATCTTGAAAAAAATCTTATATTTCCACTACTACTCTTCATCAATCTTATTCTAGTTCTAGTTCCCTCAATATTTTTGGAGACAGGATAGTTTCCTTTCAACTTGGTTTCCACAGAAACCCTTTTTATTTTCTCCTTTGGTATTGATATATCCATAGGATCTCAATAGTTGGGGAAGGGATGGACATGCTGGGTATAGCAGCTAGCAAAGAAAGCATGGTTAAATTCCCAAGAAAGTATGTGCATCAATGGTGCATGCATGATAAGCATCTGAATGGACTCCTGTCCTTTGGCCAACTAGAAAGCATCCTTCCTCTACTCCTTTATTATTTACTCCAAAAGCCTTTCCTCTTTCTCTCTGAAACTTCTTTTTGACTTTTCTAGCTCACCTAAAGTCTAAGCTTCTAGAACTGCAGGACCACTTCTTGCCAAGGCAGGAGAGGTGGGTGCATGAGAAACTTCATAGCTTTTCCCTATCGGTTTACTACTAGTTAACACATAGTAAAATCTCTTGAGAAGTGAACTGTGTGTCTTTTCTCTTGAGTATTATATATGACTATGCGGATGTGGGGAGGGATGGGGAGGGCTAAATGGATGAGAGGAAGTGGTTCACTCGTTCTGTAGCACATGATAGCTGAACATTTGCTGATAAGTTGGGAAAGTACAAAAACCATTCTCATAAAGAGGCTTGATGATGCATGACTTCTTTGCCAAAACTTTACTCAGGAATGTGTTAGAATTGTGCTACTGAAACCTTGAAAAAAACCCAAGATTTTCAGACTCAAAGTTTTGCTTGCTTGCTTTCTTTCTTTCTTTCTTTCTTTCTTTCTTTCTTTCTTTCTTTCTTTCTTTCTTTCTTTCTTTCTTTCCTTCCTTCCTTCCTTCCTTCCTTCCTTCCTTCCTTCCTTCCTTCCTTCCTTCCTTCCTTCTTTCTCTCTCTCTCTCTCTCTCTCTCTCTCTCTCTCTTTTCTTTCTTTCTTCCTTTCTTGCATTTTAAAATAGCCCATTAGTGCCTGAGGGACTTACACTCGTAATACATAATTAGGCATCTTCAGTCAGTAAGCCTGAAATCATATATTCATGGCAATTCAACATCTTTGTAATCTCACTCTCTTTTTCCTTGTACAAGGAAGGTTGAAATATTAATTGCTGTATCAGCCACTTTAAGATTTAATGTATTTTTCCCCTTTCTGAGGACTGCATACCTCCTGTGTGTCTTCTAACTGTCTATTCCCACAGCTGCCTGAGAGATAAGCAACTGTATGTCTCTGGAAGTAATCTATAAATCATATTCAAATTCATGTGTCCAAATGATCCTTCCTTTAATCTCTAAAATGACTCCACTGGAGGCTTGCTAGTGAGCTTCAATTGGAAACATTATGTTTTCCACCTACCCACACTTCTGTCAAGCATATTAGTGTGAAGAAAGGAAGACGAGTGAGACTGGGGAAACACGGCTCCCAGCTCTGCCAGCTAGAGTGCCTATGGGTACAATAGGGCACCTGGTTTAAATCAGTTGAGTCGTGACTTTTGAAAGGCAAACAGAAGAAAGAGAATGGAATACTTGGGTTGTTGCTAGAAGAGACATCTCTTGTGACTCGTCTTTATCATGCCATTACTCTCACACAATGAGAAAAGTGTCATGAGTCCAATCATTGTTTAATGTTTTAAAATATGCCAATGTGAGAGCTTAAGATGGCTATCATATTAGTTTCACAAGACAGCCATTTCTTCTTACAAGACAGCTGATCAACTTACACGACCTCATGATCTACTATATCATGTAGTCTGGTCTATCAGTTCAATCTTGTTTCTATTATCCATTCTGGGGGGAGGGGGGTGGATCAGTCCTTGGCATGAGCCATACTTGCTGCATGTAATTTTAAAATGCACGTTTCCTCTTTTGCCCAGGGCTGCGCTCTCGGCTTAGCTCTGATATTATAGTCCCACCCACTGACTACCTCTTCCTCCCAGCTAGCTTTGCCAAGCCACCATCAATCACTCCATCTTCTCTCTTTCTCCTGTTTACCTTCGCTCCTTAGAAGAAAAACATTAAACCATTCTATTATTTTAAAACTTTCCAGATAATACAATTGTTTGGAATAGAAATCTCTAGCCTTAAACTTATCAGCTAACCTAAATCAGCCATCTGCTGGTGGTGGAGGATGCTGGTTCTGGTTGCCCTAAGACCTTACATGGTTGTTGCATCCGTCTCCTTCCAAAGCCTGGTCTGAAATGCCCCTCTTCTATCCCTGTGTCCACTTTTCCTCCTTCAGGGCCACAAGTCCCAACTTTTCCCTTTTACCCAGCAATTTGCTTCCGCCTTCTTTATTGACCAAATCAAGAACCAATTAGGGAAACAACACTTCCCCTACAATACTCAATTCATTCTTACCTTAGAACCTTTCCTCTGACATTCTTCTGCCCAGAATACTGTCATTTATTCTTCTATCTCCAAAGCTTTTATATTGAACAAGTAACCACTCCAGTTGTCATTCAAAACCAAAAAGTGACTTCTTCTGAAACACTTTTATGTTCTTTAACGAACACCCTGCTAGCTGAATGGGATGTGGAAAAGATGTTTAGTTAATGTCCACTCTATGCACTTGCTGGCCTAGGTCATACACATTGAACACGAATAACCAGGTTAGTTCCACATCTTGTACAACTTCTAGTTTATACACAGACAAATAGAATCCATCAATCTAGTAAATAGAACTAGTTTCAACGCCTATGTCTAGGTACCTGCAATGCCATGTACTTACTATTCTCTTTACCAAGGTATCCCTGCCAATGGATTTGTAATTTAGTTGGAGTGTAAGATAGACGTATATAGAATCACAAAAATGACCAATCTCAGGGCCATGAAGGCCTTTCAACATCATGAAGTTCAACTCTATCCTGGATATTGAATAATTTGTTCATCACAAGACTAAGAAAATAGCTTTTATTAGAAAACCTTCAGTGACAGGTCATGTTGGATGAATGGACCTAGGTGAAACTTTCATTATTTTTCTATTGAATATTGTAATACATGGCTATTCTTTTTTCTTGGCCATTTCAGAAAGTTTTGTATCGTTACTTGGTCATCAATACTATTTCTAAATGTTGATTATTTTCTCATAATGTCATAGATATAGTTATCTAGACTCAAAAATGTTTTTGGGTTGGATCTGTGTGCACACTGCTAGAGTTTCCCCGTTTACTGACAAACCCTTAGGGGCTGGGGAGACAACTCAGTGAGAAAAGCACTTGTAAGCATGAAGACCTGAGTTCAAATCCTTAGTGCCCAAGAAAACCAAACCAAACCAAAGCAAACCAAACCAAACCAAACCAAACCAAACCAAACCAAAGCAAACCAAAGCAAACCAAAGCAAACCAAAGCAAACCAAACCAAACCAAACCAAACCAAACCAAACCAAACCAAACCAAACCAAACCAAATCAAACCAAACCAAACCAAACCAAACCAAACCAAACCAAACCAAACCAAACCAAACCAAACCAAACCAAAGCAAACCAAACCAAACCAAAGCAAAGAAACCATATGCAGGCCTGTGTCTATAATCTCACTGTTTCTATGGTGAGCTAGGTAGCAGAAACAGGAGAATTCCTGGAAGTTCATACGCCTACTAGGTTGATGTACACAGTGACAAACAAGAGACCATCCACATCAATGTGTGGTCATTTGCTTATCTAAAATGTTTCTAAAGCAGTTTGCTCCTCTTGAGTTAGTGGTCAGGTATGTCGTAGTTAAATGCATGGGGAAAGGCAGAATGTAGCATTTGTTCTATGTTTCAAGTTTGACTTCTTAAAATCTCTCAATAGAAAGTAATCAAAGTTCTGCTGTGACTTGTTTTTGATAAGTTCATGTCCATGGCACAGAATCTTTTACTTGTAGTCCCCCCCCCCCTCCACCAAATCTTCATAAGGTACATGGTAATCTCTTACAGAATTTCTCTCAAAATGATGTAAATGGCTTATTCAATAAAATTCTTGAAGATTTAACGTGTAGTGGGGTGTGTGTGTGTAAGCATAAAACAGAGTCTTTGTTACAGTCTATACTGAAATGCAGAATTGTTTTACATGGACCCTTTGTGCACGAGGAAGAATGTACGGTGTGCTTCATACAAGAAGTGGACATTGAAGGATGGTTGGAGTGAGTCAGGAAGTAAGGAGATGAATGAGAATCTCAAGCAGTGACAATTGGGTGAACAAAAGCATGGAGGTCTGAGTGTGGAGTGCTGGTGGACCACAGAGGCACTAGGGTATGTCTGGAATAGTGAGGGAAGCTGAGGATTACCACACACACAACAGAATAGGCAAAGTTGAGCTAGCTTGTGGGACAATCTTCAAGGGGATATAGACAATGCTGCTGTGAATTTTTTTTTTTTTCGAGACAGGGTTTCTCTGTATAGCCCTGGCTGTCCTGGAACTCACTTTGTAGACCAGGCTGGCCTTGAACTCAGAAATCTGCCTGCCTCTGCCTCCCAATTGCTGGGATTAAAGGCATGTGCCACCACACCCGGCTCTGCTATGAATATTGTAGTGGGATAAAATATATTGAGGCTTTTTGATTACAGAAGTGACCCAACATTGAAGGAAGAGGATCCTGGCCATGTGTTCAGAAATGCAGAAAGCAAAGTGTAGGGCTGCCTTTGGAACCCAGGAGACTGCATTGGACCCAACACCATCATTTCTGCATGGAGTGGAAGACACTTGCTGAATGTAGCGTTGGGAAAATCACATGGAGATGGACCCACATGCCATCTCAATGCAAAGTAAGCCAGCTAGGTGGTTTACTAACCCATTGATGGAGTGATTGACTGAGAAAATATCAGTCATTATGAATATGATGTTTCTAGTCTTCAGGCCTGCCTGGAACAATCCTGTCTTCATTAAGAGAAACCAGATGATCCAATGTATTTTTGTTTGTACAACTGAGTTAACTGCCAATGAAATCCCATGTAGAAACATTGCTTTCATGAGCATTCCAACTACCTCTCTACTGAAGTTTACATTTGGAGGAGTGTCCATTGTCGGTGTCTCTTTAAACATATATGCAGGGACAGCAAAAAAACCTCCCACCTCAGATTTTTAAAGGAAATAAGAGGTCCTGTAACTCTTGAGGAAAAATACACTCACCCTCAAATTATATTGTTTTAGAGGTTAAAAGTATATAATTTCCCCAGAAACACATTGCGCCTCAGCCTGCTGGGAGACTATTGCTCAATTACTCTCAGCAGTAGCAAAGGTGTCTACAATTCTGTCAGCTCTGCTGAGGCTGCTGGGAAGAGAGGCCTTGCCCAGGCTGTGGGCTGACATGAAAGGTTTGGGCCAGACAGGGCAAGTGGCCCTGCACTCTTGAGTCATGGTCCCCCTGCTTTGACGTGTCAAAACCCTGTCTAATCACAGGTTGACTGCACAGGTGGCCCTAGCCTCTGCTCCCGAGACTTGCTGGTTAGCTGCCATATCCCTGTGCATATTTGTGTCCTAGGTATCATCCTTTAGGTGTGCTCAAGTGGAAAAATCCATGTAGTTTCTTGTCAGGGTAGAAATGGTCTAGATCTGGGATGACCCTGTGGAGGGGCCAGAGGGACTGCTGGGGTGACCCTGCCCTTCCAACATCTACTGTCATCAGGGGTTTCCAGTAGAATCCAAAGGGTCATCTCAGACATTTACATATTTCCATCACCAATATAATGTGTTTCTCTGCATTTCCCCCATGTGTGTCTCTCTTGATGTTTTGGTGGTTTTGAAGAGAGTTGTTGGAACACACTCCTCAGGAATTTTAAGCCTATCTTTATTCTTAGTGCTCTCATTTGGTTTTGTCAATTTGAATGTTTCTGGTATGAGCAGAAACAACCCTTGGTCTGGTAGAGGACAAATTGGTGGCTTCAGAAAGTGGCAGGAAAGCAAACAATCCCAGGAGAAGAGCAGTGGTGGTTTTAAGGATCTGGCAAGCCCCTGTTCTTGTCTGTGCTCCCTCCCAAGTCACCCATTCTGCTCACTGGCAACCCTCGAGAGATTGCTGTTAAACATACAGACAAACGTGCAACCAAAAGGAACCACCGTCATAACCCCAGACTGATTCTGGGCTGCAGCTTTAGATTCTGGGAAAGGATTATAAACAGGTCTCAATGTCAGTCAAAGGCAGAGCCTTGAGAAGCTGAATGCTATACTCTCCGACTCTTCAAAGAACACTCACTGATCCTTTCTCTTTTCCGCCGTCTCTCTTGGTAACAAGCAGAGTTTGGAAATTGTTTTTTAGCAAACGCATTAGGGGGAAGCCAGAAGGGAAGTGACACATTGACAGGTGACTGAGGAGACAGGTCTGGGAAGGAATGGCTAAAACAAAAGCCGGCAGAATGCTCAGGTCTCCTGAAATCTCTTCAAGGCTTAATTGCAGGTGGGCAGCTGACCCGTGTAAACGGAAAAGAGCAAGGGAGGAGACTGAATAGCCCTCTTCCCGTTGAAAACCCAACGGATCTTAAAATGCGCAACAACAGAAGCACCCCCTAGGCTGAATTATTCAGAGCTGGCTCTGACAGTAGTATTCATCTGTACTCCATCTGCAACGCCTTGGTTTGTGCATCTCAACCTCCACCTCTGTGCAGATCCCCACCCTACCTCCCCTGTCCCTACCACTGCTACCACCATCATCAGCAATCAATACCATTATCATCAGTAGTAGCATCTTCATTCATTGTACTATAAAGTAGTATATATGCCAGATACTTCACTCAGGGATTATTTCTTCTGCAGAAAAACCAATGAGGCAGTTACTACTACATTGTTAATTTATAGAAAGAACCACAGCGTGTGAATGGAGTCAGTGTTCCACACTGGTAGACCTGTGTACAGTTTATAGCCTCTACACTATAAATGAGTAGATGGATGTGCACTTGAACAATGAAGGAACATCCCTCTATAGGTTCTTAAATGTCTTAAATGTGGCTCTGACCCTCTTGGAGCTCATAGTCCAGTGAGAAAGGAGATTGTTTACTCATGGAACAATTCATTTTTTGTCAATTAGCTTAATAAAATCCAAGGCTAGGGTTGTCTGTGAGAAAATTTAGGAGAAAGAATAAGGTGGGGGTTTATGTAGATTGTTAATGAAATACCTATTTTTTTATTCTGTTGGAGGGTTTTCATCAAGATACAGGGTAAAAAGTAAGGTCTTCAATGTTTACCAGAAGACCTTTTCTTTGTTTGTTTCCTTGTTACTGTGATAAGCACTATGACTAAATCCATCATTGAGAGACCTCTCTGTCTTGCTCAGCTAATTTTCTTCTACAGCCGCCGACCTTGGGATACTACCACCCACAGTGGACTGGGCCCTCCTACAGCAATTAGCAAGTTAAAAAAAATGTTTCATGGACATGACCACAGGCCAGTTTGGTGGAGACAGTTTTACAATTGAGGTTTCCTATTTCCAGGTGTGTCAAGTTGACAACTGAAGCTGACAATGGCAGCTGCTTTCTGAGACAGACTGCTGGGTGTGATGGCTGAGTCTGATCATTTTCCTAAAAAAATGTCTGGAGACATTATCCTTGGGTCCGTCCACTTAATGCCTATTAGAAATGTCCAAATTGGGGAATACTGTGATGGTTTGAATAAGAATGCACTCCTATAGGCTCATATGTTTTGATCCGTGGTCTTCAGTTGGAAAAACTGTTTGGGAAGGAGTAGGAGGTATGGCCTTGTTGGAGAAGGTATGTTAGTGACAGCACGCTTTTGAAATTTCAAAAGCCTATGCTATTGGTGGTTTGCTTTCTCTGCTTCCTAATTGTGGATCAAGATGTAAGATCTCAGTTACTGCTTCAATGCCATGCCTGCCTGCCTGCCTGCCTGCCTACTGGCCTAGTGTCATGCTCTCTGCATGGCAGTCATGGACTGTAAGTCTAAAATAAACTCTTTCTTTTATAAACTGCCTTGGTCATGGTGTGTCTTATCACAGCAATAGAAAAGTATATTGAAAATTTATTCTCCAGACACTTTCTCATCTGGAATAATGTTTATGTATAATAGAACCTTTGGTTACATCCTGGAGAACTTAGAGTTCTTTGGACTTAGATCCCATGTGTCTCAGATACTGCATTCTGCTTGATTCAGGGACACTGGAGTTTGGGTGGAAAGAACACTCTTGATAGTGAGGACTTTGCTACTGCTCTTCTGCCCACATTGTCTGAAATGGTTCCACTTTCTATGCTTTTTTCCAGGCAGGTTTCTCAAGTTCACTGAATTTTCAAGTTCTCCCACCAGGGTGGATGGGGCAGAGAGGTGTGACAAAGAGGCAGTGTCTGGGGACAGAGATCAAAATGAAAGTTTGAAAGCCATCTGATGAGCTTATTTGAAGAGGCTGCAAATAGTTGTTGTGTTCATGGTGAGACCAGAGAAAAGGGAAGAAAGAGAGGAATTTGAGCCCAAAGTCAATGAAGCCATTCTGGATCTAGAGAGGACAACTATAGAGACCCTTCAAGAAAGCCCTTTCATCCTTGCATTTGGACATCAACATTTTCTGGCCTGGAGGGTTCCATACTCAATAGAAAAACTTTATACATTCCTTGCAACCCTAGCCCTAACCCTAACCATAGCCCTAGCCCTAGCCCTAGCCCTGGCCCTGGCCCTGGCCCTAATCCTAACGCCTATTTCCTGCGACATCCCTGAGGTCCCCTGCCTGCTCCAGGAGCTTCTTTTCTGGGTTACTCTACTCCACTTCTCTACTTCCTTTTGTCCCACTCGTTACTGTCCAACCTTGTGATTATGTATTATGTGTACTTCCCTCTCACCTACTGGGAGCATTTTGGCATCTAGATAATGCATTCTTATTTATAAGTTTCCATCTAGCATGTGGCTCACAATGGTATACATATTGATCCTAAATTTTATAAATTTTAAAATGGCCATTTTGTTTACTTTTACTTGTGAACGTAAAGGTGCTTTAAAAAAATAGTCTGTGCTAAAACCAACCAAACAAACAAAACCCCAAACCATTAAAATGTGGGATTAAGCCAGGTGTGGTGATACACACATTTAATCTTAGGACTTGAAAGGCAGAGGCAGGTGGACCTCTGTGAATTCATGGTCAGCTTGCTCTTTATAGTGAAGTCCAGGCTAGCCAGGGAAACCCTATGTCAAAAAACAACCAACCAACTAAAGGACAAAAATAAGAAAGAAGAGATTCATTGAAACGTCTGTTCTTAGGACCTCAAGCTGTATAGGTTAAGTTGTATTTGTGGGTCTAAGCAGCTTGTGCTATGGTGATGAACCAGGTCTAGTGAGATGGGACTGATGTTTAACTCTAATTTTAGACATACAGCATCTTTAATTCTATGATAGTGAGTCTGCCTCTGTCCCTTCTTCTGTAGCATTTGCAGGTGGTGCTGGCACAAGCTCAATTTGGGCTTGGTGCTGCCAGAGAAACCTTTGTAGGCTGGGGAGACTAGCTGAGGGAGTTATCTTCCCATGGCTAGAATGGAAACTATGCCCAGGGAAAAGCATGCTTGACCTTCTTTGAATCATCTCTTCTGGATCTGTTAGGGCCTCATGGCCCGTCTCAGCACCATGGCTTTGCTCAGTTCCCACCTCTAGGATTGAAACATCTTCTGGTTCTTCTTTCAGAGCCTTCTCTGGGATTCTTTGTGAAGCGTTTGTAAACAGTGCCTGCATCGTTTCTGGTAGTGAATTGAATTAAAATATCCTTTGTTGATAGTCCAGCTTCAAAAGTGCTCAAGTCTGCTGTTAATCTTCTTTTTCCTTCCAACCACTGAGGAGATACTCCTGCAAGGGAGAGGGGGAAACAATAATGCCCTTGTTCTGGTTTAGAGATTCATTATGCCCTCGCTGTGTATTTATGCTGTCAAATGTGGGGCAACTGTAAATCAAACCATCCTATCGAAGAAGAGCAAACATTACATTAAATGTTGATAATTTTCTTCTCTTCCAGATGCTTACCTAATTTTATTTCAGCAAACACTCACCGAGCATTTCAATTGTGCTAAATGCAGATAAAATGAGATCTACAATTTTGAGGAACCCCATGGGCTACTCAAAAAGAGACAGGAGTAAATGAACAGCTGTAGTTTTCAGGGCAACTGGGGTACCAAAGACATCACTGTTTACCATGGATGTCATAGACCCCTAAGGACTATTCTGGCATACGTTGCCTTTGTACACACCTTTTGTATATCATGCATCAAGTAGATGTAGCAAGTCAACATTTATTGAATGGATGACTGATAGGATAAACTAAATTTTGAATCCTGTCATTCTCACATTCTTGCACGTGTTTTCTTAACACGACAAAAGATGACTATTCTCAAGAACTCCTTGGCTAATAACTCCCCTCTCTGATCTAAAAGAGGATGTTCAACTCAATATTGGTTGGAATTTAAAGTAAAACTCACAATCAGATCTGAACCCTGCTTAGTAAGTGATGGAGACTGGTATGTATCTTGGGAAATTTTCTATGGTGCAGAACTGGGTTTTAAAGAGCTGGACACTCAGTACTCAGCCCATGATGATGGAGAGTAAATACCACTTGGTGATGTGAAAGCCAGATAGGTTGTAAAAATGCCCCCAATTTTTGATCCTACAAATTCTTGCCCTTAGCAGTATGACTCTGTAATTTAATTTAAGAGCTTTCCCCCCAATCCTCAAATTTGGGTAGTCGTATGGTTTCTTTGGCATATGGAATGAACTGGCAGTGGTAAAATTCATGTTTAATCCTGGCCTCAGAAGAACTACACCCTTACTTTATCAGATCCTTGTGGCTATCCTGTGATTGAGACCAAACCAGCTTACTGAATAATGAGTCAATCTTAACACCTTGGTCAGCAGCCCAGACAACTAGTAGCCATGAGAATTAAGCCTTTCAGAGTCATGTCGCAGCAGCTGATCTACCCTTGTGTAACACATGGGCAAGCCAAGTCAAGATTAACCAAGTCTGACCCAGAAAACTAGAATCAATTCAGCGTACCTATAGACTTGTATTTATTTCAACTGGTTTAGTTCAGGAGTTGTTTTAAAGAACAACAGCTTACGCACACCAGAGTTTCACATTCTTCATCTCTTTTGGGGGAACAACTCAGCTTTGGTGGTAACTAACTCATGTACTGGTTTAACCAAAAGATTTTATTGTCTTAGAAGCTCATGGGTGACTCAGGGACAAAGGGAGTCAGGTTAAGAACAGGGGAAAGTGCATAATGAGAAAATTCAAGTGTTCAAAGTGGCTGCAGCCACCTCTGTAATTCTAGCTGCCAAGTTAAGGTCCACACTGCTATAGAATCCTAAGACAGACCTTCATCTTTTCTGAAGTGCCAGTTACAAAGAGAAGATTATATAAAACAACAGCCTCACAGATGCTTGGTCCAGAATTGGGCAGAGAGTGAAAATGGTATTGGTCATTTTCCTTAGTTTTCCCTGCTGTTCTCTGATCCTCAAGAACTTAGTATCAAAAAAGTCACAAGTTACAAAGTCTTGCCCTCACCTAGGAGCCAGTCAGTGCTGCCTGGAAGTATACATTTGTACTGTACAAGCTCCATTATCCTTACCACCTTATGGTTTCTATCCATATAAAACTATACAAGATACCTGGTCCCTCTTTGCCTTGTGACTTTGTGACTAGAGAAGTTCAGTCAAGAGTGGTAAGGATTTAGAAGTTTCATATCAACTCGATATTCTGGAAACAGCCAAGAGCTTGGACTCCTTTCATTGACTGTGTCATAGACCAGGTGAGGGATTGTTAAACTTGTGTGGTGAGGTATTGCTGCTACAATCTGCACACTAGTCATTTCAAATGTAATAATATTACAGGCTCAGTTCTGATAGATTAGAAACAAGGCACAGATACAGATAGAGAGATCCTCCAACCCCAGGCTGACAGACCAGTGTGAAAATATAAAACTGGTCCTTCACACTATGGGGTTTGAGAAAGCACTGGTTTGGAAACTGTTCAACAATCTAGTTTTGGCTTCCCAGGCACCTTTAAAGATGTGCTTTGAAGTGAATTGAATGAGATATTCTCCCACACCTTTATGGTTTTGAACACTTGCTCCCCTTTAGTAGTGAGGTTTAGGAGGTCAATCCTTTAGGAGGTGTTCCTTGCTGGAAGAAGCATGTGTGTTGTTCTGGGGCTGAGCTGTGAGGGCCTTGCCTGGTTTCAGTTTGCTTTCTTTCTTTGTGTTTATTTGTTCATGGTTGAAGATGTGGTTGCTCAGCTTCCTGGTCCAGACACCTACTACCATGCCTCCCTTGCCATGATAAATTCTATCTTTGGAACCTAAGCCCAAATAAACTCTTCTTCCTACAAATTATCTTGGTGATGGCACTTCATAACAGCAACAGAAGAGTAATATACCCTTTATGCTCCATGTAATTATGATTTTATGATCGAAAGATAAAATTACATGTATTTATTTAAAATTATATCTATTTAACAAATTGCATTTATTTAAGTGCATGCCCACACCATGAGGATAATCTTCAGGAATCAGTTCGCTCCTTCTACCAAGACTGAGCTTATAGCAGCAGGCTTACCTGCAGGAAAACCATCTTTCTAGCCCTATTTGATGACTTTTAATGACCCTTTCAGCTCTGGAGTGTGAACCTAAGGACACTGGTTAGATCTACATGTGGGACAAGACCCAATTGTTATGGATGAGTGAAAGAAGGAAAAAGTGCTTCCTGTTTTATCTCCACCAAGGCCTTTTCTCGGGGAGGCAGAGAAATCTGCTCTTTAATTTGGATTTTCTTTGTTTAGATGAGTGGCCACTGTGTTGTTCAGTGTGGGTGGGAGGACTGAAACATTTCACAGGGCGTAAGCAGAGAGGAAACATATGACAGCAGAGAAAGGGGAGGTAAGGATATAGCTGACCTTAAAGATGCCTAGAATCAGGCACTCCATTTTTTAAAAAACTTTATCTGATAGTTTTGAAAGCATTCACTATTTAACTCAATACCCTAGTGACTTAGGAAGGACAAATGCATTCAATATTAATTCAGAAGAAAAATAAGTCACTATCCTCATTTTTTTCAGTATGTCACAAACTTTTTTTTAAATTTTTTTGTTTATTTGTTTTTTATTAGATATTTTCTTTATTTACATTTCAAATGTTATCCCCTTTCCTAGTTTCCCCTCAAAAAATCCCCTATCCCCTCCTCCCTCCCCCTGTTCCCCAACCCACCCATTCCCACTTCCTGGCCCTGGCATTCCCTTATACTGGGGCATAGAACCTTCAGAGGACCAAGGGCCTCTCCTCGCATTGATGACCAACTAGGCCACCCTCTGCTACATATAGGCACTCCATTTTTATCAGGCTCCTTTCTACTTACAATGTACTTTGAGATGAGTCAGTAGACAAAGGTGCTTGCTACCACCAAACCTGACAACTGAGTTTGATCCCTAAGTCCCACATGGTGGACATAGAGATCTGAACTCTGGTATAGCTTTACTCTGACCTCCACACAAGTCTATTACCACCTAAAATAAACGAATAAAAATATAAAAAATATCAAACACTACTCTCTGGAATAGAGAGGCATGCTAGGCAGACAAACTATAGCTATCTACCCCAGCTGAGAAGCATTGATTAATATTGATTTTTGTTTGAAGGGAAAACCAAGCCTTACATTCAGCTACTTGGGATGTTTTTATCCATAGCCACCTCTTCTGGTGTGGGACATTGTAGTCTAGCTTTCCAGTTCTCATTATGTATATTTGGTAAATGTCTGCTATATGTAGGTATCAAACCAGGAGTATTGTACATGTTATTTCATTTATATACTAATCTTATAAGGAAAAATGATTATCCTACTTTGTTGAGGTTCAGCCCCTTAGATAGCTTACGCATCCCTTTGCACTCTCTGTATCATCCATACCCGCTTTCTTCCTGTAATCAAGTTGTTGCTTGAGGCGTGTGCATCTCCAGGATAATGTGTAACCAAAGTCAAAGACTTTTGACTCCCAGCCATGGCCTCTAAAATCACCACTGGAAATTCTCCTTCTATGGCAATGTATGGTCATGTTTCATCAAAGATCAGGCACAAGGAAAGATGTTTGGAAGCAGATTGCTCTATACTTCCCTTGATCCAAATCTGGAGCCTAACTAATTGACACGGCAGAAAGTGACTGTGAATCACATTGATTGGTTGTCCATGGAACCAGTTAAGGTTTCTGTCTATGACAACTGCTTTTTTTTTTTTTTTGAATACTTGGGAAAAATAAGCTGAAGTAATGCTGTAAAGATGTATTGTTTTCCCAGGAGAATGTTCTGTCTATTGCTAGGCCACTGCAGGGACTCTCGTGTGGCCAGCAAAACAGCAGTGATGAGTAGTGGCAGTAGTCCATGATAGTCTGCTGCTGGATCTCGTTTTTCTTGAGCCGTAGAATATATGAAAATCAGGTAAATTTTGAATAAGATCATTAAGATCAACTACATCCTCTTAGCATGGTATAGAAAGATTGGCTTAGCTTCCTTGGTGCAGAATGAATAACGTTTATCCTTGTTATAGCATTGACAGTAAAGATGACGGTAATGTTCATCCTGTGTACATTGTCCTGCCCCTCCTGAAGCAAGGATATGCCCCACCTCCTACGTAAGGGAAAACTTGCCAGAGGGATGTTCTGGATCACTATTCCTTAAAGGCTTAGCATTGCTTGTGAGCGTTGATTAAATGAGAATGTAGTACTTTGTACTTCATAATCGTTTAAATATACATTGCCTTATTAAACTTTTGTGCTAGCCCTGAGTGGCTTGTAGGACAGTGATCACTGATGCCATTGCACAAGTGGAGAGAATATAGGGCTGAGGGACTTGGAAGATGGCTCAGTGGATAAGGGTACTTGCTCTGCAGTATGAAGATCTGAGTTCAGATCTCCCCAATCCACATAAAAGCCCAGCACAGCCATATACACCTGTAATCCTAGCATAAGGAGTAGAGACAGGTGAATTTTTGAGAGAACCCTCTGGCTAGCCAGCTTTCACCAAATGATAGACTTTCAGTACAGTAAGAGACTCTGTCCTAAGACAGTAAGGCTGAGGGCAGTGAAGGAAGATACCCTTGGCCTTGCTATGACCTCATCGTAGGCATGCAAAGATGCTAACAGGTGCACATACCCACAAAGTCATGAGCAGGTCTTCCACATGTACAACACATACTCTCTCTCTCTCTCTCTCTCTCTCTCTCTCTCTCACACACACACACACACACACACACACACACACACACACACACACACAGAAACACACACATACACACCTACCTCACAGAAGTCAGAATTTATTGCTGAGACTGTAAAGGACTAAATAAATTCACTAGTCCTAGGAGGTCCATGGTGGTTAATTTTGATAGTCAACACCATAGAATTTAGAATCAACCACCTAGAAAGCAACTGAAGATTTATATGTGACTGCTTCCAGAGGGGTTTGACTAAAGTGGAAGACCCACCTTGGATATCTGGGGTGCCATTCCACATGCTGGAGTCTTGGACTGAAGAAAGGAGAAAGTACATTGAGTATACAGCATTCTCTGTGATTCCAGACCACCAACACAGTATGGCCGCTCCTTCTAGCGATTCCCACTGTGATTCCCGATATCGTTAAACTGTGAGTCAGCACAAATCCCTCCCACTTTGCATTGTTTTTGTTAGATATTTTGTCACTGTGATGAAAAAAGCAACTGAATGAAAGGGATTAACCTGAAATTCAGGAATGTGAGTCCTTGTTAGAAGCTCAAGCTATTAGATCAGCAAAGGGTTAGTTTTCATATTTCTTTTAACAAACAAACAAACAAACAAACAAACAAACAACCAACAAACACAGGGGAAATGATGCGTGCTACCCTGTCTTCCTTTTTCTCAATCCATTTTGCATTCATTTTGACCTGTTCTGTGCACGGGAGGCTGACTTCATAGGGTGCTTCAAAGGAGCTTCCTGTTGGCTGGGGCCAATGGGAATCCTTGGTAGTTCTAGTAGCCCAGGAGAGCTACTCTGTATGTTGGGAGTTGTAGTTCCCCTTGAAATTATGTAGTCTGCTGACTAGCCCCTTCTCTGTGGCCCCAGTTCTTGCTAGGCTCCTGTGACACTGTTTCTTCTCTTTGACGCTTCTGGTCACCTCACTGCCTTGGTTATTCTTCCACCCTTCCCAACTCTGTGAGTGCTCTTTTATTTAATGCCTAGTTATTTGAACCATCTGAGATGGATTCTGTTTCTTACTGAGACTCTGACTGTTACAATATTGACTTGTTTATTTTTAGTGGCTTAAGTAAGGGCCTAAACAAATAAACAAAATCACAACAAAATTGTCACTTCATTTATCTTATTGAAGCGAAGATTGGTCTGTCTGTCTATCTGTCTGTCTGTCTATCTATTATGACCTGCACACATGTGCATGCACACACACACACACACACACACACACACACACCACATACATACATACACACAGAGCAAGAGAGAGAAAGAGAGAGAGAACCATAGGCAATTTTACTATATTACTTTACTCCTATTTTATTATGCTCTAGTAAAAATGTTACTGGAAATTGGATGCCATATATGGATGATGGCGGGGAGCAAATGGATGAACTCATTTTACCAGACTTGCTGTCTTCTCCTTGACTCCTGTTAAGAAAGCACTCCCAATGGTTTCTATGTGCCATCACCAGTACAGTTTACAATGGACTTTGGAGTTCCAGGACTGCTTTGTGAATTCTTTCTTGACAAATTTGCATGAATCAATCTGTGTTCTCCAACCTCCTCCAACCTGGTGAGATGCTGGTGTGTGAAAGATGTGATTCCTGTATCACAGTTGAGCTGGTGGCATAGAGGAAAAAAGCAGCTCTAGCGTTTTGAGGACAATGCAAGGAAAAGGTCGGTCCAGGGTTGTATAGCCACACGGCAGAGGTTGCGCTTGTTTTCCTGGCGGTGGGGGTAGGGTGGTGATGTCTAGGCTTGAGTGGAAGCTCTGAGCACTATAGGAGTTTGTCTAATGGACAAAGGAAAAGGGCATTTCAAGCAGATTTTCAATCCTGCCTTGAATAGCAGTAAGGGGACATGACAGAATATGGCACCCAGGAGATGGGTTCCTGAAATTAACTTGGTGAGGCTGAATCACGGGATAGGGAGTCAGGCACACAAAGGATGTGGAACTCTAGGCTCTGTGCTTAGGGATGGAGCTGCTACCCACAGACAGCTGTGATTTACTGGAGATTTTTAACTTTTCCTTTTTTTAATTGAAGGGGATGACATGGTCTGATTGTCATTTTACAAAGATCACTCTGGTTATCATTGAAGAGACAGATTAGAGAGTCTGAGATTAGGGACTCAGATTCAGGATAGGATGTTCCTGCAATGGTGTAGGAAATAAAGACGGGAGACTCTTGATTAAAGCGACAGACACGATGTGCAAGTCCCAGGGCAAATCCCCACAAATCCGCTGCTGATCAAGAGGGAGGTCAGCAAGCGGTTCTCGTTGAAATTTTCTTGTAGACTTTTGCCTTCAATCTATCACTTTGTTACCCTTGTCCCAGACAATCTGTGGAAAACAATGACTGAGTGGTTTCTCCCCTCTCTTCTGCTTTTGGATTTGGTGAGAGTTAGAAACGCTATAATTTTACCAACTGGTGAAATAAAAGGCAGACTGTACCCAGGAACTATCTCTAGGCCAATGCCACATCCTTTGATTTGTGGTTACTTTGCCTGTGTGTTTGTACAATTAGGGCCTGAAGGCAATGAGAGGTACCTGTTTTCTCTCTTTCTAGATGTGTGTCCTCGTCTCTTGTGCCCACTGTCACCTTGGAAAACAAAACATTATTTGCTAGCTGACTGGGAACAAATCTACTACTTCCAAGTTGGACTTGGGGGAGGTTTGGATCCTGTTGGGGGATTGGGGCTATGGTTCTGTAGCCTGTTTGTCAGGGTTTCTGTTTTAAAACAATGAAAATTTAACCAACATATACTAATCATTTTCACGAGTTCTGCCACACAGAAGATTTCAGGTAAGCTAAGAACATCGCTTGGTGTATGGCTTTGTATGTATGTTAGAGTTTTCTTGCTATTTCCATGGGAAACTGCAAAACCTAGTTTATCCAGCTCTGACCTGAATATCCTCATCTTGTTGGATGGAGAAGCACCAGGTTGGTTACTGGCTTCTCAGAGCCTAAGAATTATGGTTGGTAAAATTAAAGCAGTTCTTTTTTTTATTATTAGATATTTTCTTTATATACATTTCAAATGCTATCCCGAAAGTTCCCTATACCCTCCCTCCGCCCTGCTCCCCTACCTACCCACTCTCACTTCTTGGCCCTGGCATTCCCCTGTATTGGGGCATATAAAGTTTGCAATACCAAGGGGCCTCTCTTCACAATGATGGTCAAATAGGCCATCTTATGCTACATATGCAGCTAGAGATACGAGCTCTGGGGGTACTGGTTAGTTCATATTGTTGTTCCGCCTATAGGTTGCAGACCCCTTCAGTTCCTTGGGTGAATGAAAGCAGTTCTTAAACTCCAAAGTGCATTTTGAATTTTACTGTTGTTGCTATTATTATAAGCAGCACAATTTGGGTGTATCCCAAACATGACTGTGACCTTTGGAAAATTTGATATCTGACTATGGCAATCATGAGTGTAGACTCATGCATTTTAGAGATTTTGATATGTTCTCAACTATGTAGCTGAAATATGGGGCAGGCTTTCTGGGGGACACCAGTAGAAAAATACAAGAGGATTTGTGGATGTTGACATCCACAAAGGTTACACATTGCTAGCTTGAGGTCTCCAGAAGGGTACAGGTCTTTCTATTGTCTTATCTCTCCACAAAGGGATACCCTTTAGTCATCTATATTTTAGGGAACAGTTGCAGACACCTCTGCTTTTTAACATTCAATATGGAGATATGAGCGGCTTTCTGTTCTCATGATGGGCATTACGTTTTTCTGAGCTGCCACTTCCTTCTTGAGGTGACGTGAGCATCAGGGATATGTTTTACACTTGGGTTAATCTGAGCAGTCAGCACTGTAGGTCCCAGTTAGATGAAGGTCACAGCTCAGTCAGTGACTGCAGTGTTGGCAGAAGACACTGTATACACTTTAAGCTTTAAAGACTTGCTTCCTTAAAGCAAGCTTGATGAGGCATCATGGCAAGAGAGATAAGAACCATGAAATGGTTCTTAGTGGCATTTACTCTCTACTATATATTCTCCTCTTTGCATATGTTATCTTTATCTCATAAATCTTGTTGAAAGGATTATTGTAATTCCATTTTATAGATATAAAACAACAACAACAACAACAACAACAACAAAAAGAGGAATTAAAAAAAAAAAAAAACCAAACCAGTTAATAAAGTGACTTATCACCACACAGGAAAGTTGAAGAATTTATATTCTCAGCAATTCTACCTGATCTCCATTTATCTCTTCCTATTTCTTCTCATATACAGGCTTCAGGTTTAATATCCATATCTTTAGAAAGAATAATAGGTTGATATGAGGGTCTTCAGGAGAGGTAGTAGGGATGTTATGTGTTGCTCGGGGTTCAGGGACAGAATTCCGTATTGGTTGCCTGGCTTAGAAGGGACAATAGAGGAGAGGGAGTGTCTATTCTGGATTCTCCAGTGGTTTCTGTGGAGAAGAAGTTTCTGACTCTCTGGCTATTATCTTCATGGATTTTGGTATGGCCACATTTAGTGCCAGCTGTCTGCCTCTTTTTGGAGAACATTCTTTGAAAGGATCCTGAGGAGGTTTCAGTCTTCCACATAGATTGCTGTGGAATGAAAGAGAGACAGAGCACATAGGAAAGAACACCTGGAGAACAAGGGGAGTGGCTAACTTTGGGGGTATTTGTACATGTTAGAAAGTATATTCTTGCTAGATCTGAGAGACAGAGGAAGAAGGAGAAAGAGACGGAAGGAAACAGTTGAGTGAAGATGTACTTGTTTGCTGAAGAGATGGAACAAACTTTTATGATGAGGAATGGGGTAGAGTCAGCTAATTCCAAAGTCTAAACATAACATTCAGGATGGATTCATAAGAATGCTTAGAAAAACAAGATTGAGAGCCCCCTAAAAATAGATGAGCCTAATATTATTAAAAGAAATAACAATAGAAATCTCCAAAATAAAACCCAAGACTGGGAGTATAGCTTAATTGGTAGGGTGCTGACCTAGCATGCACAAAGCCCTGGAGTTAATCACCATCATGAAATAAACTACGCATGGTGGCATATGCCTGTAATTTAGATCTTAGGAGTTTGAAGTAAAAGGATCAGAAGCCCCAAGTTACCCTCAAGTGCATAGCAACTTAAAGCAAAACAACAACAACAATAACAAAACAAAAACCAAACCAAACTGAACCAAATAATGAAACCAAACCTTCAATAACAACAAACAAAACTCCCCAACAACAGGCAACCTCAATGTGTGAGCGGAGATTCTCATTCTTCCTGAGGTCTCCAGGGCACTTGAGCTGGGGGTCTGTGCTGTGTGCATTTCCTTTAGATGATGTCAGGGTGAATGTTAGCACCAACTACTACCCACACCATGGTTTTTGTAGGATCCTCATGAGTTCTGATTAAACTGCAGAGCACAGGTTGAAGAGTCAGGAACCAGACGATAAGGGGCCTCATCTCTGTTAAGGTTCAGAAAAGTGAAGAATGGGAACCAAAGAGATTCATGGAGAATGTAAAGCAGGAAGTTCTTGATATGTTCATGCTCAGTAGCAAAAGTCCTTTTAGTAA
Organism: Mus musculus; assembly: GCF_000001635.26. NCBI lineage: Eukaryota > Metazoa > Chordata > Mammalia > Rodentia > Muridae > Mus > Mus musculus. Next base: position 54,060,000 of record NC_000070.6, read on the forward strand.
GAAAATTATGAGGTTGAAGGAAGCAAGAGTGGCTATCAGTTGTCACTGAGAGAGTTTATGGATGCTTACTGATAAGAAGGGAGAAAAAGGCAACAAAGTGGCCTATAAGTGAAGAACAGGGACTCTGTAGCAATAAGAGAAATGTATGGATCTGTCAAAATAAAATGCCATGAAGAAGAAAGCTGAGACAGAGTGAACGTGAATATGTTAAAGCAGGGAGTTAATATACACAGACATAGAAATTACATAGAAATGTGGGTTTTCAGTGAGATTATTTACAGACATGACTTTTTGTAGCAAAGCACCTGACTTTTATAAAACATTTTGAGGCTGTAACAAGAAAATCCACGAAAATGCCTAAGACATGCTGAGATGCACATTATTCTGGGACATTACCATTCTTTTATTTTTCCTGGGCTGTTCTGTTCCTGGCCATGTATTCACACTAGTAGCTTTTGTTAGCAACTACCCACCTGGGGACACCATGTCCCAAAACATAATGGAAGAGAACATGCTAGCCTTCTTGAGGAATTTGAAGGTCAGCTGGAGAGACATTGGAGGATATTGGTCTAGGGTATCATGCCATCAGCAGATAGGTGTTAGTCCTACTATGAGTCAGAGGAGGCAATTGAATGGCAAGCATGTGGACCTAACTTGATTTTGGAGGTGGAAGTGATACTTGAAGGGAAGTTTCCTATTTAAATAAGATGCAGCAGGTAGACGAAGGAGATGGGGAGATTACCCATGAGCACATTGGGTTTTTCTAATGGTGGTTGTACTGGGCCTTTGAGGGGCAAAGGTTAAAGGCTGGCACTATAGACTTAGAGTCTTACAGTTACCACCCTGAGACCTAAAGACTCAGGGTTCCAATGGTCCCAGGCCTTGTGTGAGGGATACCCCATTCTGCGCGCTCAACTAAGAGGGTTAGCATTCTGAGTTCTAATTGCTGGTGGTTGTCGCTCAGCATCCAGTGAAATCCATGCCTCTAAGGATTAGAGGATAGTAACAGCCAACACCAGTCAGTGTTATAACTGTTGAACTCTTAGTATATCAGGATCCTCAGCCATTTCTGTAGCTAGCATGTGTAGTTTTCAGGCTTCAGGTTTTAAGGCCTTGGTCTTCAAGCCTGGCAGCTTCCTGAAACTCGTTTTGCTTTTGTTTTTTGGAGACAGCATCTTGCTGTGCAGCCCAGGCTGACCTTGAACTTGCAATCCTCTTATCTTAGCATTCTAAGTACTTGATTTAACCCTAAAGAACTCTCCTGTGAACTTGGGCTCCACTCTCTTACTCAATACCTTCTGCCTTTTGTATAGTTCTACTGGTCAATGTCATCTTCACTTGCCTTTGTTGCCCATGACCTTCAGGAACTCTTTGGTGGACTTCTCACTGCTTCTTCTACCACTGCCATTGCTTTTGCTGCCAAGGGGGAAGCTGTCACCACCTTTCCTGCTGTTCCATTGCCTCTTCTTGTTATATCTTAGGTCACTGGATTTGCTGTAAGAGAGATAAGCAGGTGAGGAAAAGGACACTTGAGAATAGTCTTTCTGGGCCCAATATTGCAACACCAAGGGGCAGGAGAGAAGGGCGTCTCCGAGATGAGTTTTGAAGTGAGCTATACAGCTTCTTCTACAGCCAGGAAGATGGATTTGGCATGCAAATGAAGGACTGTATTTGCTTTAAACACCTACCGAATAGCTCCCTGTTGTACCAATTACAGGCCCTGCATAGGGACCAACCACAACCCTTGCATAAAGACCAACCATATCCCACCAATCGCTGGCTTCTGGCTGAGTTACTGAAGGAGGTGCTCTCTCTCCAGTGTTGACTGGGACTGGCTGTAAGGTAGCCTGAAGCTCACTCACCAAGGCTTGCCATACCAGAGTACAGCTTCCCAGGCTTGTGCAGGTTGTCTGGAGCAGTCATGACTTTAGTTGCGGAGAGTCTATAACTGGAGTGTTCTGAGTGATTCTAAAATGCCTAAAACAGTCAGGCTTCCCTGATGACAATCTGGCCTGTTGCCAGAGAGAAAGTTGCTTGTCGATAGTTCCCTGCTCTGGGATGCCAGACAGAAGGAATGAAATTTATTATACAGTTCAAAGACCTACATGGTTTCCTCATTCACAGAATAAAAATATGTAAGGTACCTTGCAAACAAGGTTGGGAGAAATGAGACCTGGGATAGGGAAGCTGCGTGAGGATGAAGGTACAACAGGAAACACATGATAAGTATTTCACTCCTGCTCTTTGCCTCAGGAAGTGTTAGGTCACCCCCATCTGCCTCAGAAGTTGGAAACATGTAGGCAGATTGGGGAATGATGCATATCAAGACAGACTTTGAAAAAAAATCCATAGAAGTGCGAGTGGCTGGGTTCAGGTGGCAGGTTATGAGTCTGGAGGGCACATTTGAGCCCAGTTGACATCTGAAGCTGGAGAGCAGACCCTAGGCCAGGTCACTGAGAGCCTTGTGAGCACTGCTGCAGAGCTTGAATGTTACCGGGAAGCTAAGGAGGACACCTGCTCCCTTTCTTTCCACAGTTGCCCTCTGGGGATTCTAGACCAGATGCTTAGATTAGCCAGACTCCTTCCTGCCATGCATTTTTTCTTGTTATGAGGCTTGAGACATACAATACTGCTATGCCTTCTGCCTCAGTTCCCTAATCTGTACAATGAGATTTATTAACATTTACTAATGTTTACTTCCTGATGATAGAGTTAGGGATAAATGGAGAGGACTTCCTGAAGGTTTGCTGTTTGACACTATTACCAGGGCCCATTAATTTGTGTCCCTTTTGCTTTCTTTTGTGCTTTTAAAAAACAAAAAACAAAAAACCAGTTATCTTGTTCTCATGATAAGGAATATGCAGAATACTTCAGGCATTGTTTTAGATGTGAGCATTTTGATCTAGAGACATGTTTTAATCCTGGAAGAAAAGGGGAAATGTGACTTCCATTTTGTCCTTTCACAGAACTTGAGCGGAGGGTAAGCAGCAATCTTCGAGGCTAATTTCTTAGAAGTGGATGGCACAGCTGCATGGTGAAGATGAGGGAGTGGCTGGTGGTTCCTGAGCACACAGACTTAAGAGTTTCTTGCTTTATTCCTATGTCATTTAATGTGCATAAATTTTTAGTTGTTTATTTTCAGGGTAAGAAAACAGACTTAACCCATCTCCACATATCGGCAAGATTTAACCCAGGTGTCTGTCCTGATTACATAACCCATGTTTTCCCCAATACCCTTGCCCCACTGGGCCGGAATTCCATGGGAAGGCTAACTTTTTCCTCTGAAGCCTTGGACAGAGACATTGGCTGAGCCTTATGTCCTTCACTTGAGAGTTTAGGAAACACTGGCCAACACGAGATCTTGCCTGTATCAACGTGGGAAGATGCATGAAACATGGCCTCACTTATTATCTAGGATCCAACTTTGCTTCCAGTAAACATGGTTAAGTTTTCTTGAATTTTCCATGCATATATACAGACTTCTCGTGGATTAAATGAAGAAGCCTTAGAGTTCTTAGTGATTTTTTTCCTTTCCTTCATCTCATTCCTCATGTTTGTTGAGGTTTTGTTAGAGTATCATTTGTTTTGAATACTACCACGTGTAATAATTTTTAGTATGTTAGATATAACAATTCTAGATGGTGGGAGAGATGGCTCATCAGCTCAGCAGTTAAGAGCACTTGCTGTCCTTCCAGAGGACCCTGGTTCCAAAATCTGGCGCCCACATGGTGCTCACAAGCCACTAATCTCAGAAGATCCACTGTCCTCTTCTGGTTTCCTCCTGCACTGCATGCATGTGGCCGACACACATGGTAGCAAAACACATGATCACACACACACTCCTCTGATGCTTATTAAAGGTAAAGGAGGAAACATATTTGGGAGAAATGAGATACTGAGAAGGAAGCTGGGTTTAGTAAAAGCATCCTGGGGTATGGTAGATGGGATGGAGAGCAATATCTTGCTAAGCTGATTATTCAAGATGAAGAATTTCTTTACCTTCATACTTTGTATCACTTGCTCTTCTTTGCCATGCTCTGTTTTCCGTTTTGCCCTTCTCCCTTTTCTTTTGATTTGAGTGTCTTTTCTATGAAAATCTACTTCAGTAACAGAAGCCAAGACTCAACAGGAAGATGCGATGTTGTTTTAGAAGAGAAAACAGTTTGTCTTAGGAGAAAGAACAGTTCATTTCCTGAGGGAATTAACAAAAAGAAGCCCATTTCTGCTTCTCTGCAAAGCTGCAGATCAAGGTTGTGTGGCTGCTTCCAGATTGTTCCGGAGTAACATGTAGGCTAGAAAAATGAACCATTCCTTCACTGGTGAAAATTAGTCCTAACTCCTTCTATCATAATTATCTACAGATTTAGATGGAAGTGATTGTGGGACACATTGTCCTTAAAGATAGTCAGGGACGTGACCACGAACAACTCTGATGGAAATGACTGAAAACAGTATGGTTCATTATCGCAGCCCCCAGAAAGCTGAGATATGCAAAAGTGCTAGTTTGATCCAAAAGGTATAAATAGCACTGGAAGAGGAGGCTGTGCAGGGCTCGCAGGCTGCTGTGTTTGAGGAACAATTTGACAGAGACAGAGCAAGATGATGATAACTTGGAAAAAGGATAATTTGTCATGATTACCTCCCCCCCCACCTCCCTAGAAAGAATAGCTTGCACCTATCAGAATTCATGTGTAGAGAAGGGGAAGAAAGCAAATTGGCTTTGTCACAAAGAAAACAGATCATTTTATCTCCTTTCTTTTCTGGGTCGACACTTTGGTGGCAGCAGACTGTGAGGGTTCTAACAAAAAAGACATGGCGTCTTTCCGGGGCTTCCTTTAGGTTTTGGACACTTCTGTCTGAGTAGCCATCTTTGTGAGTGAGTGAGTGAGTGCTGCTCCCACATTCAGGAGCTTCAGGTTTGTACTCGCAAGCAGTCGCCACAGGAAGCATGAGCTAGCCCACCTCTTCCACCGATTTTGCTCCGAATCCCATAAGTACAAATGAGCTAACTGCTATCACAGGTATAATAGGCTGGGCAGATGGCTGAGGGCATGCTCGCTCCACAGGTATGGAGACGTAAACACAAATCTCCAGCACCCATGCAGAAAGCTGCGCATGGTTTGATCTACCTGTAATCTCAGCATTGACAGGGTGCGATTGTGGATTCTGAGAGCTTTTTTTTAGACTAACCTAAATGGCAAGCTTCTAGGCCAGTAAGAGGAACTGTCTTAAGGGAATGAGAGAAGTCAAGGAAGGTACACAAGGTGCTGTTCTCAACTCTGCATGGCCACACACATCTGCAACACACACACACACACACACACACACACACACACACACACACACACATAAGTAACATTATTTGGACTGGACAAGTGGTATTTAAGAATATATATATGTAAACACAAATACATATAAGCACGCAATTAGTGAAAAATAGGCCATAAATTTGAAGGAGAGAGTAGAAGGGTACATGGGAGGGCTTGTAGGGGGGAATGGGAAGGAGAAAAACATATTGATTAAATTATAATCTCAAAAAATAAAGCAAAACAAAAATAGCCCACATGACATTTCTTTTTAAAATAGTGTTTGTGCCAGGCATTGATAGTGCATGCCTTTAATCCCAGCACTTGGGAGGCAGAGGCAGGTGGATTTCTGAGTTCAAGACCAGCCTGGTCTACAGAGTAAGTTCCAGAACAGCCAGGGCTATCCAGAGAAACCCTGTCTCAAAAAACAAAACAAAACAAAATAACCCAAAACAAACAAAAATGTTTGCTATTCTGAAAATAAAAGTGCATAAATAATGTAGGATACTTATTATATTATTTATTAATATATTATTTATTAGTATTAATTATTATATTATTTCTGGAAATCCAGAAAGTATGACAACCAAAAAATGGGATAGTACCAACCAGTCCATCACCCAGTGTGTGAGCACATTCAGGCTCTGAGGCCTTTGAGATCTCCTGCCTGACCTGAGTCAGGCACAGTTTCCTTTGTCCAGCCTCCTTGCTCCTCTGTACACCATCTCTGCATCTCACTCACCTCTGCTTGCTTTTATGTCTATGACATTGGCATATGGGCCAGACTGCCAAAAACAAAGAACAGGCTAAAACATGGCTTTCTTATTCTACCTTATGTTTTCCATGTTTGATAGAATTTTAAATGTTAGAAATGTTTGCTTTTTCTTGAACTTTACTGTTAGCCTGAACTTGATAATAAATAACAGCTGATTTGGGCCTCAGGACTGGGTGAATGGCTTAGTTTATTCCAGCTGCTGTAACAAAATGCATGAAACTAGGTAAATTATAAACAGTAGGGATTTATTGCTCAGTCTGGAGGCTGAAGAGGGAAAGATCAAGGTCCCAGCATATTTTGTCTCTCTCGTGAGAGTTCTTGCTATGTCAACATGGTGTTCCAAGACTTCTTCGTTAAGGACATTAACTCCACTCACTAGAGATCTACCCTCATGGCCTTTTTACATCCTATAGCTTTACCTCTCAATGTTATCTCATTCACAGTGAGGTTCCAGCATGTGAATGTTGAGGGACATTTTCATATATATTGAGCCCATGAAAGTTTCAGAACTCGGCAAATCTGGCCTCCTTTACAGAGACAGTCACTGCTCAACTTTAGTCAATTGCTTTGAGAAGAGATTTGAAGACAAATTTGAAGTTTGAAATTCAATGTGAAATCCTTCCTGTTGACTAGTCATCAATAATCACGCATACTCTTTAAGTAAGATGAAGCCTGTCGGCAAGTGTGCATTTCCTATTGGCCTTTTGTGTGAGGACTCTTGACCATGCCCACTATTTCAGTCACCCAACACATCCAGGTTACTCAGACTTATTCTCTAATGTGTAGAAATACCAATGACAGCCCATGAATATACACAATTGTTATTTGCCAATTAAAAGAAGAGCTACTTCCAACAATAGAATTCTCTACCTACTACCCTTTTACAGAAGGCTATTTCCATAATAGTGGAGGTATAAGGATTACTTCTTTTCCCATCACAGCACATATTCTATTGTATTAAAATTGCCTCTAATTCTCTCTCTCTTAAGTCCACAATAACCTTCATAGGCTTTGTGCCCCTGTTGGCTCCTGTGTTTTATGGCCCAGGATCCTGGAGCATAATGGATACTTAGAAATCTATAGTCAAAAGCATAGGCAAGGTTAAACTCTGTTTTCATCCATTTGACCAGTAAAACCCCAGATGCCTTTAATTGTTGAGGCTGGTCTATAGTTTCATTTCATGAAGGATTATTTGTTCATTTGTCTGTTTGTTTATGTTATGTCCATGAATTCAGCACCAATCACAGCTTTTGACCCATCTTGAAGAGGTATCTGTACTCACTTACGCACTTGCATAAATTTCTCATTTTCCCTGATCCCCTGAGAATTAAGTACATTTATTTGTAATGTTTTACTTCTCATACCTGTCCTCTTCCTATTCTCCAGGCTTTGGTTCACTGCCACTGCATTCCATTCTTACTAAACACACATGTGGTATGTGAGGGGTGTGGAACCCTACTTGGCCTTCTCAGGAGAGACCAGAGGATGACTTAAAAGGAAAGCCCTTGAGCAGAATCATGGGTGGTTTGGCCTTCTATATAAGACCATCCAATACCCTTCTTTTCCATACCAGTTTTGTCTACCACTTCTGTGCCCATGATTCTCTGTACCAAAAACACTACGGAATGTCTTTGTACTAAAGTGAATTGTATGAAATATTTTTGATAAATAAGAATGACATATTCAGATAGACATTTTTATTATAATGACTGCTTCAGGAAAGATAGTAGTCATCTTAAGTTACTTCCTTAGAGTAACTATTCAGAATCCAGTGGGTTTTTGTTGTTGCTGTTGTTGTTTTTAACTTTGAAAACCTTTCTTTGATTCTTCTGTTTGATTTTTGGTGCTCTATATAAAATTCAAGAGGCACTTCATGTGTGGTTTAGGGGAGGAAATAGGGGAGTATTTCTCTCTCTCTCTCTCTTTCTCTCTCTCTCTCTCTCTCACACACACACACACACACACACACACACACACACACACACACACACAGAGAGAGAGAGAGAGAGAGAGAGAGAGAGAGAGAGAGAGAGAGAGAGAGAGAGAGAGAGAATGGGCTGTCTGTTTGTATGCTACAATGCCAGCTTGGCAGGTAGTCACATGAAACTTCCAATAGTTTCAACTTGGACAAATGTGGGCATAGTTTTATATCACTAATCTCTCCAAGAATCATGTTTTAGGTAGGGTTGCAGGGCCCAGTGTCTGCTCAGCCCCAGGGCATGGCCACTTGGGGAGGCAGAATCTGGGGAGTTTGACTGCACTTATCCCATGTTTTTCAGGGCTGGTGCTGGGCTGTAGGGAAGTGCTCAGGCACCACTTGGGGTGGGAAACTGGGTGATTTGGGAGGTTCGCAGGCCTGCAATGAGGCCAGGGAGGTGTGTTTCTCAGGTTCTAGGATATCCAAGTGCCCCTGGGAGCTGCTGGGAGCTTTGGAGGAGCTGAGAATGGGGTTGGGGGCCCACAGACTGTGTCTAGGACTCAGGGGAAAGGGTGGGTTCCAGCTAGTCCCACAGAGAGAGTCCTTTGCTTGTCAGTGGTTGTCTTGGCGACTGTTGTGGCTAGGAGTACACAGAGTCCTTCTATGGGAGATTAGACAGCAGCTCTGTAGGCAAAGGCCTTCTCCATGGCTCTGTATAGCAAATCCTGATAAAAAGAGACAGGCCATGGTTTTAAGACATCTATTGTCATGGCAGAAAGTGAATGTGTAAAACCATGCCCCACTTCTCAGGGTGGGCCTGAGATTAAATACCTTTTGCAGGGAGGAATGTTTGGGAAGGAAAGCTTATTGGCTAAGCCCTTCAGGCCTCTGTGTACCTTATTGGCATGGAGATCTCTGTCTTGAGTCTATGTGACCACAAGTCATGTATCTTTTCCTATTGTCTTGGTCTGAGATGTTAGTGATGCCTCATCTACCTGTGGAGGGCTTGGGGCATTGCTCTTACATGACTGATGGCCACATGTCTGGGGGGAGAGGGGCTGTGGTTAGTTACAGGGGCCTGGTGCCCGGGAGCAGGGGAATCTCCTACCGTCCTTTCAGGGTCTCCGGGACTCCAAAGCCTTTAGCTCAACAGAGGATCAGGCTACCTCTCATGGTCCATTGCCCCACAGTTTTACACACACACACACACACACACACACACACACACACACACAAGCAGAAATTATGTGTGTGTGCAGGATCATCTACATGGGTTATGAATTAGATAAGGAGGTGGGCAAATTTGTAGGATAGGTAATGAGCATCCCACCTGGGCAGATCACCTACAATCTCTTGATCTCTGCTTCTTTCCATGGAATCCCTCCTTCATCTTTATTTCTCTCAGTCAATGAATCTTTTATATGTTTTAGAGAACAACACAATCTGTGCTCAGCATTTCTGTTTTACACTTAGATCAGTGGCTTTTGAACTTGATGTTTAAGAATTATGTCCTCTTGGTTTTCTGATTCTTCACTGTTCCCTTTGTCTCCAAGCAACAGGGAACTCAGAACTAGTGCCAAAGCAAAAGAGGATATTTTCAGAGTAACAGTGAAGGAATTCCATGACAGGAGATGTGAAGGGAACACACTCTGATTATTTTATATCACTTAGCTCTATGTTCTGTCCTACCTTGTAAATATGTTCAGAAATTTAATAAGACAATATCTTCATGAAGTAGACTGTGGTTACACATAGGTGCCCCATGTTGGGCGCCAACTAGGGACCTGAGTTCTGCTTTCTCCCTCAGGGTGTCCAGATGCTACTGGACACTGGGCTGGAAGGATGAAGTAGTGTCCAGAGTAGGTGAGGTCTTCAAGATCCTAGTCTTGGGGGACTGCTGGGGGAGGGGGGGAAAGGCCTTCTTCAAGGATTTAATGTTATAGCTCTTTTAGAGGGCATTCAATGAAACAGATTGTGCATATACACTTTATTTGGGGTAGACAAGGCTATATATGAGCCTGAGAAACTGCGAAGGAGTTTTCAGGGTGAATGGAAATCACTGCCTGGAGTTTAAATGAGACTGCCTCATTTGTATGGAGAGATATCACAGGAATCCCAGGTACTTGCTGGGTAGTTTCTCTTGGGGGTGGGGAGGAAGTTGAATTTGTAGGTTTGCCAAGCTGTGTGACCTTCCTCAGATAGGCTTGTGCTCTGAAGATAAGGCCAGGCAGAGAAGAGGAAGCCCTGCTAGAAAAGGGAGTCTTCCATTTTGTGCTGAGCATAGAGGAGCTATCCGGACATGGTAGTCTATGTCATTTAAGGAGCAGGGTTTCCAATTAGTAGATTTACTTAAAAGTGAGGCATGTTGCTAAAATCAGGGTGAAAGCTTGTACAATCCTTAGTGTCAAAAGTGCCTTTACATTTGACATCATCCCCATACCTGGCTTATAAAACAGGAGGGGTAAGCAAAATCACAGAGATGTTATATGACTTCCAGAGATGCAAAGCAGGTAGGTATCAGAGGATCTAGGCTTTAGGTGGCAGGCTTCTGGACTTCAGTCTAAATCATATTGTATTACCCCTAGGCTGTCCTTCCATGAAAAGCTAATGGAGAACGTTAATCTGTTATGAGGCAGCTCTTCCCTGGTGGTGTCAATCTAGAGCCAGAATATGACCTGACACACCACCCTACATCATGTGACATTGAGTTTTAGACAGATGAGCTGTCATCTCTGACCTTTCCTAAGAAGGACCTCTCGGCCTCCATTCCTACCATGGCAGACAGGACTGTGGGAGCTCCTGACCTCTTGCTTTGGTAAGTATTTAATTAATCGATTGGATTGCATATCAACTATGGAAAAGAGCTGTGTACTTTGTCCTCTGAAAACAATGAAGACGAATGGCAGAGGAGGAACAAAGCTTGCTGCTCTTGTGTATGGTAGAGGTGCTTTTGTGGTGTGGGAAAACAGAGATGGGACTACTAACCAAAACCGTGGTTAAGAACATTTTCATGGAGTGAGATGAGATGTTGATCAGGCCAACATAGAGGAAGATTATACCAGTATAAGCATCAGCTTGTAAATCAGTATGTTGATGTTACTGGTATGGAGTTTGAGAGGTGAGTTTTGAAGGGAGAAAAGAATTGTGGAGATGGACAGAGGTCAGATCTCAAGGGCCCAGGAGGGTAGGTCTTGGGTTTACATCAAAGTAGGTGTGTGTGTGAGTGTGTGTGTGTGTACATGCACACACATGAGCTTTCAAGGTAGTAAAAAAGGGCGTAACAACAGAAATTAAGAAAGCCTTGCTTATTGCATAGAGACTGAATTAGAGGAAAATGAACTGAAGAGTCTTACCATCTCTTAGAGGGTGAAGAAGGTCTCTAGATCCAAGCCTCACTGGAGCTGGGGCAGAGGGACACTTGTCTAAGAACTCTGGGGAATCCACTGCTAAGTTGTTAGATGAGGGAACGGACACCGTTAGGAATGGAGTGGATCTGCTGATGCTGATGAAGGGAAAATCTTAGGCTTCCCATCTTTTTCCCAGGGCAAGCAGAAGGAAGAAGCCCTAGAAGAGAAGCAGGATGTGAGTGAGGCAATGGATGTGGATGCTCACGTTTATCAAAGGGTTATTGGTGTATTTAATAGCAAGGGAAACAATGGAGTGTGTCAGAATCAGGTGAGAACAGACTTGGATACTTCCAGATGGAAGGGAACTATCTTAGGAGAGTTCTCAGTACCTGGCTGGGCCTCACTCAGGTCAACCTGAGAAGCAAGAGGAATTTGGACCATTGTAGAAGGGATTCTCCTCTGTGTCCAAGCTTAAGGACTGCTCAGGCAATGACAGGAGGAAGGAGGGGTAGAAACTCGCTGTGCAGCTGCGATTAAAATCAAGAATGAAGAAGTAATGTCCTTGCCAAGCCTGCCAGGGGACGAGACGAGTAACTTCAAATCAAACCTCAGTTGATCCGATCTGAAATAGATTTAAACCAGTTCCCCAAAGCCTGGGTAGGTTTTTAATCAAAACCTGTGTTTCAGGTTCCTTTTGTTAAAGAAATGCCCTTCCGAGATGGAACACCAAAACCTCATTAAATTGCAAACACTGGACTATAAAAGATGGAGAATGAGCAATTCCATTTAAATTGTGGCTCTGCACACTTGCCCCACAAGGACAAGGAGCTCTAAAGGTCAAGGCTACACAGCGCAGGGTGAGTGCTTTTCTCTTTCGAACACTAAAGGCTTGGAAAGTGGCCAGTGTGTGTGTGGTGTGTGTGTGTGTGTGTGTGTGTGTGTGTGTGTGTGTGTGTGTGTGTGTGTGTGTGTCTGTGTGTGTCTGTGTCTGTGTCTCTCTCTGTCTGTCTGTCTCTCTCTCTCTGTGTGTGTGTGTGTGTGTGAGTGAGAGAGAGAGAGAGTGTGTGTGTGTGTGTGTGAGAGAGAGAGAGAGTGAGAGAGAGAGAGAGAGAGAGAGAGAGAGAGAGAGTGTGTGTGTGTGTGTGTGAGAGAGAGAGAGAGAGAGAGAGAGAGAGAGAGAGAGAGAGAGAGAGAGAGAGAGAGAATGTACTGCAGTTAGTCTCCTTCCCAAACGAAACAACCTTTCCATCCTGAAGGAAAAAGGAAACGGAGAGCCAAAAGCTGCTAACTAGTTGTCTAGCTGTCTATTTGTGGACACGTCCTTTCATCTTGTCATATCTTTTGTGCTGTTTGAAATGTTTGGAGCTTAGGAGTGGAGGAACACTCAGAGGAGTCCAAACTTTTATCAAAAGGAAGAGAGAGGGAGGCAGCAAAGTTCTGACAACAAGAGTGTGTTGAAGATGTGGGGGCCAAATGCTGCCCAAATACTAAGCAGAGGAATGGTTTATATTTAGCTAAATGAATAAAAAAAAGACTTCTATTAAAAATTGTAGAGATGATAACTCAAAGGGAGGCAACCTTTTCTTTTTCTTTCTATTTTGTGTGTGTGTGTGTGTGTGTGTGTGTGTGTGTAGGCTGCTGAGGGACACAAATGGACCTTAAGAAGGGGTCGGAGGAGGAGAGGGGCCTCCTTCCCAGGCTTGGCTAGGGTTCCTTTGTGCTGCTCCATTGCAATGCTAATTTCTGCTCCTTTGTAGCACTGTAGCTACTGCTTCGCCTCGCTGGAAGCCCTTTCTCATTCTCTTGTCTTCCGAGGTCTTCACCAGCTGCTTCTATTAGCTCAGAGCCTTGGGAGGCTGTGTTTCCCTCCACGTTGTTTTGCCTGGACCTCTTTTTGATTTGATCGATCCAATCCCTGTATTTGATTTTCTTTCCTCCTTGCGTTCTTCGTCGGGGCTTAAACTACCAAACGATGGGATGGCTTCCTTGTCAAAATTAGAAACTCAAAAGTGGACCGTCTTGAGAATCCTGGGTGTTTTCTTTTCTTTTTTTCTTTTTTGCCTTTGACGTTCATTTTGGAGGAAATGGAGATTGAAATCTTAGCTGGAGAATCTCTTCAGGGACTCTGATTTTTCCCTTTAAGAGGAATGAAGTTCTGAATTAAAATAAATACCTAGGCTTCAGATGAGGCATCAGAGAATCAACAGAGGCCGGGAGCCTTTGTTTCTGGCTGGCAGTGTGCACCATCATTAAGGGGAAAGAGCCGAGGGAATTCGAGCGCTCAGCCCCCGTAGCCAGTTTTCTTTTTAAACTGGATCTTAAACATAATGCTCAGAAAGTATATTTGAAAGACTTCTCTGGGTGCCTGTGGTACAGTGTAGCAATGACAGATGGGCAGAAGCTGGAGAGGCAGATGGGCTGCGCTTTTCTCATGTCCCGAAATACCAACAGTGTTTGGTTGATGCATCTCTGTGGTCCTGAGGGCTTTATACCTGGCCTTACAGTGGTGCATGCTCTTCTCTTCCATACACCAGAAGCAGTTGCTACAGGACAATAGGGTAACATGGTTGGAAGAACCCAAGCAAGAGTTACCCAGATATGACTTCTGCCCAACATCCTCCAAGGACCTTGTTTAGGGGCAAAAGTTTGTATAGTAATCTTGATCGGGGCTCTCCGGGGAAGGAAGATCAGGGCCCATTGGAGAAGGTGTCTGGCCTGGGCATGAGGGCTTGCTTTCCCATCTGTCACTGTAAGACTCTGGTGAGCCTTAGTTTACTGGGACTCCCTGAGTGAACGACGCAGAGCCAGGAATCCATGAAAAAAGCAAGAAGAATTTATTGTTCCAACATGTTGGTGTCGCCCTGCACATGGAGAGAGAGAGAACAAACACGCACAGTGAGCCTTTATACAGTTCTCCAGGTAGCAGCAATTAGGCACAATGTGATTGGCAGAACAGTATGACTTTTAAACTGATTGCTCTTTAGGGAATAAGGTAGGTGGTCGCAAAATGTGTCTATGAGCTCTGGACTTACCTTCCCACAGGAGGCTGGAGGTTGGTCCCTCCTCCCCGTGGTCTGAAGAATGTAATTAGCCCCTCCCTTCTGGAGGGGAGGGGTGCCTATGGCCGGTCACTTCTAGGAGTGGAGGGGTCCAGTGGAATCTTCTAAAGTTCCTGAGCTGACCTCTTCATTAGAAACGTAAGATTTAATCCAGCTGAACAAGCCAATCACATGTCTAAGAGATCATCCATCAGGAATGAGACCACCCCTAGGAATGAGGCTGCGTGTTAAGCCACGTTGAAGAGATAAGAGGGATAATTATTTCTTTAACGAGATCGTGTACTTATCTTTTCTGGAATTTTCCCGCCTTAGTGCCCACTCTCGACCACTCGCCACGAGGTTCTGTTGGGTTGGCCCACCTTTCTGAGTCAGAAAGGAATAACTCTTTTTTTCCTTTAAGGCACTGGCCAGAGCTCACGTGTGCCTTTCACGATGCTCTGGGCTTCCTTACTCTTTCTCTGACCCCCTTCCTTACCACCTCTGCCATGCAGCTGCTTGTCTGCATGCGTGACTGGCCCCATGCCTATCTCAAACAGCTTGGCTCTCCTGCCAGCTTGAGCTCCCACATATACATTTATAACAAACTCTAAAACTTACCTTTATACTTTGTGTATATTCATTTTCAGATTTGGGAGACAAGTACCTGAGAGTCACTGGCTCAGGGTGGCTGTGTTGACCACTAAGTTTTTAGATTCCCTAGCTCCCTGAAAAAGACTTTGTCTTTCTCAAAGACACCCCAATATTCTTCTATTGCCTCATTTTAAAACCCAGCTTTCCCCAGAGAGGATAGCACTGGGGTCTAGAAAGTATAAGCACTGTTTAATAACTTCATAATAAAGCTCACAATAAACCTCATTTTTCTGGCTCTCTTATAAAATCCAGTTATTTGCTTTTATTATATTCTTTAGCATTTGTAATCGCATACAGTTTGTATGAAGCTTATTGACAATTGTGTGCCTCTTTTACTAGGCTGTCATTTTATTGGCCATTTACTCAGCATTGAGAATGAGGATTGCTTTGATCAGGTAATCCTAATTTGTTTGGTGAATAGATCTCGGGATCTGCCCATCACCCTGAATGGACTTTCTGATCACGATCCAATTTCCATTCCTGTACAGTTTAGGCTAAGAGGAGTACAGGTATTAACCCTGCATGTAGATGATATTGATTCTCTGAGCCTAGGAAAAAGTCTGAGGTCCATTTCATAAGGGCATTTAAGGTTTGTATATGATTAATTTATATATGATGATGAGGAACCTTCAAAACACTATGGGCTACAAGGATGTATCTTTGTTTTTTCATGAGCAGGATTTGAGATTATGGAGAGTTTTCGAACATGCCAAGGTATGTTCATTATACATAATAATTGTGCTTGACTTAGGCTTAAAATGATACAGTTGAGTTTGATTCCATTCTATCGGTTCTATTTCTCTAGACCACCAAGTCACTGTGGGATTTGGATCAAGTCACTTAAACCTTTTTCCCTACATTTCCTAGTCCAAAAGCTCCTCTGATATGGTTTATAATTGCTATGCTTCTGCATGCTATCTCTAGGTCAATTTCTTTAAAGTGTCTTTTTATGCCATAGCCTTGAGTCTTTTTACCTTTTGTGTATTCTCAACACATATGAGTTTTTCATTTTTGTCCTGATCATGGGGTCTAGAGATTAAACTAGTCAATCCTCGGGGTTTACGGGGAGCAGAGATGGGCAGGCCTGGATTGTTCATTATCTTTGTCATTGTTTTACTGCTGTGAAGAGACACCACGGCCAAGGTAACTTAACTGAGGGCTGGTTTACAGTTTCAGAGGGTTACTCCGTTATCATCACAGCATGGAGGGGGCGTGGTGGCTTGGAGGTAGACATGGTTCTGGAGAAGTGGCTGAGAACCACATCTTGATCCACATGCAGAGAAAGACTCAGGCCCTGGTGTGCTCACCTATTCCATAAAGGCCACACCTAATCCTTCTCACATAGGGCCTTTTCTTGATGACTAAGCATGAAAGTATATGAGTCTATGGGCATCATTCTTATCCAAAAAAACCACAAGCACTGAATGGAGAGCTGCACCCTCTTTCATGGTGATCACATGAAGATTCAAGTCCTGCTTAACATCAACTAGAACTCCTACCTCTTCAATTATTTTTCATTTGTTTGTTTGGTTTTGGTTTTCTTTGAGACAGAGTTTGTCAGTGTATCTTTGGCTGTCCTGGAACTCACTCTGTAATCCAGGCTGGTCTCAAACTCAAAGATCTGCCTGCCTCTACCTCCTGAGTGCTGGGATTAAAGGTGTGCACCACTACCACCACCCAGCTACCTTTGTAATTCCCAGATCAAGGTTTACATTCTTATGACACTCTGGTCAGTCTAGAGATGCAAAGTCAAATCTTTGGTTGCTTTCTTGTTCATTACTAATTTATTTTATTGTCTTTTGCTGAAACTTCAGGATAAAAAATAAAGCCTAACCCACTCAAAGATATTACTCTCACTTTACTCAGACAATTTTGTGAGAGCATCTTTAGGGCAGGCTATCTTAGCATCCCTCTGAGTGTTGGGCAGGGCCCGGGTTCTTCTCAGTAGTCTCTAGTTGTGATGGGTAATCTTGGCTGTCAATTCCATGGAATTTAGAATCACCATGGGAACACATCTCTTCATAGGTCTGTGAAAATTAGTTGAATTAACTGAGGTGTGAAGACCCACACTAAACATTGGGAGCAGCATCCCACTTATATGGTCCAAAATACTTTAAAAGCAAACATGGAGCTGAACATCAACATTCATCTCTCTGAGTTTCCTGACTGCAGCTACGATGTGACCAGCTGCTCCACTGTGCTGGGACTGCAGTTATGGATTCCAGTATCAAACTGTGAGCCCAACTAAATTCTTCCTTCCTTGACTTGCTTTGGTCAGGTCTTTGGCTGCACTCACAAGACAATGAATGCATACACATGCTGTGTAGGTAGTGGTACCATTAAGAGAAGAACCCTATACTAACTCATTATTAGAGGGCCTCAGTGTGGCGCTATATACAGGTACAAATGAAGGTATGTCTTTGTTCTGAGCTGTGTGCTTTTAGGGTATTTCACATTTTGTGTGTCACCTGTTTTCAGTCCTGTTGATTTCCAAAGTCTTGGCTGTTGTTGGCTCATTTAATTCTTTAGCACAGCCATATGTCAGGATCTCTGTTTCTCTTCCTGATGTAACCCAGAGCTTTCTCTAGCCTTGAAAAAAAATACCCTTCTCAGCTTGCTCAGAGCCTGGGGCCTGTTGCCTTCACTGATATGCCACTTCTGGTTGACTTGATATACCAGGTTTCCCTGTGTTTGTATCTGCCGCTCAAGCCAAAACGGGAGGGCTGGAAAGCTGAGTTTGTCCAACTGAGTGTGATTTCTGCTATCAGAATCAGAGTGTGTTGTAGTTTAGAGTTGAGCTCTCTTCCAGGCCTAGGAATAAGGAGAAAATAGTTGTGCCTAAGCAGAAAAGGGAGCTGACACCTTTCTCATATGGTAGGACCTAGTTAGATACCCAAGATCCAGCACGCAGCTAGATCGAGGAAGCCAGAACCTGCTCAAACAGCCTATGATGTGATGGCAGTGAAGGAGTAAGAAACATAAAACATTTTGTCTTTTCCGTCTAACACTGTGAAACTTTTTCACTTGATGGGAATTAAAATCTTTTTATCTCCCCTACCTTTCAAAACTTTGTTCAAACATTTACTCTCTTTAACCCTATAATACTTGTTCACACAAAAATCCTGTTTCTTCTTGAAACTTAAGTTTTTTTAAGTGGCCCACCCATTTCGATTTTCCTTCATTTCCTTGGTGGCTTTTTTTTTTTCTTTTATTAGCTAATTGCAAAAGACTGAGAGGCAAGACCCTAACCAATGAGGAAAACACTTGCATTAGAATAAAAACCAAATGTACTTCCTGCCTTGGCAGGCTTCTCTTCCGAGAGGACCCTCTTGATTGACAAGTTTTGCCTTGCTGGAATGCTCTCCCTTGGTTTGGGTGGCCCTTTGTGTGACATGCCACGTATGTGTCTAACAATGGGAAGGAAAAATATAGAATGATAAGAACAAACACTTACCTAATTCTTCACAGTGGGCTGGACACTGTTTTAATTAATTAGCATATATTAATAAAGTTAACTCACCTGGAATATAGTATCATTTTAAAGATGGAGGTAGTGATAATGACTAAGTATGGAAATTGGTTAGGCAGTTTATGGGTTGGGACTACAAAAGGCACAGTTTGACAAATGACCTTGCTAGAGGCTGGGAATGTGACTTCTTATCCCCTACATTGTCATGTCTGCCTGGAGAGTATATATGACTAGAACTTCAGTCTAGACCTCATGCCTTCAGTTGAATAGCTTTGAGACTATATCTCTGGTCTTTCTTGATTAAAATAACTCGTCTCTATTTTCCATCTCAGCCCATTGCCTAAATGATGTAACCTCCTTAGAGGCCCATCAAAAGAAAGCCAACTATTTCCTCCTAAATGGAGTCTACTTCTGGAGTGGGTAGAGACATGAGACACCATTGTTTCTCTCCTTGAGAGTTAATTTAGCTGGGATTGTCAGTCACCTTGTTAATCACCTGGCCAAGAGACTACCCCAGAGAGGGCGATTCATTTAAGGCCTTGCTAAAGAGAGGGGAGGAAACATTGTGTCCTTAATGAGATAATAGATATTTGTTCCCTATAAACCCTGCCCTCAGTGCAGTCACATAGGGAGCAGCCTTGTATCTATCTCATTTAAGTCTATTCATTTGTCTGAGACTTAGCTTGAAAAAGCATGATGTTTCTTTCTATTTTCTTCCTATCTTTTTCTTTTGGATGCTAGCCAAAGCTCAGGTGTGCTTTCTTTAACGTTTCAGGTTTCTTCATTCTTTGTCTGAAGCTTCCTCACACCCCTCCCACCATGTGGCTGCTTACTGAGCACCCCCCCCCCATCCCTCCCCTTCTTGAACATGGCAGCCTCATTGAAAAGGTGTGACCTTCTCCCTTTTTCTCACCCAGCTACCTTCTCTGGGCAGCTGCCCAGATTTCCAGCTTGCCTGTCCTGCTATTTTTCTTTTA
Source organism: Mus musculus (assembly GCF_000001635.26). Lineage (NCBI taxonomy): Eukaryota > Metazoa > Chordata > Mammalia > Rodentia > Muridae > Mus > Mus musculus. Next base: position 54,079,481 of record NC_000070.6, read on the forward strand.
AATTCTGATACAACTGTGTAGACAGAATATCTTATGTATGGTATGGACGCACCACCTGTCAATGAAAAAGCCTATGGCCTAGGTCTTAGGCAGGAAACAGACAGCGGGGCATCAAGGAGGAAGAAAGAACTCTGGGATAGAGCAAGACATGAGAAGATCTGCCCTGGAAGATGTGAGGATACATGGAACCTGAACACAGGGAACCAGCCACGTGGCAAACTGTAGGTTAAAATAAATGTAGGTTATCTTAAATCAGGATTCTAGTCTGAGAAGAGCCTAGCTATATGACTGAGGTATTTGTAAATCAGTTTTGAGTCTCAGTCTTATTTCTTGGAGCATGAGGACGGGAGGAAGAAGCTAACGTTTAAACAACTGTTCTCAAGCTTCCTGCTGAGGTCATTCTTAATTTACTTTTTAATAAAACTAAGAACCCAAAGACTGATCTGCAATCTCCCTGATACTATGTGATGACACAGAGGCACCTTTCCAGATTTTTTTTTTTTTTTACTGACAATAATGAGGACTCAAGCTGTTTCTAGATAGAGTAAACTGAAGTTGCTGAGCGGTCCTTCTGAAAGAGCCCTCAAAGGACTCACAGAGAAAGAGAACTTCGTGACTTCAGCGCTGTACAGTAGGCTCTGGTGGTGGGGACATTTAATAAGTCGATTTTGAGTGGGGCTGTAGAGATGTGTTCTAGTGGGTTGGGGGAGCTGTTTGAGAATGGAAGTGCTGTGGTCTCTTTCTTCTCCAGATTGGCTATGGCTACAAATCTACATCATCTGTATCTATGGCTGGAACACCTAATATAATCTCTGCTCCCTTTAACCTTGAAAGGAAACTACAAAGAGGTTGGGGCATGGAGCTGAACATATTTGTCTTAGAATCTAGTGTGGTGTGACTTGGAGAAAGATTTCCTTTGTGATTTTTATTATCTACAAAAATGGAATAAAACCACCTTATTGAGTCGTTATGAATGAAAAAGTGGTGGTGCACAGTCCTGGGCATGGCAGAGACCCGAGAAGTGCCATCCCTCACGTCTGCGTTGCTGCCTTAAGTTTGTTTTCTGTTCTGTCATTCTGCTTCTTTGTCTTTTTTGTCTTTTGAGCTAAATGTAAAAAGGCCATGGTGAAAAGGCTCGTTGCCTTGTCTCCTGGTCTTGGTTGTCATTGTCGTCTCCCTGTATAAATGAAGCATCACGCCCTGGTTCCTTGTTGATTTTCAGAGACACGAATGTTTGACAAACCATTTCAGGTGCTGTCTGCGGGCTGCCTAACGAGCCCTCATCTTTCACATCACTGACTGTTCAACTGATTTAGGGGAAAGTGCCCCCCGTGGATGTGGAAGAAACAGATGCAGCATAATTGTTACCTCTCTCTCCTCTTCTTTCCCTCCACTGTGACTCCTGTGCACGCTTTCCCAGGAGACCGAATCATTTCCCTTACTATTTCTGTACTGGGAATTTATCCTAATGATGTAATTTATTGCTAATTGAGGTATCATATTAATTGATATTTATGGCTTTAAAAATCCACTAGTTGTTGCTTTTTCATCTGATTCTATTTAATGGCTTGGTTTCCTGTTTCTAGATTACTTTAAATCTTGAAAACGGTAACCACCCCTCTTTGAATGTCACCTCTATTGCTCCCTGCCTTGGTGGCTTCTCCTTTTCTTTCTTAAGGTGGTAAATATAGAAAGATTGTGTGCTTGTAAGTTAAGCTGTGTGTCAGAGCCTTTAGCAAACTTTCCCAGCTGTGTGATTCAAGTAACAGCATGGGATTAGACCCTATGCACGGTCTTATCAATCCCCTTTCCCCAGACATAGTTTGAGTCCTCAAGTAGCAGAATATACACTTGAATCATGGGACCCCTAGGCTGCCTGGGACCTGGAAAGTGATGTAGTTCAAATATCTCCTATCAGATGATTTATTTACTTCCTGAGGCACAGAGCTATCAGAAAGAGCTATCAGAAACTCTCCGTTGCCTTTGAATGCTGGGCAGGCTGTCAGAGCAGAGGGGGCAGGAGAGTGGGGATTATGGTACAGGATTTGGCAGAAATTTTATTTCAGTGACTATACCTATGGCTGCATTAATACCAGATCCATTTTGTTATGTGGATGCTGACTGGTGGTTCCACGATGATTCTTTGAGAAATCCTTAATACTCCACGACAGATCGCCACCTGCCTATGACAGTGTTCTTTCCCATGGCTGTGGGACCAGCTTGCTTGTAGTGATCTAGTTAATCCTGTTTTGAAACAGAGATGAAAAGATTCAAGGAAAACTCAGTTGCCTCTGCCCAAATCCCCAAACTTGATGTTAAGGAGCAGTCGATTATGGGGATTTTTTTTTCAGGTGGAATTATTTAAAATGGGAATTCCAATGTTCTTTAGAAACAAATTTCCATTCTTACTCCTTACACCAAGGATTTGAGGCAGGTCAAATATTATGTTTCATTACACAACAGTCCCTTTTACTCAAAGAGCTGAATAAAATACATCTATTTTTCAGATTAACATAAATTGAATTAAGTTGTATTTTGGACGTTTTTCAAAGATTAGGTGCACATGGTAGCAGGAGTTCTAGAGTTGGAATCAGAGGGTTCTGGCCTCTCTCCTAGCTTCATAGAATAATAGCTGATGGTCCTGGACAAGTCACTTTGGTTTTGCACTGAGACAACAGTACTGCTGATATAATACCCACAGTGTCCCTATGTTTAAGTGTCAGAGCTTAATTGTTCTATTTCTTCTTAGAATTTAATGCTCTATTTATGCGTGTGTGTGTGTGTGTGTGTGTGTGTGTGTGTGTGTGCATGCATGTATGTGTACACATGTGTCACTGCCCATGTACAGAGATCAGGGGAGAACTTTTGGGAGTTAGCTGCTGCCTTCTACTTTTTTGAGGCAGACTCTCTCTTGTCTCTACCTCTCTGTGTATCCAGGCCAGCTAGCTTACTTTCATGTGTGTGTAATGATCCATCTCCCATGTCACCAAAGAAGCGCTGAGGGATTGTATTCAGGTTGTCGGGCTTGCTTACCAAGTGCTTTCAACCACTAAGCCATCCTGCCAGCTCTCCTTTTCTTTTTTCCCCCTTCCCCTTTCTTTCCACTCCTCCCCTCCCCTTCTCCTTTCTGTCAAACTGAGTATTGACCCTAAGGCCTCATGTACTCTAGGCAGATACTTTGCCCCTTAGCTATATTTGTAGTCCCCTACTTGGAGATGAGGTCTTGTGAGCCTTGAACTTACTGCTCTCCAGCCTTAGTCTACTAACTGGGCTATGGTCTGAACCACAAGTCCTGGATGTTCTATGGATGAGAAAAAGGGAGTCTTTGGTAAGAGATGAAAACTGTCCACATAAGCTGGAATAGCCAGCCCTGGGTCCCATAGCATATTCCACAATGCTACAATGGCTCTAGGCACAGTGAGGAGTTAGAGCAGTCTGATTCTGGTCTTACAGTCTCTCTTGCTCATGGAGAGAGAGAGCCCATGAATGAGGTGCCTCCGTGTAGGCACAGTCCTCTCACTGGGACAGCTGAGCTCTCTCCTCTGTTAGATTTGCTGTTGAAAAGCTACCCATGTAGCTCAGTTCTTATTCATGCAACTGAAGAAATAAAAGTTTGTCAGACACATGAGTGGGAATGTGGAAAAAAATAGTCCTTTATAGGTTGCCAGTAAGATTATAAATCAATGCAGTGGCTACAGACCTTGAGATGGAAGTTCTTTCCAAAGCTAAGATAGACCTATCATGTGATCTGGTTATACCACTTTGAAAATACCCACAAATTCTAAGTTAGATTACCAAATAGAAATCCTCACATCTATTTTATTGTTGTCTGAATGATGGTAGCCTGGATACAGAATAACCCCAAGTACTGGGCAACAGATAGGAGAGGAAGTGTGGTGCTCATACACAATGGGGTTTGATTCAGCCAAAAAGAAGAATGCTATTATGTCATTTGGGGAAAAATACATGGGGCTAGGATCATCATGTTAAGAGAAAAAAAGCCAAATTCTGAAAGACAAATACTGCATATTTTTGCTCATTTGCATAGTCCTGACTTAAAAATGTATGCCATGAAAGTAAAAGGGCAAGTATTTGAGGGAGGGGCTGTAAGGTGTGTGTATGTGTGTGTGTGTGTGTGTGTGTGTGTGTGTGTGTGTATGTGTGTGTGTATGTAAGTGTGTGTACGAGTGCATGTGTGTGGATGCATGTGTGTGCATGTATGTGCATTTGTGTGTATATAGGTTTGCATGTGTGTGCGTATTTGTATGTACATGCATGTGTGTGCATGTGTGTATATATATGTATGTACCTGTGAGTGTGTGAGTGAGTGTGTGTATGTGTGTGTGTGTGTGCATATCTGTAGGTGTGTGTGTGTGTGTGTGTATGTGTGTATGGTATTAGATGAAATGAATATAAGCAAATTACAATGATGTGTATGCATGAAAAGGTCATAGTGAAACTCATTACTTTAGACACTAATTTTAAAATATTAGAAACTTGGGGACAATGACAACAAATTTAGAGTTCAGGCGGCTAACACAGCAGTTCTCGGGGCAAGTATTGAATGTTTGTGATGGAACGATTGGGGTCTAAGTTTAGCTGTGCTTGTATTAGTACACCAGAATGCCATAGCTCAGCATGCATTTATTATAGTTACTATAGGCCAGGATTGCAGAGATAACTGAGTTGGGGAATCTTTGCTGAGTTCCAAAGACTGCACTCAAGGAACCTATTTGATTGCATCCCCATCTGTAGGCTTGAGTGGAAGAGACTATACTTCATGCCGTTTCAAGTTGTCAGTAGCAGTTACTTGCTCATTCCAGGCCTAGAGGATCTTAGGATCTTGGCTGCTCACTGGCTGTTGCCTGGAAACCACTGGTGGTCCTAGGAATCTTCTGATTGCCATTGCCCTAGGCAGTTCACAGCACAGAAATAAGTTTCTTCTACCAGAAGACCTAGATTGGGTCTGCAGATAAAAGGGACAGAATCCGCCATAAGTAAAGTAATCTTAGGAGTGATGGCTAATCCTCTGTGCTACCCTCTGTGGGTAAGATGGAAGCCACAGTTCCTGTTCATACTCAGGGAGCCCTAATGCTGATTTGAAGTTTTCTTGGGAGAGTTGTGGTCATCTTCCTTTCTGCAGGGGGAGTTTGGCTTCAAAGGAGAACCGTGATGGGGGCAGGTGACATCTGTCTAGATGATCACATGGACCAAATCAATTGGGTCATCAGCGCTGAGGTCAGATCGCTTTACATGAAACCGACATTTGGGAAATTACCTATTCTTTCTGAATTTCCGTAATTGTTCAACTGGGATCACAATTTCTGGCCCTCCAGGATTTTCATGCGGTGGTAGATATCAAATATTTATTTGCAAATGGTAACAAAATCTTCTTACTTGTTACCTTCTGGATCCTCGGCACATTAGCTTCTGAGAGATGGCAAGAGGCCAGCTGCTTTTCTAGGAATTCATCTGCTCCTGCCCCACAAAAATAAAAATGCAAACACTTTCTGGCATGATGAAAAATAATGCAATGATTTGCACATTTTGGATGCTTAAAAATCAACCGGGGCCATTGTGAAGCGTCTTCCAAGCGGTCTTTTTGAAAAGGACTGACATGTCATCATTTTGCTGGGAGTTTTCATCTCTTTTTCATTCCACCTTATAATGTTCCTTCTGGACAAGTTAGAAAAAAAAAGTTTCAAAAGCAGCAGAGAAAGAAAGCCTTAAGAAAACACCCATAGGCCCTATCCAGAGGTTTTTGAAATGGTCACTTCCTGACTAATTCTGGCCTCCCGTCCTTATTCAGGTGCCTGGGTTGGGAATTTTCGGTTTAGCAAACAGGACCATAATGATATCTTGTGTAAACATATGCTCACTTTTAAAGGGATTCGTATGATTACCAGAATATTTATAATTTCCATCACGAGGATTGGCTCAATTGGAAGGTTTAGTTTTTGATGGTTCCAAATCTTGACATATTTTTAACAAATGGTGGGTGACCGTACCTTTAGTAGTTGCTCCTCATGCTTATAAAACTAGATGGTTCAGCTCAATTCAGATTACCACAGTTTGTCTACATTCCTCCTGGGATTCCCATTAATAGTGCCTAAACATTTAAAAACCTCTACTGTCCTTTTGAATATAATACAAACTAATTTGCACTATTTTTAACTCATTGTGATATGTAATCAGTGTTTGAGGGGGCTTTCCTCTTGGCAACTAGACTTCTTAGATAATGCATATTTACTGACATTGATTCTCTCTATGTGAACTCTTCTTAGCATTAACCCACCAAAGTGGCCAGTCTGCACTCCTTAGCAGATCCGAACAATGCATGCACCAAGTCGAAGGACCCCACCCTTCTAAGCAAGCACAGCACTTTTAAAATGAGCCTCTTAATACGGATTTGCAGTCAGAAACTGTTCTTTCTGGAAGCTTCTTCCAGAGCCCATTGTGATCAGACATTCTGCTTTGAGGAGTCTAAGCAGAAACACTAGCAGGATTGGTTTAGCTGTAAGTTCCTTAAGGGTGGTAGCTGTGTATTACCCATCCTCAAAAGCACTAATTATAATCACTTAAACATGTCAACAATTATAGAAAAATAGATATTGTTAATATATAATTATTAACAAAATGTCCTAGAGCCAGATATTTTCAATGATGAATTATTTCAGAATTTCAAAGCTAAGATACAGGGGCAGGAGATATGGCTCAGCAGGCAAGTACTTGCAGAACACCCAAATTCAGTTGGTTCCTAGCACATCAGTTCCCAGGGATCCAGAGAGAACACCATCTTCCAGCCTCTGAAAGCAACTGTACTAATATGTACATATGTCTGTCCCACATGTACATGAACATAATTTTTTTAAAAAGTAGATAAAGCTTAGACACAAAAATTTTTATAACACATGAAAAGAAAGTAATTCTTCATATAGAAGGCACTTTGTCCCATTCTTTCAAATTCTTTTTCTCTGTTCTGATTTTCATAGAAGACTGGATCTGTAATCCTTAGTACAGTTTAACAATTATGTTTTTAGAAAGGCTCTCACTATTTTCAGCCCTCTTGAAGATCACTATATAGTCCATGCTAGCTTCAAGCTCAGAATCCCCTGCTTCTATTGCCTTCATTCTGAGATGTCATGTGTGTAACTAGGACATCCCACTTGTAGGGGTTTAGTTTGGATGAGCAAGGGAGGCAAAGAACCAGGAACAATTGAGAACAACGATTCTGGAATATTCTGTAGTGGTGGAGATGGCCTCTAGGGTTCACTGATGGCAATGGTACCGGCTGTTTCTTAACAAGCCCAGTTCTTCTTATCCTGTAGGTCTTGTCTTTACAGTAATTATTCCTAAGAACTACCCAGGATATTTTTAATAAAGCCATTTTTCAATTATGCCTTCCCAAGCTGACTTAGCATTGCAGTTCTATTTGACAACATTTCTCAAATGCACTCAAATCTCCCCCCGATCCTTCAAGTGTTCTCCTTATGCACAGGGATGAATTCATTTTCCTTCCTAGCTCCTCTAACCTGGAAATGTTTCCTCAGTTTTTCAGTGAAAAACCCTGACTGGTACAGAGTTATCATAGGAGAGGATTTCAAGTGACTACTCCTTGCTGTCTTGCCAAGCAAGGATGTGTGAATGCATGAGCATGGATGTGTGCATGTATGCATGGGCATTGGCAATTAAGGATCATCCATCTGTCCTAATCAGAAGAGAGGTGGTGAGAATCCAGATAGCGGGCAGGAAAAGGCCAGTGCTGGGAGTGCCTTTGTAAAAGCTGCTTATGCTGTCACCCGAGGGGAGCCTAGAATGAAGTGCCCAGTGGAGACTTCACTTTATATGGTCTTCTCCATATGTATCCAGGCATAGAGGGGAGAAAGAAGGCAAAAATGATCAGAAAAATAGGTTCTCTGAATGTTGATGAGTGTCCCAGAGACAAAGACCCATTCAAATGACTTGGCTCGGTGACTATAAACAAAAATCCAGGACAATTTAGTGGTTTTGCCTCTCTATAGTTCAAATGGGATGCTGTTCACTAATGGGCAAAATCTAATGCATATGCCTAAGAGTTTCATTGTGTGAAAGACAATGCATTGCTTGGGAGGAACGAGACCCTAAGGTGTGGAACAGAGATCTCTGATCCTTGTCAATCAAATAGACCTCCTTCTCTTGCACACTTATAGTAATTGCATCCTGCTTAATGATGCTGTATCATTGCACCTCTCTCACTTGAAGGAATTGGTTTGTAAGATAGGTAGCTTTTTACATCTGTTCTTCTTTATTTCAAAGCCAATAATCCAAACCTAGATTATCTAAGTAACTCTGTCTTAGTTAGGACTTTACTGCTGTGAACAGACACCATGACCAAGGCAACTCTTATAAGGACAACATTTAATTGGGGCTGGCTCATAGATTTAGAGGTACAATCCATTATCATCAAGGCAAGAGTATGGCTGCATACTGGCAGGCATGGTGCAGGAGGAGCTGAGTGTTCTGCATCTTCATCTGAAGGCTGCTAGGAGAAGACTGTCTCCCGCATGGTTAGGACAAGGGTCTCATTGCCCACCCCCACAGTGACACACTTCTATCAAGGCCACACCTACTCCAACAAGGCCGCATCTCCTACTAGTGCCACTCCCTGGGTCAAGCATATTCAAATCAACACAGAGACTTAATCCAGAAGAAGACTTTAAATCAGAAAATTTTTAGGGTTTTTACTCATTGATATTGGTAAGATTCAGAACAATGTGTGAGAGGCTATAAGGTGCCTAAGTTGCTGTTATGTTCAACTAGTCAGAGTGGATGCTTACTAGGTTCAGGTTTAAGAGTGCTGCTTCAGGCTGGCCTCACTTGGAGCTCCAACTGTCATCTCATCCTTAACCCATAGATTATTTTTTTATGCAAACTTAGAAACTAGAAGAATTCTCATTTGGGCTCTGTGACTCTTACCAAAGAAATGGCATAGTAGAAAGGGCCAAATGGAAGCTCACGGAATTTTTCCTTTCTGTGAAGAATAGAAATTCAAGGCAGTATTCTACCTTTGGAGAATTTTTCAGTTATTAGTACTTCTGTGAAAGAAGTCAATAACGTGTGATGGAGATTCCCATAATGTTATTATTCTTAATTCCCCAGTGTGGTCTTAGAGACATTTGGAGTAGCTTAATACTGATAGAATACAAAAGACACTGTGGATTATTCTTAGTATAAATTTGATAAAAATAAAGTTAGTGCTAACAGTGCTGCAGCACATCCGAAAGATCGTCCATTATTACTAAGTATGATTTGTTCTGGGAATCTGAAGAGAGTTCCTTTATGTTAAAATGAAAAGAAGCTGATTAGTACAGACCATAACAATTCTAGGTAATACAACAAGAGCTGTATGTCAGTACTAGTAGATAGTACAATGTACTTGGTAATGGCTAGCCTAGATTTTATAAAAATAACTCCTAAGAAACTAAGAGTGTGATTCTTTTTAACATACTAAAAATGAACTACTAAAAACCAAACCAATACTGAAATGTGAGACTTATTACTTGCATCTTCAGGAAAAAAAGTATTACTTTTTTTTTCCTAAAAATTCTAGGCAATGTAATACATTAGCAAACAGAAATGAGACATGTGACTGTTATAAAGGAGAAGCAAAGCCATGGCTATTTGGATATGATTTTCTGAGAAAAATGGACAAGAAGTTTGAAGAGGTGAGGAAGAGGGAGGTGGATCTCAGAGGAGTTAGAAGAGGAAAAAGGAGCAAAACTATGATCAAAACACATTGCAAGAGATTCTTAAATAAGTAACAAAAATAGCATATGAAAAGAAAGCCCAAGAATACAAACTGTAAATCACTTAGAACTGACGAATTCAGTAAAATAGTCATACATAAGACAAATAAAAGCACCAACATATTTTTCTATAATAAAATATTGAGATATGATATGAGAGATGAAAAACATAACCAAAATGTGTTACTAAAAATTGGTCTGGAGAGATGGATGGATTAGTCAAGGACACTTGCTACTCAATCTTGAGGTACAGCACCCACATTAGGCAGCTCACAAACCCCTGCAACTCTGGCTTCAAGAAATGTGATGCCCTCCCTGCAATCTACATGCATGTGGTGCACAAACATTCACACAGATATGGACTCCCCCCCCCCCCAAATAAAATAAATACCAGTAAAAAATAATAACTTTAAGTATAAAGGAACTTTTTAAAGTTATATGGCACAATTCTAAGAATCTTTGTTCTTAGATGAGAATATGATCGTGCAGTGCTCAGCTCTGTGAGGCCTGGTGTTAGATGAACCATTGTTACTTTGATGCAGTATACAATCTTTATATAATCAATGTGTCACATTGTGCCTCTGCTGGCTGGATCCGTAACTGCACTCAGAATCTACGATTTATTAAGGAACTAAGTGAATTCGGAATGAGATATGGTTGCTAAGCTTCCGTTTGGGTCTCCCATTTCCTGTCAGTATGTCACCAAGGATAGACAGACCAACCACTGCTGCCATTAAGAGAAATTGAGGCTTGGGAATCCTCAGCTAGTTTAGGAACCATGGCTGGCTTCATGGGTGAGCTACTTTTGTAGTATAACTGCCAGCTTTATATTACTACAGTGAAATACACGAGGCAACTCATTTTGTAAAGAGGAGAATTTTACTTAGCTTAATTACAAGTCAATAGTTTTAGAGTCTAAGATTAGATGCTTGATCTCTTGCTATGTGTGTGGAGGTTGGTGGGATGGTGACATGTCAGGAACACAAGTAGGAACATCTTCAGGCAGCAGTGATGGGGATAGATAGATAGATAGATAGATAGAGACAGAGAACTCATAAAATCTTAAAGGTTCCATGTTGCTTCTTAGTACCGTCTGCGGCCTGTGGCCCACACCTTCAGTCACAATGGGGGACAGAAACCATAATCGAGTTATAGAGACCTGCATGAACCCGCACATATTCAAAAGAGTCTGATTCTCAGATTAATATTTTGTTGGCAACCCCGAGATCCTTAATATTTTGACAAGAGACCCTGCATTTTCATTTTGCACTGGGTCCTATACATTAGATAGGGTGTCCTGGTCGAGACAGTAGACTGTAATGTTCATGAGCTCACAGATGATTCATCTGGCCTCAGGCTCAGCTGCTTCAGTTTGTGTGCAGTTCAGCACTCATTCAGTCAATGTTCTTCAGGAGCACCCTATTCCTCTTCTCTCCTTCCCTCACAGACACCTGAGAACATCATGAATGTTTATTCTGCATCAAATTCTGACCTAAAACTAGAGAGTTGTATCTCTGACATCCAAGTCTCCAGTCTTGTTGTAAAGTGTGACAGGAAAAGAGCCCAAGGTAATGTGGGCGCCAGGAAAAGGGTGAAGCAGAAAAGAGAGAATTGACTGTGTTTTTTTTTTTTTTTTTTTTTTTTTTTTTTTTTATAGAAAGGCAATGTTTGTTCTGGGCATTGAGGATGAATAGCAGCTAAGCTTGGGGATGAGAAGGGTGACCTGATTAGAGAGAAGGATGTGGGTAACAGGACTAGGAGAGGACACAGTGCACTTTAGGAACAGGGAGGAACACAAAGAACTTGACAAGGCCATGGGATAAAAATAACATGTCCCAGGAAGGGTGGGTTAGAATTAGACTGAAGATATTTGCATACCCGACAAGGAATGATTTTCCAACAGAAAATGAGGATGATATAAAAGATTTCGTTTTAAAAAAGTTATATAAACAAAGAGTTGAAGCATACAGTAAAATGGATTTTTTTTATAACAAACAGCAGTGTATACATTATATAGAGTTCATCATTTATTGACATTTTCCTCATAACTACAAAAGTAATATAGCTCTGAGGGACCACCATTAAGGAATTAGGATTAGAACATAAAAGATATGTTATCTAGACCAGAGGTATACAGATGAATAGAGAGGTAGTCAATGAAGAGCCATTTTTTAATATTTAAATCTAACATAGGGTAAGATTCACAAAGGAAACATTATTTCCCTTGACTCGAGGTTATTTTTTCCCATTTTTTTTTGAGACAGCCCCAACTGTCCTAAAAATTGGAATGTAGACTAAGCTGGCCTTGAACTTCTAGAACTTTGCCTACCTCTGTCTCTCAGAGTTCTGAGTCTAAAGGTGTCTGTCATCAAGCCCTGTTTAGACTCTAGATTTTTATTTCACAATATTTTTTTCTCAAACTTTTATAGATAGTGCCTTATAGATAGGTCTCCTTATCTAAGTCTGCAGAGATTTTTAAGAGAAGAATACAGATGCCTAGAGATTCCTAGTTTTGTGGCTTCTACACATTTCTCTACTGAACCTTGAAAATGAAGGGTATCTCAGCCACCTCAGTCTGAGTTGTTTTAGAAGGACGAAGTACAAATCTCACAGCCTCTCACTTAACACTATTTTCAGCAGAATGCACCCATGATTCTCCGATCTACCTTTATTTTACTTCAGTCGTGGGTATTGTATAACACACTGTCCCTTCGGATGGCATTGCTATCTTTTATGTTCTTCATGGGGTAAACCTCTGTCCATTCTAAATCATCAAACAGTCACTCCAATGACATTATTTTAGAAAAAACAAACCTTCCTTTAACATTTTCACTGAGACTTGATTGTTCAAGACTCAGCTACAGTTTTGTGTGGCTGCTTGTGTTCAGTAAGTTGAATATGATTAGAATAGCATTATGAATGTATGCAGCATGGAGAATAAAAGCTGATTCATTCAATCAACAACTACTCACCACATATCACATGGTAAATATTATACTAAATGCTTGCAATAGGTTCATTAGCAGAGCCAAAATTCCTGACTTCACCAAGCTCATGGGTGGATGGTGGGATGATACATGGCAAGTGAGTAAATAATTTCAAGTAATGACCCATAGAAAACATACATATTGTTTGAATTTTATTTTAAAGGTGAATATTTGGGGCTATTAGAGAAGAAAGTCATAGGTTTTTACAGTAGTTCCTTGTGGTTGCATAACATCAAACCAACCAGAACCTCAATGCCATATGACAGTAGTATGTTCCCCTCATGTGTATGTGGTTCAACTCAGTTGTCCTAGCCTAACTTCAGCTGGGTCACTGAGCTGGGATCACCCATGTATTTGGGACTGCCATGGATTAGCTTGTCTAGGCTGAGCTTGTGGGAGTAGCTCATTTGTCATTTGAAATCATCAAAACAATGCTTGCATAAGGTTTAGCAATTCAAGCCCCAATAAGCAAATCTTTTGTAGCCTTGGCATATATATGCAATATATACATCTCCACTGCCATCTATTTAAACAAAACAAGTTACATGGCCAAGCCCACATGCAACGGACAAGGAAACATACCACAGTCAGAATGGAAAGGCGTTGGAAAGGTGCACGGCAGAAGGTGTGAATTTATAATCCTATTACTGCCTTAGATCTCATATGTATATGATATCATAAGAACTTGAGTCTGTCAAATATCTGAAGCAGTACTGTTCTTTATCTTCCTTTCCTATCTTTTTTTCTACCCTTGTACCATCAACCATATGCTTGCTTGTTCCTGTGGTCTTGGTTCACTTATGTATGGTGATGCTGTGTTTTCCAGCATCTATATCTCTTACTTAGAACTCTACCTCATGGAGTATGTGAAATTTTGTAAGTTTATGAGTATCTACTTTGCTAACCGACAGGGCAAGAAATCTAAAAACTACAGCCCAACAGGCATTGTATGTAAATAGTAGCTCTTTCACTCAAAGGAAAGGGATAATTCTGAAGTCTATCTCCAACAAGCTTCTTGTTTGTGTGCAAACCCTGATGACTGTCTCCTGTCCATTTGCTGATTCCCTGGAGTCTCTATCAAACTATTTACAATCAGGTCTTTGTCTTGGGTGTCTGCCTCTGGGGGAAGCTATATAAGAAGATATATACCAAAAGTCTGTTGTGGGAAGAAAGCACCTTTAGAAGCCTATTCCTACTGTAGTTGAGTCTTGAGAAGTTATATCAATATGTATCAGACAGTAGTACAAAGACTACAAAATCTGAATGAAAGAATCTGGCAATCCTGAGACCAGCGTTTTTTGTTTTTTTTGTTTTTTTTCTAATTTACTTCCCTGGCCTTCTCAGCATTGATGCTGTTGTAGGTAAAATTCCCAGAGGGAGATCCCCAATCCTCCCATAAGATCTAGATACATTAAGACATGATATCATATGGTATCTGGTCCATGGTCATATTCAGTAAAATACCTATCTGCTACATTAAGGTGTCCGCAAGGTAATAGTGAGAATAACATTTGTGTGTGTGCGCAAGTGGTGTGTGTGTGTGTGTGTGTGTGTGTGAGACATTGTAAATAGACTTAATCTTCTTTAATCTTCGTTCAAGTGTCTGGGCGAAGATATTATTATCAATGCACTCATTTCACGAAAAGAGAAGCCAAAGATCAGAGGAGCCTAGAGACCCTGGATCATTCAGCAAGTGGTCCATCTGAAATGGATCTTCCCTCTTCAAGTTTGGCATTCTTTCCACTATGCTCTGCCTTCCTTCAGCCTGTTAGTTACTTATTCTTTGCCTTGGCCAGTCAAAGTTCCCCAAAGACAGGAACAGATTAATTTCCCCTGTAGATTTCCAGGCTCTACTCAGGGAACTTGGTTATTGAGAAAAGAATTAGATAATTGTCAGCAGGAGAAGACAGCTTGTAGGAGAATGTGATAAATTCAGCCAAGTTCCCGCCATGGGTGGAAGATGTGAAGCTAATGCCAGAGTATGGGCTTTCGGATCTTACTTAAGAATAGTAACAGCTAATGTCTGTCTAGCATTTCACAGATGTCAAAGTCCTTTCTGAGGCTTAGTCTCATTTAACTTCAACAGTCCTGTGCTCTGAGGTGACCTTCTTTGTCAACATAGTCACTATAGAAAACTGAGGCTCAGGTAAATGCTGTGCTTAGATAAATCCAGCTAATGAGTAAAGGTTAGTGTGAGCTAGGGACTCAGAGCATTGGTTGTCAACTGCAGTGTTTACGAGGTACACGTTTCCTTATTCTGCAATAACGGAAGTTTGCATAGTTCTCAGTGGTGATAGGACACGCCCAGTTTGAAGTCCTAATTTTAATAACTGTGAGGTTATTATTTAAGCTTTGTAAAGGAGAAAGCAAGGGTTTGGAATGTTAAGAGAACTTCCCCAAGAACATTGTTCATAATCGTCAGGGCCAATGTTCAAATCGGGGTCCTTTAGTATTTGATCAAGTTGGGAGCAGCCCTCACAAAGGAGGAACAAAGTTACAGCAGAGGCCCTAGCAAGAGTATACATCATCTTATTTGCTAATGAGAATCAGCTGGCTTCCATGAGGTCCTCGCCTACCAGGGGCAGGGAGCTAGCTATCTCAAGGAGCAGGGGAAATCTCAAGGAGCCTAAAATGCAGAACCAGAAGCAGACATTTCTCAGAGATCAGAGGCTGGTTGAGGTGGCTTCCTGAGAAGGATGGGATTCTTGTGTTCTGGGCTGGGCATGCTATCTGTGCTCTATCTGGCTCTCATTCTTCCTCAGGCAAATATGGTAGTGAAGACAAGTCAAGAGGAAGAGGATAAACAGAAAAGGAGAAAGACAACCATGAGGAGGAGAAAGATGATGATGGGGAGGAAGCAGAGGAAGGGAGGAGGAGGAGGAGAGGGTGAGGAGGAGAAGAAGGAGGGACAAATAAGTAGGGAGGGAGGAGAAAGAAAAGAGGGAGGAGAGAGGGAGGAGGGGATGAAAGCTGATATGCCATGCTATTCTGAATGAGAAACAGCCCCCTGCTTGTAACCAGCACAGGATCTGGGAAAAGAGTACACTTTGGTGCTTTGTCCAACTAAAGGGCTTTTATATCGTTGCAGAATCTGGGTGTTTATTTTTCCTTGCTTGTATTGCAAATTTATAACAAGCTGAAAACAGAGCAGATTTTATCCCCCCTCCCTTTTTTTTCAGTTGGCCTCTCACTTTCTTCCCAACAATGTCTGGGTTTCCCCCAAAGCTACCAAGTGCTAATTTGAAAAATATGTTGTCGACAAGTGGGAGAAAAGGAGGCATCTATTGTGAAATACCCTGTGGGGCACTGAAGAGCTTCAAGAGAGGAAGACAGACAGACAGAGGATACAGGGAAAGAGTTGGGTGAGCAAAGAAAGATAAAAGGGGGAGAGGAGGAGAGGGGGAGAGGGAGAGAGAGAGAGAGAGAGAGAGAGGAGTTGTTGTGCCCTGAGCAAGGGAGCCTGTGAGAATAAGAAGCAGATGGACCAGGGAATGCCAGGCATCCAAGTCCCCGAGTAGGTTGGTAAAAGTCAAGGCTGCAGGCTTCCATCGGACATGAAACATACACAGGAACCTCACTGTTAATATTCATTTCTGGATTTCCCAGAGTCCCATGTAGGACACTTCATAAGAAAAATGTTGAGTTAAGTATCCTAGGAAGTAACTGCATCTTCTAAGAACCTCCTGGGAGTTCTTGTGGGGAGGAAGAACCCTCACCAATAAGCTTCCTGACCTTGCATTGGCTGTCAGGAAGCTTATGGCCAAACTTACAGCTCAAACAGAGCTTAGGCAGAGAGCCTACCACAGTTAAACCTTATCCTATTTGTCTCTTGGCTTGTCTTTGGTTTTAATGAAAGAAAAAGATTGTCTTGATGACTTGAAAGAAAAGAGTATTCTATCATTTCAGTCTGTTATAGGAATGGCTTCAAAAATCTTTGTGCAATAATAAAGATGTAACTCAATAACCAAGAACAGATAATGATCAAAGCTCGCTAGAGTAGCATGCAGCTGAGCAAATTAAAGGGGCCAACGAGTGATGGGAGGGAATCCTGAATCCTGACTTCAGGCTTTGTCTCCATGCACACCTCGAGAAAGGTACCTTGGAGGAAACAAGAAGTGGTTCCAGAGGAGTCGCCTGTGTAGTATGTGGCTGGCTGCTCTTGTTTGCAGAGCACCAAACACGAAGGTCTTAGAGGCAAATTGAAGTCCTTCAGAGAACTGATCTTCTGAATCCTTTCCTGAGCGGGCTCAATTTTTAAAGCATTGGTAAGAGATGGGAATTGGAAGCCAAGGACTGAAGTTTGTGGCTTTTTCTCCAGAGACTCTTTAAAGAGTAGACAGTCATAAGATCCCAGCTTAACTCACATACAGGGACACCCCGAGTCTCACCGGGCTATAACGAATTCAAGGCTCTGTGCTCTTATTTTGTAACATGTGCTTTCTTTCCCTTGTTCAGTTCTCATTTTGTTGCTGAAACTCTATCACCATCCTCTTTCTTCCCAGGTCCCTTCTCTCTCCTTGATTCTATGATGAACTCCTACACAACCTTTAAAGCCCAGCTCAGTGCCATCAGTTTAATGAAGCCGTAGCACTACCATTCTTTATGAGTACTTGCTTTGGTTTTGACTTACTTCATTCAGTTCATCAGTAGTCTCCCCCCATTACTATGGTGTGATAACAGTGGATGGAAGTTTGGTTGTTTTCCGCCTCATGCATCTCTGAGCTGCCTCCCCAGTGGTAAAAATTGTTCTGTTCATCTTTAAATCTCCAGCACACCACAGTTCTTCAGAGTGCAAAAAAACCAACCTAGATGGGGTGAATATTGACCTGTGAGCAAAGAACAAAGTTTTGTCAAGATTGTTCTAGACTGTGCATATGTTGGGTGCTATGGGAAAACATGATTTAAAAAATGAAATACAGATCAAAAGTGCTGATGGATTCTTTAGCTTTATCTAAAAACTGAAAATAGTCTTGGTTTCCAAGCCTATGGTTGCGTTGATACATTTATGGGAATAAGGGATGTGGCTAATCAGGTGCTATTCTTGACTGTTTTGCTTTTGGGGATTAAGAACAACAAAGCAGTGGTAGAAGTGGAGAGCAGAGAAATTGGAGTTGAGGCTGTGATACCATCTAGGTAAATGACTTAATCATCCACTTCCTCATCTGATAAATGGGAACAAGGATAGCAGATAGCAAGGATCACATTGGCTGGCATTTAGTGCTAAGTGACATAATGCATGATGATCAAGAAGGGCAGCTGCTACTCACTCAGTAAGTGTGATTTCTTCCTATAATTGACATCCAATCTTGTCTTCCTCCAGGAGCCCTACCCAGCTTGAGCTTTCAGAATTTGACTGTTTGCTCGTTCTTTCCCCCCTCTAAGTGGACATGTGCACATTGTCTGGGAAAGATGGAAACTTGGCTTCAGTAGTTGACACAGGTGTGACTAGGACCTAAGGGCACTCTGACTGAGGGTGGGTGACCTATTTTTGCTGTGCTATTCAGAGCTCATCAAAATGTTGACTCATGTCTAGATATAGCCTCTGGGGACTAGTGTGAGTAAGGAGGGCCCTGCCCAGTTATTTCCTGTTTGTATTACGAGGGTGGCATTCTCTATATAGTTTCTGGGAAGAGCATATAATGTATATGTCCAGGTGGTTTACAAATAAAAAAGTTTGGTCTGTATCTTTGTGTTTTAATATAACTACCTAAGATCGAATTTTGTTCCAAGGACCACAGCATCCAAACAATTTTGTATGTGCTTGAATGGCTGACCACTCTGCACTTGTCATCAGTTACGCCAGTTGGGGATAGCACCAGAGATGAGAATGGAAGAGAAGACAGATACAGTGATGTCTTTAAGCATTTGGTGCTATTTGTAGATTTATTCATTGGAGTGAAAAAGAAAAGCCCAAGAAGGGAGCGGCAGGGGGTTGAGGGAGATTCTTCCTAGCTACAAATGAAACTTGGAGTAATCTCTTCCAGTTGACAGGGAACCACAATCACCTCTGCTGACCTAAGAGAGCTGCCCCTGGGATTATGGAAGGTTGTCACAGAAATATTGCCTTCCCTAAGCCATGGGAGCTGTGTCAGCGTTTTAGAAGATTGCTGAACTCAACTGTTTAGAGAGCCCTACATCTTCTCCCAGACAGGACACCAGAGCAGCGGGGAGGATGAAAGGCAAGGAGGATGTTCAGGGCGGAGTGTGCTGATTTAAGCTGATCTCCTGCTCACTTTGAAAATGGGTATCAAGTAGGCAGCTGGGATCTTGATCTAACTGAGGCTTCTTGATTTGGGCAATTGCTTTGTTTCTGAAGATTTGTGTGCTTGGACGATTTTTGTAAAATGACCATTGAAAAACCAGTAAGGAAGATAACCATTTGGAAGAAGAGTCCACTGACTTCAGGATCTTTTGTAGTGGGGGTGGGACGGGCAGCAGCTTTAGGTGTGTAATACATTTGAAATCTTAGCCTTTTGATTGCTTTTGAAAGGTGGGCAATGCTAACAAAAATATTATGCGTTTCACTAGCAATCTCTCAAACGCTGGCTTGATCACATTAGACAAATGTGTAAGACCCTGCCAAGTATTACAAAGTTCATTGGAAATTAATTCAATTAAAGTAACCTGGACAGTTTGACGCCTGGGATCACTGTGTAAATCCAATTACTTGACACAGTATGGAGCAAAAGGGTTGAAAATTTCTGTGTAATCCTTTATATCTAGAACATTTACATCTCTCAGGTATCCTTTTGGAGGAAAGAGGATATTTAAATATTCAGAAAATGTTCCCGTGGGATAGTGAAAGAAAATGAGGTATTTTGTTTATTTGACATTGTTTAGACTTATGTATTGGCAACGGAGAGCAACCACCAGCTTCTGCACACCTACATATATGTACTATTACCCTAGACACGTCCATGTTCTTTGTTCTCCATTTCATCATTACAATGGATATTATTTAACTTGCTTTATAGGGAAGACTCAGAGGCTTAGGAGACACAAACAAAATGTTCATTGTTTGCAAGTGGATTAATTGGTTACTGATCTGGCACTCTTTGTCTGAGGCTTTGTTCTTCAACATAATTATGTAAGAAGTGAGGCAGAGGCAAGAGGATCAAACCCCAAGTCCAAGGCTAATGTGGTCTATAGAGTGAGTTCTAGACCAGAAAGGGCTACACAGTGAGACCTTATCTAACCCCACAAATGAACAAAATTAACTAATGGTTAGAGTCAAGGTATAAATATATGGGAACAGGAGGGAGCATTTCTAATGGGTGGCTGCAGATGTCACTGGCAGAAAATGGAAGAGGCTTCATGACGTGGCTCTCACACAAACTTACGGCTGTCACTTATCAAGGGCGTGGCATGAGCCTGGCGAGATGGGAGGGCTTTCTCCTTAAGATACAGACTTCCCATGAAGGATGAAGAAGTGGAGGTTCTGAGTTGGATGTTCACTTGCCTGGGCCCATGCAAGTCATAAGCAAGGCCCCTTGGATGTAGGCGTAGTTCTACCTGCCTTGCGCTGTTTCCGTACTGGTACTGCTTGAGAGCTTCACCGTGCAAACCCTGAAATGTAAATGCTTTTATCTTTCATTAAAAACTGGAATTTAGGTACAAGTCCAAGACTTGTTCAGTAATGTGCAAGGAAAGAGCTCAATAATGTGTGCTAACCCTGCACACCCACAGCTTTTTACTACAACCAAAATGTCTTATTTGATGCCACAAACACAGTAAAAGTATAGAGATTTTTAAGATGCTGGAGAGACTTTAAATCTGGAAAGACAGATTTAAAGATGACTTTTTAAAAACATTGCAAGAACACATAGTCTAAAAACTCAAGTCATTTTACAAGCTATATAATGGGAGAAAGCAATCTCTTCTAAGTTTCTGGGTGTCTCTTGTTTTCCATCCCTTCTCGTATTCCTGTCCCTCATTTTCTAGACAATCTCTTACATTTGTGGTTTCTCCGTCTTTAAAACTCATACATATATTGCTATTTCTTATTCATTTTATTTCTCTTCTCTGTCTCTCTGTCTCTCTGTCTCTCTGTCTGTCTGTCTGTCTGTCTGTCTGTCTCTCTCTCTCTCTCTTTGTTTGTGTATGAGTGTACATGTGTGGGTGCATGTGTGCATTTGCACATGGAGGCTTGAGAAGGACACTGGGACTCTGCTTCCACAGCTCTCTATGGTATTCCTTGAGGCAGGCTCTTTTCAAGGAGCCCAGACCTAACAGGTTCAGCTGGTCTGGCCAGCAAGTGTACTTCAGGGATTCCTGCCCTCTAAGTGCTGGAATTACCATGGGCTGCCTTGCCATTTAGATTTATATGAATTCTGGACATCAGAAGTATGGTCTTGATGCTTACATGACAGGTGCTTTAATCACTGAGACATCTCCTCAGCCCTTCTTTTTTATTATTATTAATAAAAGTTGTTGAGTTTCAGTACAACATTTTAAAAGAGTTTTTTCCCTTTGGTTAGGTATGAGTGTATGAGTGTATGTGTGTGTGTGTTAGTATGAAGATCAAAAGTCAACTTTAGGTTGTTGTCCCTCTGATGTCACCCACCTTGCTTTTTAGACAGAGTCTCTTCTTCAGCCCAGAGAATCCCTGTGTAAGCGGCTAGCTGACCAGTAAGCCCTGGTCCTGTGAGGATCTGCCTCCTCAGTGCTGGGATTTCAAGTTTGTGCCAATATGCAGCAATTTTCTGTGGGTTTGGAGATGGACTCTCAGTTCTCATGCCTTGCCCTCTGAACTAACATCCGAGCTATGACGTTTTCATAGATAGGTGTAATGATACTGTGTTGTCACTCATTGCTTGCCCTTCTTCCCCTCTCTGTGCTTGGTGCTCTCGGGCTAGGCCTTGACTTTCTTCCTTTCTCTAGTGAGTCCTTTCTTCTACTTTCTTGTCTCCTACTACAGGGGGCCTCTTCCTTCTCATGAACCTCCTTGCATCTCTGTGTCTGTGTCTGTGTCTGTGTCTGTGTCTGTGTCTGTGTCTGTGTCTGTGTCTGTGTCTGTGTCTGTGTCTGTGTCTGTGTCTGTGTCTGTGTGTATGTCTGTGTCTTTGTCTGTCTGTCTCTCCTTCTCTCTCTTTCTCTCTCCCCCTCCCCCATACAGTACAGTGAGCTGACTTGGTGTGTAAGAGCACTTGCTTCCAAGCCCAATGTCCTGAGTTTAGTTCCTGTTTTCCCACAGATATCCATCTTCTGCCTCTGGCTCTTACAGTTTCCCTAGCTCCTTTTCCAAGATAACCTCTGAGCCTTGGGGAAAGGGAATTCGATGCAGCTGTCCAGTTTAGAACTGAGCATCCTCTTCAGTTCCTTGAACATTAAAAATGAACAAACAAAAAGCAAAACAAAAAACTCCCATCCCATTGCATTTCTTCTTTTGAGAATTTTCAGTTGTGTTGTTTTCTTAGAGTTTAAGGTTTTTTTTTTTTTTTTTTGTATATTATAGATACTAACTTTCTGTCAGCTCTGTAGCTGATAAAGATTTTTTTCCATTCTGTAAGCTGCCTCTTTATTCAAATGATGATGTCCTTTGTTAGATACCTTCTATCAAGTTTTTTAGTTTCACGATAGGAACTAATTTTCAGTTGTTGCCCTCAGTGCCTGTGCTGCTGTGGTCCTATTCAGAAAGTCCTTTCCCGGGCTTGTCAGTGAGAGCATATGCTCTACTTTCTTCTTCAATCCTTTCAAGGTATTGGGACTTATATTGAAGCCTTTAATGCATTTGGAGTTGACTTCTGTGCAGGGTGAGAGGTAAGGATCTAGTTTCATTTTCTGAGCTGTAGCTATCCAGTTTGACCAGCACCATATGTTAAACCACTCTTGTTTTCAAGTTAGTTTTAATAGTCTTTTGTTGTTGTTCAATAGGACTCAAATAAATACCTAGAATGAATGCAGATTAGGGAATACTTGTGAATTTGAAGCAATGCCTTAGGTGTTTACTCAACACTGTGGTTTGGGCATGTTTCCAAAATTTCAAGTCAGAAATTTGATCCCAGTGTGTAAGTCCTGGGAAGCAGGAATTCACAGGGATGCCCCAGGTATGAGATACTATCTCCTGAGGTGATGAATGCCATTATACTAGGATGCCTCATGGAAGGATGAGTTCAGTAGCTCCATGCTCTCCTTTTTATTTTTTTGCCCTCTCTTCACCTCCCATCACAGGATGAAAACACTTGATAGATACTTGGCTCTCCATCTCAAGAGGGAAGACTTCCCAGCTTCCGGAAGCATAGGAAATACATTTCTGTTCATTTTAAAGGATGTCTGTTGTTGTGCTGTGTTATAGAAGCACAAAAATGAACCAAAGCATGTTCTTGATAGATCTAAGCAATAGTGTGAAGTGAGAGGGAAAAATAAGATACGGAGTGAAATATGTATGCAAGTTGCAAATTCACATGAATAATATTATATCTATTTGAAAAAAACTCATATGAATGAGACTATACACTTTAAATGCACCAGGCAGTTTACATATAGAGGAAAGGGAATGAAGGAGATGAGACAAATAAATGGGAGGGTTTATGCTAAGGCCAATCCAGGATTTAGGGACTATGATTATCTCAACCTCCAATCATTGACCCCTGAGGTCTGAAAACAAATTCAGTGTTTACATAATTATGAATGCATAAGTATTCTTTCCGTGCAATGTATTGTAACCACATTTTCCTTATCTGAAGTTGAAGGACTTGGAGGTTGCTTTTTCTTTTTCTTCATATTTGGATCTAATAATGACATTTGATTTGATTAGGTTTCTTTCCACTATCAGTTCATCTCTAAGAAGCAGGCCATCTCTAAGGCAAACAGAGAACCCCATCAGCAGGCCACCCTGTGGTGCTTTCATCTGAGACTTCTGATTTCAAAAATGTTGAGGAGGTAAATTTCTGTAGCTCAGCCATCCACTGAGTTTTGCTAGAGTAGCCTACATGGACAGACAGATTTAGACGGTCCCTAAAACATGGAGGTAACTTTAAAACCAGAGATAGTAGCATCCAAGGAGCTTTGGTGTCTATGCTTGAAAGATCCTCGATTTCCATAGAGGAATGTGGTGTTCTCCCCTCCCACAACCCTCATCCCCTTTTCTTTCTTTTATAGTTTCTGAAGATTTTTCTCAACTTCACTTTCTAACTTGTGCCATGGTTTTATGTCTGTTCACTTATTTGGGTATAGGGCATCTCACCCAACTGTCCTTTTCCAGCTGAAATCTCACTTATCAGCTCTGCTCATCTACCCTGAAGTACTGAGGATCTCTGATTCATCGTCTTCATACTTAGTCTTCCACTGGGATAGGAGGAGGGGAACCCAACTACATCTTCTCACCTATTCTCCCGGTAGACTCACCTAAGGTAGCATCTTTTGCATTTGGTTTTCAGAAGTACAGGGAGCAATAACTCCCTGTGCTTGTTTGCCTTCCTCTGGTGCAGAGACTAATCTCTAGGCTACCCATAACCACTTTAGTAAGCGCAGCCTCGAGGGTCTGGCAATCCCTCACAACCTTTCCCTTTGCTTTTGGGTTTCCAGAGTTTTCCTGTTGTTGTGTTTCCCCCATTCTGCTGACCTTGGGTTTTACCATCCTTTTTGTACCATTGTGTCCCTGGGAGATGTTTGTGAGAAGTGCTACCACACGCTTGTGGAAACTTTGGCCTGATTAAAAGTCTTCTAATAAACTTTTGAGAGGAAGAGGAATTGCTTAAGAGATAATTATTCTCTGAAAGAAGATTTTTAGAGCCGCAAACTTGAATCTTGAGTTCCAGTTTAGATTCTTGATATCTGTGTGATCTTGGATGTGCTACGTCTTTGAAGATAGGAAGAACAACATTGCAAGCACCTGAGAGAGTTGTTTGAATGAAAAACTTGCTTATAAAGCACCCTGCTCTCAACCGGACTGTAATAATTACTCAATCAATGGCAACTTTTAGTCCCTTATGGTTGGATTAGAGTGGGTCCTAGACAGTTACTTCCTGTCTTCTAGGAAGTGAAATAGAAAACAGAAAAGGAATCCAAATATCATTTTTATTAGTGATTCGGGGAAATGTCACGTAAATGCTCCTCTCTTAAATGCCAGGTTCTCTGACAATAGCTAGGTGGGACACTGGGGAAGGGTTTCCTAGGTTCCAGTAAGAATGGAAAACAGCGGAAAGTGTCCAGAATGAACAACGCCATTTGCTTACTTTGTTGCCAGTCAGAGGAAAGGCTGGAGGACTCCTGAAGAGCCGGGGGTGTGGTGTGGGGCAGGAATCCTGGGTTCTTCTCAGCCAAACAAGGGTCTCCTGGAGGATCTCTGCCTTCTCTGGAGACTAAAGGTAGAGCAAGAGCAGAGTATGCCTACATATAGACTGGTCCAGGAGAAGACAGGAGGGAAGAGACATGCCAAATAATGGAGACTTTTGGGCACATCCACCCTGCTTCCTTTTAGAAATGTGCCTAGTAGGCACTAGAGTGTCACCAGGCCAGTGAGTTCTGTTACCACGAGCTAACTGCTTAACAGAGTGAGAGGCAGTGTTAACTTTAGGTCTGTCTCATTCCACACCACTTCCACAGGCAGCAGTGCCAGCATCGGGAAACCCGGATCGGTGGAATGGCAGGCACGTCATTCAGTGCACTGTAATCCCAGCATCTCCAGAGCACTCACTATCATTTCTTTATATAAAAACTTGTTCTGTTTTTCATTTTTCTATAATTAGTTTATACCTCTACTGGAGGTATGTCGGCTTGTCGTTAAGTTTTAAAAGCAGATAAAAAGTCCCTGTCCCAAAGTAATCCACTCACATATATTTACGGAAGTATGGATTTTACACACATCTAGTACTCTTGACACTGCTCTTTTCTTGCTGGAAATGTGGTCACCCCAGGTTCTATTGGGTTGGAGGGATTATATGCCCAGCTTTCTGTCTCTCTCTGCGTTGGTGTGGGATTTCTTTCTTGAAGCTATTAATAAGCAATTGAATCAGACTTCTCTGGTATGCCTTCCCTGGAATGTGAAATACATTATTTTTCCCACTAATTTTCCTTCTGTAGAGATGTATTGGTAAGCTTGGAATTCTGGCCATATTTGGCAACTGTGAAACATGAGGTTCTTATAAAAGAGACCTTTGTGGTAGGAACAATCTCTCTCTCTCTCTCTCTCTCTCTCTCACACACACACACACACACACACACACACACACTTCATCTTTTCCTTATCTCCCCTCTCTTTTCCTGTTTTTTTTTTCTCGTTTTCACTTTTTCCTTTACTTTCTCTGCCTCTTAGCCCCTCCCTGCCTCCTTCCCTCCTTCTCTCCTTCCCTCCCTTCATTCAGGTTTTCATTTATTGACTTTGTTTTCTCTTTCTCTTACTCTTCCCCCATTACTTGTCTTTATCTTCCTTAAGTTTTCATTCCCTCAGCTGCATGAATTAAGTTAGGACACAATTCAGAGACCTTGTAAGGTAAGGAGATGATAATATCCCCTCTTTCCTGCAGAGTTTATATGTAAGAACATAAGTTTTCAAACATTAACGTGCTTAGGCCCCACTTACAGTGGGCTCTTAGGCCAGTCTGTGGCCTTCTCTTGGAATTGTGATCCCCTGGAGAACTCATGGGTGTCAATTATGGGCAGTGGCAACAACATAGTGACCTCTCTGGACCTCCGACTCAATTCTCAGAGGGTACAGAGAGCCCAGCTGCCACCACAACTTTGTGTAACTTCCCAGCCTCAGACAGATCTGAACCAATGACCTGGGGGTGAGAGGCTATGTATAACTTGATTACATTTTTTTAAAATTCCATTTTTCTCTTGAAAAGACACCTTCAGAACACAATGTCAGTTTATCTCTGCAATTTTAGACATCAAATAGCTTATTTTTTTAGTTCTCTCTGGGTCAAAGAATGTTATTAAGAAGAAAAATGTAAAAAATATTGGTTTTGCAACCATTCAGTATCCAAACTGAAGGCTCTAATAAACTCACAGGAATGACTTTCTTTCTTTCTTTCTTTCTTTCTTTCTTTCTTTCTTTCTTTCTTTCTTTCTTTCTTTCTTTCTTTCTTTCATTTTTTGTTCAAAGGATCTTTAGAGAATATAGAATATTTAAAAACATTGTACAGGACAGGATTGCCCTAGAATTCATGTAAAACAAAGCAGATAAAACAGCCAAAAGATATAAAAAGATAATGTGCTCAAATAACCTAGATTTTTAATTTCTGACAAGATTTATCACCATGTTCTAGATAGTCTATGTGTATCATCTTAGCCCTGTGGGACATCACTTCAGCATCCAGAATATAGACTAGACTATAGACTAGACTGCATGAACAACACAGCAGGGTTACTTTAGTTTCTCTATCTATTCAAGAGTCTGTCCACTAAAGTGTCCATCTCCTCGTTCACTGTGCACAGAAGGTGCTAGGTTTTCTTTCAGCCCTTGGGTTAGTGCTTCATCTACAGATATTGTGAGGCTCCTTTGCCAAAACAGGCACAACAAAAATTAAAACAACAGGCACAGTGTAATGAGAATGAACAAATCTTTCCTTAATTTTTAGTAGTATACAGGGGAAAAATGAATATTTTATCTTCAAGTGCTTATACCTGAAAGGGAAAGAGATGTGGAGAAACGAATTGTTCCATCTGTAATTTCAGGCAGGGAAATATGAGTTCCAAGCCTATCAGCAGAACACATCCAGAGGGAGGGCCAGTGAGGCAGAAGGACAGCGGCTAACCTCCCTTTCTTGCCTTATTCCCATAACTGATTGGCTAGAAACAAAGCGCTCTCCTTAGAATGAAAGGCAAGAAGTCTGACACTGAGCAGTGGCTACTTCCCAAGATATCTTTGTCAGCAAGATGGGTTCAAGTTATGATTTCACCGACTCTATGATTGACATTGTTACGGTTCTTAGAACAGTTACCATGGAAACCAAGGGCCTTGCATGTATTTGAAGTAATTCACCTGACCTACTGCTCAACATGAGGGAGGGCTGTGGGCTAGAATTCCTCCCAAGTAGTCCCTGTGTTCAGGGCACTCTGGCTGTAGTGTTACTTTGAATCTGAAGAGCCTTTTCCAGGCGGTATAGATGAGGAAGTGTGGGAAGGAAATGTCAGTGTCCTGTACCTGCTCAGAGAAATTCCAGCCTGACAGTTCCCTAGGGAGTTGAGATGTCAAGAGGCTCTGCTGTCTTCTCCCTCCTAAGCACAGACTTCCTCTTTGCTCCTTCATCCCTGGTATCCCCTAAGAAGGGCCAAAGAAAAGATGCTAAGGCAGTTAGTTAGTTGTGCCGTGCCTATGTTCTACCTCTGGGTTGGAGAAATATGGAGAGAAGGGAGAAAGGCTAAATGACCTTAAGATGACCATATCACAGTCATCTTAAGATGACCATCACAGAGATAGACTCTGCACTGTACTGAATGAAACTCTACCTGCAGTGGCCCAGGACTTCTAACACATGTGGCTGTCGCGACATCAGAGTATCTCTTTAAGGTTGCCATCCATCAGATCTGAGACCCATTCTTCCTCCACATTTCCTCTGAAATCCTTCCCCCTTCTTAACTTGAGGACGCTCTCCCTTCCTTCCTTCCTTCCTTCCTTCCTTCCTTCCTTCCTTCCTTCCTTCCTTCCTTCCTTCCTTCCTATCTTTCTCCTTCCCTCCCTCCCTCCCTTTCTTTCTTCCTTCCTTCCTCTCTCTCTCTTTCTTTCGTTCTTTCATTATTTTTTTTTAAACTCTGCACCAAGGCTCTAGAAAAATTCCCTCCATTCCCACCCAATTTCCCCATCCCCGCCCCCACCAGCCAACACTCATCAGTTTTGAACTCAAGCTGCCCCTGGGTCCCTTCTTTTCCCCTCGCTGCTGCCATTGGCTGCTGTTAGGATAGACTTCTCTCCTTTGCGACCTTAATATCTGACTTGGCATTTTTGCTTCCCTACATCACCTCCCCCCTCTCCCCCTGTGCTCACTCAAATTCAAATTCCCATCAACATTTAAAAAAAAAAGAGGCACAGATCCTCTCAAAAATGCATCTCCTGTCTGTCCTTTCCCCATGGTTATGAGAGGAAAAATGGCTGCATTTTATTTTCACTTTCTCATCAAACCCATATATTTTCCTTCACACCAACATTTAGCATCCATCCTTTTCCTTTTTGTTTTTTTTTTTTTTTAATTGAGACAAGGTTTCTCTGTATAGCCCTTGCTGTTCTGGAACTCACTTTGTAGACCAGGCTGGCCTCGAACTCAGAAATCTGCCTGCCTCTGCCTCCCAAGTGCTGGGATTAAAGGCGTGCACCCCCACGCCCGGCCCATCCTTTTCCATACCCTCAATGTGCTGGGTATTATGAAGACTTCATGCTTTGGGAACATTCTGTTTTTAAAGTCACCGTGGTCAATGAATTCAGCATTTTCAACACAGTCTGGGCCCTTTCCAAACCTACTCATAGGATTCGAAACTACTGTCTATTCATTCGTTTGGCAACTATTGACCCAAAAGTTGGCATTTTATAGGCAGTAAGGATATAGAACTTTCTCTCCTGGAGTAATGAAATAGCAAATTGAGCAGAAAATGAGCATGAACATGAAAACACAAAACACAGAGACAGAGGGAAGCAGAGAGTGCTGTGACGGCCAGGCGCAGAAATACCTGTAAGGACCAGATCACATTATGAGTTCTATGTGCTTCTTGCTCTATTTGACACTCCTATCCAGCCTCTGCACCATGACTTCACTGTTTCCAACATGCCTGGGAAACTGAGGTACCAAGCCAGTGTGTTTACTTGCCCAGGAGCTGAACAAATGATAGCTCGTGGACTTGAAATTAGATGGTCAGGTTCTCCTGTCCATCCTTTTAGCCTTTGAATCTCTGGGATAGGGTAACTGTCAGGTTATTTTCATAGACAAGAAGGTCACTGGGGGACTCTTTGAAAAGAAGGTATTTAGCCTGAGGCTTCCAGACAAAGAAGGAGCACTTCACACATACATAACTAAAGGAAAGAAGGAGTCAGGCATGCATTTGGTGAGAGCCAGCAGCCTGGAGAAAGGCCTCAGTGTACATGAAAAATGGGAGGAGCATCAACACTTCTGTACCACAGTGCAAGAGAGAGAGAGAGAGAGAGAGAGAGAGAGAGAGAGAGAGAGAGAGAGAGAGAGAGAGAGAAAGGCCCAGGAGGATGGGCCAGGCTTCAGAGATTTGGCAAATGAAGGGAATCCTACTGTGTTCTAAGAGCCACGGGGAGCCAGAGTCAGTTTTCCTTTTACAAATCTCTCTGTGGCAGATGTGTGGAGAATGGATCAAGGGTTCGCAGGGTTAGTAAGGAAGTGGGGAGAGCTTCTGGGAGGCTGCTGCAAGGGTCCCGTCCAGGGAAAATTGTGGCTCTGTTTGTGTTGTGACACTGGGTATGGAGTCATATGACTCTAC
Source organism: Mus musculus (assembly GCF_000001635.26). NCBI lineage: Eukaryota > Metazoa > Chordata > Mammalia > Rodentia > Muridae > Mus > Mus musculus. The sequence continues at coordinate 54,109,632 of NC_000070.6, forward strand.
TGTGGCAATAGCTACATTAGACATGGCATCAACAGAGCCAGGGGATGGATAAACTGGAGGAATGATGGAAAGAACAGAGACAAGGGTGGCTTTCTGCTTTCCGACTCAAATAGTAAACGTAGTCCATATTTTCACAGAGCAGAAGAAGCCTGCTAGCAGCAAACACTTTTCCTTAATCTTTTGAATTATCTCTTCTTCCCATCTCCCTCTCCCCATCCCCCTCCTTCTCCCCCTCCCTCTCTCTCCCCCTCTCTTTCCCCCTCCCCCTCCTTCTCCCTCTCTCTCCCCCTCTCTTCCCCCTTCCCCTCTCATGTCCTTATTCCGTTCTATATAATACCTCCAATCTGTAGTCTTGAACCTTTTCTCCTCATGTATTTTCTGCCTTTACTCCCCTGGTATGCCCCTGAGCTGAACCAACAAACCCAACTCTCCTCCATTCTGAAGACCGGCTCTTCTCATACTGTTGTCTCTTTAGTTGCTGCCACAGACGCCATCATCTTTTAAAAGCAAGTCATTTTAGTAAATGAGCTACACCTCTCATGACTGCTGCTGGAATAAATGTTCTCACCTTGATGTCTCATGAGATGTGAGTGATGGTGGGTCCTCCTGGATGCTATCCAGGCATGTGATTTACAACAGTTATGAATACTGCCTCATGCCCTATTGCTGCTGAGGTGTTAGGTCCCTTTTTTGGCAGAGATTTGCCCAAAGACAAATTTTGCCTGGTATAATTACATTGGGAACCTAATGCCTGCTACCTTGAAATTACCCTTTTTGGAATCTCTTAGAGTATAGGAATTATGGATTTAATTGGCAAGTATCTTATTATTAGACTAATGGAAACTTTGGTAATGATTTCCACTGAGATAGTCAATAAGTTATAATATAGCCTTTTGTGATATGGAAAAAACATTAGAAACTTCTATTTAACCGTGTGGCCGAATACTCAGAACCATTTTTAAATACCCAGTGTTGAGTGGTCATTCAAACAACATTAAACAGTTAGCATTTTAAAACAGCTGGTTTATTAAAAGGGGACAGTTTTGTTATTATGCTTCATAGGGTCATTGTCTGATGAGCTAACAAAGTTAGCTATTGCATTAAAGTAGACCACCAAGGAGAGGAGAAAATTGGTTTTAGAGTCCCAGGAAGGGTCTTTTAAAGAACTCAACTCTAATAGTAAATGTAGGAGAGAAATCAAGAGGCTATCGTAGGAGGCTATAGTCTTGAACCTTTTTATTTCCATGTATTTTCTGCTTTTCTTCCCCTGGCATCCCCCTGGGCTGAACTGACAAACCCAGGTCCCAGCCAGGGAACCTTCAGGTTTATTTCTCTTATCCGTCTACATACACTGCTAAGTTATCTTCAGATGCTGGACTTGTGTGCTCGGACCATGCCATTCCTGTTGTGCTTTGTCTTGAGCACTGCACGTGAGTTCTGCTTCCCCTGTGTCCTGTGCAACACAGCCTGCAAAATCCGCAACATCAGCAGGGCAGTACAACTTGGATTCTGAAACTGTGCAATATTCTCTGTCTCTCTGTAGCTGTCCCTCTCTGTTGAAATTTCTCCCATGTACACAGTGCATATTGATCACTCTCACCCCCCTCGTCCCCTCCTTCCCTCCCATCTGTTCACCCTCCTTTCCCTCACACTCACGTGGATTTCTTGTGTTTTGTTATTCACCGAGTTTAACTAGTGCTGTCTATGTGACCCTGAGTTTTCGCCTGCTCATTGGAAACGAGTGAGCTCAGCAGGTGGTATACCACCAAACACATCGATTCTCTCTCAGAATCCATCAATGATCAATAGTTCACCAATAATGAGTAGGGCTCCAGAAGCCCCTCCCCTTTCATGACGGATTGTTGACAGTGCCTGTCTGGTGTGGGCCTGCTGAAGCTGGCCACAGTTGTGAGGTAAGGACTACCATGGCTGCATCCAGTCTCTGATACTGTCTTTTAGCTGTGTGACCTCAGTTAAGGAATACAGTCTTCTCATGTCTTTGCTTACCGTTACACAAAATGGAAATGACCAGAGTGACTTTTTCATGGTAGTGTTGTGATGCTTATAGTTGGCATATATAAAGTATTTTAAGTATTAGTTAGGTGCATTAAGTGCTTAATAAAGGAGTCAAGGAGTTTTCCTCAAGTAGAGTTATTCATTTCTTCTGCTGGACTCTCACAGTCAATTCTTCTATGGTAATGATTGGTACAGTGTAGTATGTATTTTGTTTATGTGCATGTAAGATGTGGTTTTGTAAGAGATAGAAATGACAACAATAGTTTTTCTGTCTCCCATGGAGCCTCCCATGGCCATAATGAAAATTCAAGAAATATTAAATGAGGTTATGAAATAACTGTAGGAAATTTTGTAGTTTATTTAAAGGTAAATTAATAAGGAGCTCAACATGAGATTGTAAATAAAATCAACTAGAGTGTTTATCTAAATTGTGTAGTTATTTGTAGTTTTGTGATTCTAAGTTTTGGCTACATGACGCTCAAGTCTCATTCCCATGAGGTGTTCAGTTTAGGTCGATAAGAACACCACAGTTTTAACCTGAGCTCTTAGCTTCACAAACCTTTACTGATATGGTATGATTTTACAAGCCTCAAAGGAAGGACAGCTCCCAATCATGGAAGAGACAAAATCGACTTCTCCATGCACTTAGGTTTATACTGGACTCTCTCAAAGACACCCTCCTGCATCTAAGCGACAACACTCTGACTCCCATATAGAGAAATCTTCATTACTGAATCCTCCTTTCCCTTGGGTACTTCTTGCATGAACAATTTTCCAAGAATATCTGTCCAGTGCTTTCACATTCTAACTTACAAATCTAGTTCTTCAATATATATCTGGATTTTGATTGTCCCCTGAGGTCTTTCCTTCTATTTCCCATATATAATTTTTGTAAAAAAAAAAAAAAGAAGAAACAAAACAAACAAACAAACAAACAAACAATCCAAGGATTCTTTTCACTTTTGGGACTCTCTTCCCAAGTAGAACAGCTGGGTTACTCAGGCTGCCCACGATTCATTTCTTTCAATGATGACTTTGGATCCTTCATTCCGTTTGCACATTTGAGAACTTAGGCAATTGAAAAACAGGTCAGATTGCCACACTATTGAAGTGGTTTTGTTTCTTCTTCTCTTTTGAGTTACCAATCTTTGATGTTTGAAAAACATTATACACTGCTTGACAGCAAAATCTTGAGGGCAAATTTCCACCATTACAAAGGTGTATCTATTTCAAAGGACCTGAGAGATTAACTAGATTACTGACTTATAGATAACAAATATGTGATATCCCAGGGGCAAACACTAGTCTAGAAATTAATGATAGACATTTGTGAAGACCGGTGTCCTTCTCCCCACAAGTTTATTAATGATGGAAGAATTTCAGTTGGTGAAATCAATGTAAAGTATTACACTCTAGGTATGTTGTTTTTCTTCTGCAGACACTTCTGTTATTTTGGATAAGTAAGTCAGTCCCTTCATGAAGTTTACAGATTTCCGGTCATTTGCAACTATCTGTGGCCTCTCATTTATTTTCTTTAATGCAGAAACAATTTTATGTGTATAAGTGTTTGCCTGCATATATGTACATGTAATCTGTATATGCCTCATGCCCACGGAGGACAGAAAAGGGTCCTGGGACAGGAATTACAGGACAGGTGGTTGTGAGACATCATGTGGGTATTGAGAATTGAACCTGGGTCCTGAGGAGCCAGAGCTCTTAATTGCTTTGACCAGTTTTTCCTGGTGAGGTGCTTATATGGCTTTGTATACCCATCACTTCCTGTGCCGAGTTTTACTCTGTTTAGATAAAGAGATTTTTGTAGTTTTCACTTAAAATGATACTTTTGCATGTCTTACTTATTTTGTGATCCACTAAATGTGATGAGCATAGTTTCATAAGCATGTGTGTGGGGTTACTTACTGGAGCTTCTGCCTTTGTTGCCCTAAATTTATAAGCCAAATTGAAGTGGAAGTCAGGTGGTCACACCCCTCGGCTCGGCGTCCACAGCTTCCTACTCTTTATGGAGCCCCATGCAGTGACCCCCAAGACCACCTTGGTTGAATTTCAGTTCCTCAGTGTGTCTCTTTTGATCACTCTGTCCTATAGCTGTCGAGTGCTTTATCTTTTCTTGGCTTTAACAGCAAAGCCCCTTGCCTTAATAACCTTAAAAGGCCTTCCAGGTGCTCACTTCCAGTGTTAGTCTTTGGGCTGAAGTCTTTTCAGAGATGTGCATTCTGGGTTTGAGTTTCCCTAAGAACCTTATTTAAAACATGCGTAACCCAGTACTTGTTCTACACGACAGTCCTCCCATCCTTTTCCATCTTAGTTTCCTCTATCATCTGTCATAGGATTTGCAATGCTCATTTAAGACTTTCCTATCTCTCCACAAAAGTACAAATTCAACTTGGGTAGAAATGTTATCATCTGCTTACTGGTTTATTCACTGTCCAGAACAATGTCTGGCACATAGTAGATAAGTAAATATTTGTTGAACCAATGAGTGTCATGGCCTAGAAATCTGGCATTCTTTTCACACCTTCCCCTGAGTTCTCTGATAAAGAAGAGGGTCTAGATGCCTGTCATTTGCCATCTTTTCTTTTCTTTTCTTTTCTTTTCTTTTCTTTTCTTTTCTTTTCTTTTCTTTCCTTTCCTTTCCTTTCCTTTGCTTTGCTTTGCTTTTGCTTTCTTTCTCTCTCTCTCTTTCTCTCTTTCTTCCTTTCTCTCGCTCTCTCTCTTCCTCTTTCTTTCTTTCTTTCTTTCTTTCTTTCTTTCTTTCTTTCTTCCTTCCTTCCTTCCTTCCTTCCTTCCTTCCTGTCTGTCTTTCTTTCTTTCTTTCTTTCTTTCTTTCTTCCTTCCTTCCTTCCTTCCTTCCTTCCTTCCTTTCTTTCTTTCTTTCTTTCTTTCTTTCTTTCTTTCTTTCTTTCTTTCTTTCGTCTTCTGGCCCCCTGGGTTTGTCACAAAGACCTTGAGGCAATACTAAGATAGACTTTTTGGCAGGCTTTCTGAGGTGGACTTTTATAATAAACCTTTTAAATTTTTGAAGTAATTTTAGACATTCAGAAAAGTTGCAAGTTTATTTGGTTTTCACTCTCCTGAAAAATCTATATTATTGAGATATATTGAAATGCAAAAAGCTGTACACACATGATGTGTGTAATTTGATGAGTTTGGTGATAATGATATACTACCACCAAATCTATGCCACAGACCTGCTCATCATCTCTAAAGCTTTTCTCCTGCTATTACTATTAGTATTGTTATTAACATTCTGCAGCAAGAGCAATTAACAAAGGCTCTATTGTCTTATCAACATTTTAAGTACATAATGTATTATTGTTTCCTATTAGAAATAGCTTTACTAGATCTTTATGGTTTGCTTCTCTTTATAATTGATATTCTGTGCATTCTGACTAATACCTTCTGGCCTTCCCTCTTCCCAGCCTTCAGCAATTCATCAGTTCATTCTCTGCTTCTGAACATTGAACTATTGTCGATGCATTGCACACTCTGTATGAAAGAGGATTTGTGCTTCTGGTTTTTAACTTATTTCACTTTTCATAATGCCTTCCAGATTAATCTGTGTTGTCTCAGACAGCAGGGTTTCTATTCCTTTTTGCAGACAGAACAATATTTCGTGGATGTATATCACACTTTAAAATCTATCCTTTTATGAGCATCTAGGTTGCTTCCGTCTTGCCTGTTGTGAATATTGATGCTGTGAACATGGTGATACACTGGAGATTGAAGCCCCTGTTCTTTACCTTTCTTTCATATATTGTCTTTCCTTCTTTCTTACAACAATCTCACATACAAATAACATTCCAATTCATCTATAATGATATCATTGGAATGTCATATCAGTCCTGTAGATAGGAAAAGAAGGAAGAGAGGAGTAGCCCTTGGTCTTGTGAAGGCTCGATGCCCCAGTGTAGGGGAATGTCAGGACAGGGAAGTGGAAGTGGGTGGGTTAGTGAGCAAGGAGAGGGGGGATGGGATAGGGGTGTTTTCAGAGGGGAAATGAGGAAAGGGGATAACATTTACTATGTAAATAAAGAAAACCTCTAATAAAAAAGAAAAGAAAAGAAAAGAAAAGAAAAGAAAAGAAAAGAAAAGGAAGAAAGGAATGAGCCTAGAAATAACTGAGCATTACTTTGTGTTTGGAACCGAGTCATGAATGTTCACAGTGTTTATTGATTTATGTTAGCTCCAGGGTGGAGATCTCTTTAATCCTGTTTTATAGATATGGCCCAGTGAGTGACGGGGAACATGCCTGAGATCATGTGGTCACTCAAACCTAAGCCTCTTTTTTCTTCTTATGCCTCTTGCCTCTGTGTTCCCAAAGCCCCTCATGTGTGGGCTTGGCTTCATTTAAGCCATGCTTGAAGCTCTTCTTCCCTGGAGATTTTTGATAAAAACGGGTTCTTATACGTTCCTCATTTTGGCTGTTACTCATCTGTGAGTGTGAACTCAGGGGCCAGAGAAGTCAGACCTGATGTAAAAACCCAGAAACACACACACCACATACACCATTAAAACTGTGTAAGGTTTTAACTCAATAGGAAAAAGTTACCCCAGAAAATCAGGGGCATTACAGGTTTTAGAAGTCGGACTGTCTTCGGCATTTGGCTTGACACCTGGAAAGTGAACACTAGGAATTTTATTGGAGAAAACACTGGAAATTGTTCCTTTTAGGAGGGGAGGATTTTAGTTCTTTCAAGGCAGAAGAATTTATGTGTGTTCTTTGAAAAGGGAGGGGTGATTGGAAGGAAGCAGATTTGTCCCTAGCAAAAGTACACACACACACACACACACACACACACACACATGCATATACACACAAACCAGAACATCTAATCCAGCCAAGTTTTTCTCTGTTGGCAGAGTCCAGGGTATGTCTTCATTTTAAAATCAGCCCAGTCCTGGGAGAACTTCTTACTTAAAAACTTAAAGAACTTAAAAAAACGAATGGGCCCCAAATTATCCACATTTGCTTGCTCGGAAAGCAGCCAAGGGGAACTACATCTTTCCTCTCCCTACCACACACAACTCCCTGCATGTCCCACTTTACAGCATCGGATGTCGTGGGTAGAGTGTCTTCCCATGGTCCCTGCAGCCCCACACTGTCCTCTTGGCACTATGGCATTCTGGGGAAGAAAGCCAAAGGCCTGTGGCTTTCCTTGCTTCCATTCTCACTCCCAGTTTGCTCACGTGTCCCTCAGCTTCTGCCTGGAGTTTAAGTTCTTTTCTGAGCAGGCTGTGTGTGTTGTGCTTACATGGGGAAGGGATTTTGTTTTCCATCTGAGCAAGCTGGTTTTGAGAGCTTTCAGGATACACTGGTGCAAACAAACAAAGCGCTCTACCACCCCAAAGAACACATGTAGAAAGTATTTGAGAGCAAGCACCACTAAAGAAGGTTGTACAGGGTTCCACAAAGTGCCCCTAGGGGTGGAGAAAGGTTTGTAGTGGGAAGCATGAGACATTGGTGCAGTGTGCTTAGGGATGCATTGGTCATCTTAATTTGGGAAATGATTGCTCTGTCTTGTGGGCTGTTGTTGTTGTGAGAGAAAAGCAGCAGTGAGGAAGGAAGGATGAAAGGAAGGAAGGAAAGACAGAAGGAAGGAGGGGGTGGAAGGGAAGGAGGGAGGAAAGAAAAGGGAAATGAAGAAGAGAAGAGAATTTGATTTTTGACTAGAAGTACTTGGATAACTTAAAACAACAACAACAACAACAACAACAACAACAACAACAACAACAACAACAAAACCTTGCCCTCCCTTTGTGTGACCTTGGTGATACCATTTCACCTCTGAGCCTTCTCTGAGAAGTGGGAATCAGGAATCCTTAATGGAGTTCTGTGACGATCTTGTGCACACATAGCATCTTTCTTTCATTCCTTCACAGTTCCCACCCTACTTTGCTGGCTCATAGGTCCTCTGGGTGTAACTGGGTGGGTTTTCCTTTCTCTCCCACTTTTTAATCAAGTTAGCTCATTCTCTCTTCATTTTTTCTCCCTGAAGCCATATATTTTAGGGGTGAGAATTGCACGGGTTGTATTAAGGTTAAATCCTGAGGGCATCAGAGCATTGGAGGTTGCACAATGGTCTACTACTAAATATTACAAAGAGTGTATTCAGGAAGCACAGAATGCCCTCTCCATCAACACTGGTCCACATGTGTGGTGATGGCTATGTGCCATATAGCCTAGGTGTGTTGTAGGTTATATCATCAAGGCTTATGTAAGTACAGTCTACAATGTTTATGTAACAAAAACATTTACAGGTAGATGTTATCTGTTGAGATGTGATTGTCATCATTAAATGAGGCATGGGTGTATTTATACTATACTTAACAATTTAAAAAGTACATATACTTATTTATTCTATGGGGTGTGTGTGATTGTGTGTGTATGTATGTATGTGTGCATGTAGAGGTTAGAAGTCAATTTTTTAAGGGTCAGTTCACTTCTTCCACCATGTGGGTTCCAGGGATCACACTTGGCCCGTTGGGCTTGGAAGGAAGAGCCTTTCTCCACTGAGGCAGCTTGCCATTCCTGAACTGCACTTTAACATTTAAGAAACACTTCCAAACAACTCTCCCTGTTTCGCTTCTTAACATGTTTTGTGAAGTAGGTTTTAGTCCTGGTTGTCACTCCATTTTTCAAGTGAGGACTTTGAAGCTCTGCAAAGTTACAGGACTTGGCCAAGGTCACACAGCTGGACATCCTGGGTTAAGCTGGGGTCCACCCTGGGCAGCTAATGGTAAAACCCTAGCTGATTTTGGATACGGTTCCTCCCTTTCCTTGTTCTCTGTCTCCTCGCTCGGCACTGCCTCCTTTTGGTCTCTAGTATTTCAGGTCTCCTGTCAACTTTTTCTTGAGTTCTCATAAACATATCTTCTGAGCAGCTGCTTGGTGTCAACCACTTCTTCTCTCCCAGGTTTAGTTTATTTTTGTTAATAGTCTGCCCCATGAATAGAACTATTGTGAAGGCGCCTCCCTGTTGCCATGGCTACCGATGCCAGCCATTGCAGCAGCTTATTGTAAGGGTAGTCTCCTTGTGCTATCAGTCACTGGAGCTGCTGTTCACCATTGTCATGGCCCAGGCCATAATGAGCATGCTCATGTAGCTCTGTGGTGAGACCCCCAATGTAGAGAAGCCCTCTCACAGATTTGTGTCAATTCCCTTTCAGACCTCAAAGTAGTACTGCTGCCTCCATCCACACCCCAGTATCCTCAGATTGCTATGAGTCACTTGAAAAGCCAGGAAAGTCTTATGGAGGGGCTAGATCTGTGCAGAGGTAACACCCTGACATCAGGATTCATCTTTGACTCCAACCACAGATGATTGATGGGTACGATTTTTTTTTTAATCTTTCAGTGGCCTCCCTGGCTACTCAGGCAAGTAGGTTACTTGCTGGTGGTGGCCCCCTTTTGATTCCAAATACATCCACCAGATATTTTGGTGACCCTAGCTTTGGTCCAAACAGGGATCTTTGCCTTTGAGATACTATGACCACTATCCTATAACTGTGATTTCAGAGATCAGCAATAGTTCACAAACAATTTGTGGAGATAACACTGAATTAACCACTGTTTATTGTAACAAGACAGAACAAGGTGTAAACAATAGCCATTGACTAAAGCCATGGGAAAAAAAAAGCTGGGTTTATGCCAGCTCCATGGTAACAGCAAGATGTTAACACCAAACACAGGGACAGGAAAACCATGACCCTCAAATAAAAGATCAGCTGTTAACTGAACCAAATTCATCACAACCTCAAACACTGCTCTTCTTTCCCCATCTTGCTGCTGCATTGGCAGTATTGTCTTGACTCGTTTGATCCCTCAGTAGTACTATGGGGGTAAGTGTTACCACTACACCTATATTATAAGTGTAGAAAATCAGAACCAGAGAGAGATTGGGCATAATGCCAAAAGTCATGGAGCTAATAAGGAAAGCAGATAGGGCTTAAATACAAGCCCTCCAGTGGCAAACATGCCTTTGCTTGGTTGACTAAGCCATTAAATATGATGGTATACTCAACCAGAATGAAGCTTGCACACATATTTAGATTTTTTTAAAAAAATATTTGACGCTTTTAAAATATGTTATCGTATATCAGTTTACTCCAGTATGTTATTGTGGAACCATATTTTTAATAGATGTGCACATACATTGTTAAAGTTTATCATTCTGCATATTCAGTATTACAATCTGTGTTTAAATCCCTTTATTCCTATAGTCCCTAAAGAATCTACTATTGGAAAATAGTAGTCTGGTACTGTAATTCTGGATGCTGTAAATGCCCAGCCTTTTCTGCGTGTTCACAAAACACAGAGACTCAAGGACGTTTTCTAGATTACAGCCTGCTTGTCCTTTTCATCCCCCTTATTTTTTACGTATCTTTGCTCTCTGTCAGCAAATTGGAAACTCTCCAGGTAGTACATGCTTGCTGATCAGGCTCAAGACCTAAGTCATGATGGATGGTTTAATTCAGATCACATCAACAACAAACATGGACAAAATGGTTTATTCTTGGAGGAACAGGGCTGGAAAGACAGAAGAAATCATTGGGAGGACCAGCCATGTATAGACTAAGCAGTCAGTTTTTCTACCTTTGTATTAATGACTGGAGTGATTGACAAGGTACATATAATGTGTATATTTTAATATAAGTTTCTTTTGTGTTTAGTCTTACGGTTAATACATGCTTTAAAAATTTTCTAGAAAGTCAGAGAAAGTGACATGGACTAGAGAATCTTCACTTTGTAGATAAAGGAATTTTGGTAAAACATAGGCTACAGATCTAAGAGGTAATCAAAAATTGGGGTATTTGGGACAGCATGGTGACACACACCTTTAATTTCAGCACTTTAGAGGCTAAGGCAGGATTGTCGTGAGTTCAAGACTAAGCCCAGATTATTTTGTGAGTACTAGTCACGCCAGAACTATATAGCAAGACCCTGTCAAAACTAATCTAAACTGACAAGTCTTGGACTCATCCTCCTGAAATGTAAGATCCTTAATAGAACCACTTCTACTAAAATAATTTTCTAAAGTCTTTGATAACACTGGGTTACTGGAATTTCATGCTTGAATCCTGCAAGCCGTTAAAGTTGATGCCTGTGATGACTAATGAAGATTATGAGCATAGTGGGATCTTGAGTTAATTTAAACAACACACTTCTGGGCATGTCTATGAGGGATTATCTAGACTGGGCTAATTAAGGCGGGAAGATACACTTTAAGTGTGGATAGTACCATGCCATGGGCTACCCATCCTTAAGAAGAAAGTGAGCCAAACACAAACATTAATCTTTCCCTGCTTCCTGACTCTGAATGTGATGTGACCAGCTGCCTCAGGCTCCTGCTGCCGTGAGTTCCCAGAATGATGGCCTGGAACTATGAGCTGAAAATAAAACCCTTTTTCTCAAGTTTGTTTTTTCAGTGTGTTTTGTGCAAGGCAAGTCACTAATACAGCGCCTTTAAAGATGATCTTCTTTTAGGAATTTACACATTTATTTTTAGCTACTGAAAATAAGGAGAATTTGAAATCTAGAAATGATTTAAGGCCAAAAAATTGACTAAGAATATATAATAAATTGTGAGTTCTGTGATTTATGGGGACTATTTTTCAACTTCTTATCTCTATTGGCACCAGCAGTAATCATGACACAAACTTGGATCCTCTGCCCACCATCTACAACAAATCCTCACCAGGGAAAAACATCTAGAGCCATCATCTGATGTTCTAGGCCTAAGGCGGGTTCAGAGACAATCACTTCATGGTTTTTACCCTTTTGCCAGGAAGTTTTTCCTGATTACAGAGAAGTTTCTGAAAATATTGGCATTTGCTTTTTTTTTCTTCTTCTTCTGGAGAAATCTCTCTTGGGACTTTGTGGAATGAAAAATGCAATAAATACAAGGATGGGAGGGGCAGAGAGGAACAACGTTATTATTTCTGTTTCTAGAACATCAACTAGAGTACAATTGGATATTAAGGGAAGGCTTTTTTTTTTTAAAGAGTTTGGTAAAGTTCAGTAACTTGTCAGAAGAGTAATTTGTTTAAGAGGGATGAGCATATGAATTCCTTTGGGACGGATTGGTAAGGTATCATCTCAAATTCTTAACTTCTAATTTTCTCCTTATCCAAGATAGGCCTTGGGATGCAAGTGTTTTGGAGGTGCCTAGGAGAATGAATACAGATTTTCTGAGACTCCAGACAGTAACATCATACACATATTCATGGATTATTTAGTCATTGCTTCACAAATATTTAATGTGCTAAACTGCTTAAACTGCTCCAAGCATGATTCTAGGAGCTGTTAAAAAATGGAAAAGAGACCAGCTATATTATCCCTGTTACTTCTGACCTTACTATCTGTGGAGAAACAGAATACAAACATGTAGAAATATATAGTAAACTTTGGTTGAGGATTCTGAAGGAAAAGCAGTGACTAGAGAAGGAAGGGGAAGACCCTAGATCTTCTGTTTTGTCCATCCATTAATGTGTTCAGCACTCTAAGCCCACTCAGCAAGAACAGATTCTCACATGCTAGCTTTGTTCCCAGAAACAAGTTTAGTCGAAGCCTAAAATCCAACTTTCCTTCTCGTCCCCATTCTGCTTATTTATACACTAGTTCATTCAGCACACATTTGTTGAGAACTGCATCATTTTCAGACCTGTATCAGGCACTAGGATTCCAGAATGGATGATTGGTTCTTAGCATCATGGTTTCTATAGGTTGGATGGGATATGCAGGTTAGTTGCCAGGCAGTTAAAAGGTAGTAGTTGTGGGCTCTGAGAGAGATGATACTGATCAGTGGAAAGTGAAATATATAGTAATAATATTGGAGGTGGTGTTGAGGGTCAGTATTTAGAAAACATGAGATGAAGAAAAAGCAGAAGATTGACAAACATTCCACAACATTATGCACAAGTGGGGTTAGATAGAGAGAAATTTTATGTTTGGCAGAAAAAGTTAAACACAGTGGAGTTATGATGCGAATGGAGAGACGTGGAAGGACAGAGCACAGGCGTGGGTGGCAGGGAGAAGCTGATGCAGGACTCTGAAGGTCATGTTAATTAGTTGGCAATTATTTAGCAGCTGGTACCTAGGCATTTTCTCCTGGTTTGACCTTCATGTTCTTTCTGGTTTTCTTTTTTCTTTTTCTTCTGAGAATGTCACTCGATTGATTATACTTCAATCTCTGGAAGCCATCCCTACCTTCCATTTAGTTTCCTGGTATTTGTGAATAGGCCTGACCGGGGCCTGTTGAAAAAACAGCTGGATGATCAAGACCTATGAAAGAATACCTAAAAATTATCCGGAGACTAACCAAGTCATCTAGACAGATTTCATGAGGCGAATGCACAGAGCCTTAGAAAGGGTGACAGGGGTGAGGAGCTGCCGATCTTTCTCTTGAACAAGAACACTTTATGACAGAACTCTCGAACACAGGTGTCCAGGGAAGCACACACTCATTCTTGCCTTCTGAAGATCAAGTTTCTAAGACACAGATGCAGCTCAAAGGATAAGTGCTCAAGGGATAAGCTCCCTTCCACAGAGGCGTAGCAAAGGCTTTGTTTACGGCCATAGCCCTTATCTGAATAATTGGAACTAAATGCTTTCATAAGTAAAATATTCATCATTGGGGAAGGAAAAACAAACCATGTATTTTATATTGGAACACTTGAAGTGGCTGTACCTGAGGTAGTACCTTAAAACCACACTAATATTTTCCATGCAAAATGTTTGAATATTAATTATCTAATAATCCAAAATATAAGTAAGTTTCTAGTGAGTTAAGGGCAGACTTTAGCTCCCTGGATCCGTCAAGTTCTCAACAGGTTTGGCTGCTGGATTTTATATGAAGAGGCTTGGATTTCAGAGCTTTGGGATTTCAGAACTGCAGATGAAAGACAGTGGGCCTGTAGCATATCGATTTGTTAGGCATCATGGAAGACATTATTCATCATAGGAATTGAGAAATTCTAGAAGATTCTTAACCAAGAGTTTTAGTTCTGGCTGGAGACCTACTAAATCAGATTGTATTGGTTACTATAGACCAGGAAAAGGTGCTTTTAACAAGTTCCTTGGGTGATTTTGATTCACATCAAAATTTAAAAAGCCATGATCTAGAGGAAATTTCCCAAGGAAACTATGAAGTTCCAATTTCAGTACACTTAAAACAATGTTGACTTTTAAAGGCTTCTACTAACAGATAAATATACAAACTGTGCATCAAGCAAGTTCGTACTGGAGCTAGGGTGAGGAATGCCTTAGTTACTTTTCAATTATTGTGACAAAGCACCATGACCAATGCAACATATAGAAGGAAGAGTTTATTGGGACTTCAGTTTCAAAGTGTGAGTTTATGACCACAATCACAGGACAAATGACAGCAGGCAGGCAGGTATGGTACTGGAGCACCACTGAGAAATTACATCTTGAGACAACATCCACAAGACAGAGAGAGAACCAACTGAGAATGGTATGGGTTTTTGAAACCTCCATGCTCACCCCCCCAATGACATACTTTCTCCAACAAGGACTTAGCCTGAATTGTTCCCAAACTGTTCTACCAACTGGGGACCATGAATTCAATATATGTGTCTGTTGGGGCAATTTTCCTTTAAAGAACCACAGAGAGATTCTGAGATTTCCCTATCTTTCACTGTAAGACCTGTGGATGATGGGTGCTTGAACATGCTTGAACTTGGACTTTGCAGGAGTGATTTATTTGACTAAGTTAATTAAATAAATAACAGCTCTTCCTCCCAAAGAGCTGTTTCCACAGAGAACAAATGACTGCCTACATTATTGCCAGAACTTAAGAAGCCCCAATATTTTATTAATTCTTTGAGAGCTTTGAATATACATACAATGTAATGGTAGAACTTTTAATTTGACCAAGTTTAGCTCATCACCGATACTACTGCAAGGCTCCATTCAGAGACATAAAAATGTTAAATTTGTATTTATGTTTTGGCACTTTTGGGAAGAAGGGAACTTAAATACAGAGACAACAGAGAAATAGAAGATCTCAAAATTTTAACATATGTTTTATACTGCCTCACCATAGATCCTGATCATTTCTATAAGCAAGGGAGTGTTAATAAACAAATGTGTTAATACCAAAACAACTTGCATTTTGATTCTTAGCTCGGACCTGATCTGATTTAGTCATGTTCACTAAACCTCTGTGAATCAGTTTTTTGGTTTTTTTTTTGTTTTTTAACCACATATGATGACAGTGTCAATACCTACTTCAAGGACGTTGTTGTGTGGGTTCTTCTCCTCTCTATGGAATCATCTAGAATTATAAACATTATTTTTTTTTCAGGTTCTGCCTCACAGAACTTGGGTCTGCTGTGCTTCTATCCTATAATACCATGCCCAAGGTATCTTTTAGTTTCTCACACAGGACTGTGCACAGCACTGGAGTATGGGCCTTGCCATTCTTTCTCATTTCTCTGCCTAACATGTGGTATTTAACAATGTCTTTCCGAGAAGAAAGGGGGTATAGTGAACTGTAGACCTGATAAACAAAGTGGACTTTGAGGTGTGCTAGGAATAACCAAACCACCAATAAAAAGACCAATGTACATTATTTTTAATTAAGATTTTAATCATTTAAAGGACTTATCACACATATTTTCAAATCATGATAAAATATATAATGTGCCCTTCTAAATTGTTTATTTCATATATCAAATTGGTTCTCTCGAATAGCTTTTTAAAAATATATATATTTGTGTATTTTGCCTGTATGTATGTATGTCTGGTGCCTGATGAGGTCACAAGAGGATGTCAGATACCTTAGAGTTGGAGCTACAAATAGTTGTGAGGCACTGACTGTGGATGCTTGGAATTAAACCAAGTCTTCTGTCAATAGCAAGTGTTCTTAATCACTGAGCCATCCCTCCAGCAACTTCAGAATGCTTCTGAGCTCTAGATCAAGAATTGACCAACTTTGTCCTGGAAGTCAAATTTGACCTGCAACTTATAAATAAAATTGTATTGATGTATAGTTACACTCAATGGCTGCCTTTGTACATCAGTTGCAGAATTATATACTTGGGACATAAATCCTACAAACACAAAACCATTTTCTATCTGGCCCTTTGTTCATTCCCACTTTGTGGTTTTTTTTTTTCCCCCTTTTTCCCTCTATTTCTTCTTTGACCATGCTTTCAAGTGAAAAAGTCAACTTTTAGTGTGTGAGTCATAAAAGAATAAGCTAAAAGTTGTGTTGACTGTTGGGGCATATCTTGATAAGCCCTAGCCGTGACAATCAACAGAACAATACATCAAGCCTTGATTTGCAGCACTTACTAATTTACTAGTGTCAACACTGACACCGTGGTTGACTGCCAGCTACTTGCGTGGTATTATTTAATGTACATTGGAAGAGAAGCACAATACCACCCCTTTCTGTACTATTCCTGCCATGTGGAATGCTAGTCACCAGAGGAGCATAGGAGTAAAATGTAATTAAATAATGAAGAGGTGTTGTGTTTTTAACAGTTTGCCACTTCAGTGTGTAAGGTAACTCTTTTTAATAAGATGTATATGTAATTGAATTTTTAATATTACCTATGATTACCACTAACTTGCAAAATTCCTGAAAAATGTATTAATAGTTGTGAGAGGTAATAAAAAAAAAACCTAGTCTAGTACATTCCTGGTCCTTTGAATCTTCTTCATCCGGGATCTAGGTCCTCCTGAGCACTGCTAGGGGGTGTTAGATGGTTTTCACACCTCATCTTTTGGTTTTACAGCTTTCCTCTAACTGATATCCCAATGATGCTATTGTAGAGCCTGGTTCACGTTGGGCTCTTCCTGCAAAGGTCTGGACTAGATTACCAGAGCTGAAGGTAAGGGTAAACCCCAGGGAAGGAGCCACAAAGAGGGTGAAACTGTTAAAGCAGAGCTCACGGCCCCAGAACATGGTCCTACCAGCTCAAGTGGTCATTCTGATGCCCTGCTTCTCATGCTCGGATGGAGTGCTGTGCATAGGAGATGGAGAGAAAGAAGGAGGTGCACTAGGTTGATTTGCTCAACATTGTTTATTGCTGGCTATCTGTCAGCAACTGGACATTTGGCTTCTATACTTAGGAGGCATATCCTCATCTCTAATGGCAACGGAGTAGTGCCCTGTTATTTTCAATATTACACTTTTAGGGGAGAGCAGGGAAGAGTCAAGCCTGCTGATGTAGTCATTATCATGAGCTGACAACAGGGCAGAGCCACCATCGTGCCAAGCCCCTCATGCCGGGCTTGTTAATGGGTGTCATTTTGTTAGTCTTGCAGGACGGAATCTTTAGGTCATTCACACTGTGAGAGGTGAGGAGGAAAAGCTAATTGAACAAGGTTGTCACCTCCCTGAAAGCTTAGTCAAAGGCTTGCTGAGAGCTGAAGGGTTGCAAATAAAAGGGAGGAGTTTTTGCCAAAGCCTTTTTCTCCTTTCCAGTCCCCCCCCCCCCTTTCTTCATTCAACAGGGATTTCTTGAAATATTATCTAAGGGATGGAGAATGAAGGATAAAGAGAGAAAAGCTACACATCTTCGTTTTCCCCTCTTTCCTTTGAAAGCTCACAGGAAGGGTGTGGGGGCTTGTGTGGAGTGGATGCGGAGTTTTGCAGCTCTGTGACATTACCAAGGGGAATCCAGGGCCAGAGGTGTGCAGGTGGGGCTGTCAATCAGAGCAACATCAAGGGCTCTTACAAAAACAAAAGGGAAGAAAATGGATGTTTAATCAATAAAGTTGCTCTCTGCTTAACCTTTTGTGTTTTAAGCAACATTCACCGGAACCCAGCAACAGAGTCCAATATTTAACACATGAAAGATGCTTAGAAAGGTGAAGCCTTGGGGAGCAGCTGGGAAGTGAAGACAGGATGGAGGGTCAAGAGATGGAAAGAAAGAGCTTTAAGGAGAAGGAGGTCAAGTGCGTGTTGAATGGCTGGAGGCTTTCTGAAGGCTGCTTGAGAAATGGAGGAGAGAGCCAGGACTTAGCCCGTGTGGGTGCTGGGTCCCCGGTGAGTCTCGTCTGCATGCCCTCTGCTTTCCCTTACCTGTAGAAGGTAGAGCATCTCAAGCTTTAGCTAACAAAGCGAGTGGAAGAAGCAGCCGCAGTTGGCTCTCCTCATTTAGACCTCTGTTCTCACAGTACCCGCTCATCTCCCTGTGCCCTCTCTGAGCGAAGATACATAGTTCAGGAAGGCAGGAGGGCAGCGCGAAGTGATGATAGAGAAAACCTCCAGGCAGAGCCTTTGGCCCCTTTGTTGTGATCATAAAAAGAGAAAGAGCTATTAAGATATGTTCTTATATCTTATGGGCTTATACAGTTATGGGCTGTGGGAGAAGGGGGTACCTCAGTGGGACCATGCCAAGGCATCCCTTCCCCCTGAGAGACCAGCCACATGACGGTACCGTATAGAATAGTCTACTTAGGGCATGAGGAGGGGAATTAAGAGAGTAGTAGAGGCAGAGAAAGGCAGAAAGAAGGAGAGAATAGAGAAGTGGAGGCTGGCCATGACCATGTGGAGAGAGGGGGACAGGGAATGGGGAGAGAGGGGCAAGATGTAAGAGAGAGAGGAGGGTGCAAGCAGCCCATTTATAGTGGGCCAGGTCTACCTGGCCGTTGCCAGGTAACCGTGGAGAGGAGCATACCTGGCTGTTGCCAGGTGTCTGGGGTGGAGTGGGATGTGTGAAGTCCAGACAATACCAACACCCTTGGTAGGCTTCTCATAATTTCCTCCCAGTGCTGTCACCCTGCCCTGGCCCATCCTCTCCTGTCATTCTGTAAGACAACTTCTAAGACAAATTTTGAAAGTGTAAAAAGTATAGAAAACTGTGACGAGACAAATAACCACCCACAGGTTACCTACCACATTCTTGCCTACTACCTCTCTTTGTCTTTCCCAACCTTATTTTTAATTTTTTTCCATTTCTTGTCATGTTATCAGACACTGTTTTAGAAGCTAAAAATATGGCCTCCATTTGGAAGGAAGACTTGCAGGAAAATGGCTACATTATTTTGTTCCAGTATATGCATACGTATTATGTTTATTTTCATAACAACTTTATTTAATTTGTATAAGCAACTTCCTAACATAAAGTGAAACTTAGGTCTCTCTCTCTCTTTTTTCCCCCTCTATTCCTTTATTATTTAACTTCTCATTCCAGAGCCAATCTCTGGTAAAAATTTCTCATTTCCCTTTTCTTCCTGACTTCTGAAATGTATATGCATATATGAAAAGCATGTGCATATGTAAATACACACGTGCATATTGCACGTTTCATCATACTTCTCATTTTGCAGGTTTCATATTTTACTTTGTATAGTAAGAGAACATTTGTAAGTGTCTAAGAATTCTTCATTCCCACTGGCTGCATAGAATTTAATTGTGCACATATTAAAACATATTTTTTTTTAAAAGTGTGTTTTTCAAGTATTTACTTGACTGTTCAAACGTTCTGGTGTCAGTTATTGAGTTACCTAATCATACGCGTTGCTTCATCATCCACCCTGCTACTTGGGAGGTCCTCTTTTTTCTTTTTTCTTTTTTCTTTTTTCTTTTTTTAATTCACTACAGTTTTTTCTTTCTTTTTAAACTCTGGGTTTCGTTGTGCCTCTATGATTTTGTTGCTTCTAAATAATGCTTAGCATATGATAATCTGCCCTCTGAACGTTTTAATTCACTGTTCCTGCAGTGATTGACAGCTAGATTGCTTCCAACAGTTGCTGTACAAACAGCTCAATGTACTATTCTTCAGTATGTTTCCTTCCTTGCTTGTGAGATATAAACCCAGGAGTGGAGTTGCCAGGAAAGGAATATGTAGGTCCGTCCAATTAAAGTGGGTTGCACACTGAGTGACAGTGTGCATGTTTCCAGATCTGTTGGAGGTGTCTTGTATTACCATGCCTATCCCAGTACTCTGTACAAGCCTGTCTCACCATGTCTGTACCACTAGTGGTTCAAGCCTGCTTGCAAGTGTTTCTTACTGATTAGCATGCAGACCTACTTCCTTGATAATTTAAGTTGCATTTTTATAAGTTTAAACTTATTTGGGGAATTTTTGTAAACTTTGGTATCTGCTACACTTCTGAAGTTATTGGTAACTCCTCTTTCTGCCTCATTTTCTTAGGTAGCCAAATCTTTTATTACTGATTTTGGAAATCTTAAATATCTAACCTATACAAAATAAAATGTTTGGTCCTAGTTGTGATCTGTCTGGTAACATTGTCAAAGCTATCTATTTTTTGTGTAATAAAGGTTTTTTTGCCTTATGAATTAAATTCTTGAATTTTTAAGAAGGTCTTTCTCTATCCTTGGCTCTCTATGTTCCCATGTACTAAGTTCTGATTTTCCTTTTTATATCTAATTCATTTTAAACCAATATTTTATATTGTATACAGTAGAAACCCAATTTACATTTTTCTTTACATATGAGGACAGTTATTTCTTGTACTGTATTAGCCTATATTGCTGCTATTAAAAAACCCTGCCACGTATGAAGAAGCAATTTATAAAGAACATTAGTTTATGACTCACTGTTATGGTGCCTGGGGAGCTCAAGATTAAGATGTCAACAGGCTTAGTATCTACCCAGGACCTGATCTCTGTTTCCATGATGTGGTCTTGAGTGCTATGTTCTCCATCACAGAACTAGTATCCTCAAAAGGCAGAGGGCATAAGGGTAAAGGGTAGGAGATCCAGGGGGCATATGGACACTCTCTTTCAGCTGTCTTTTTAAAAGAACTAATCCCTTGGTGAGGGTTTAATCTTATAACATTAGCAGTTTCTAAAGTCCCAACTGTCATTCCGCCATTTGAGCATTAAGTCCCAATGCAGATATTTTGGGGAGACACATACATTCACATCATAAGCAAATATAAACTGTAAGAAACTTATAATCCATTTAAGAGTTGATCTAATTAATTTAATTACTGCAATGGCTTTGTAGCTAAGCCTAATATCTAAATACAATTCTTTATTCTTTATTCAAGTTGTCAAGACTGTCACCATTAATCATAAGCATCTTTTCTTCCTTATGAATTTCAGAAATTGACCTCTATAAAGATGCAACTAAAAGATTGCTTAGATTTAAAATTTGAAGTTGATTTTAGAAGGAATTAGTATCTTTATGCTATAAAGTATTATTATCCAAGACAATAGAAATTATTTTCACTGATCTTTATCTTACTGTATGCCCCTGAAAACACAACTAAATGCCCATATTGCAAGCATGTGTACAACTAAACTAATTCTATGATAATTATCAAGTAGAATGTTTCAGTAAATTTTCTATTTGATAAGTTTTGGAGAAAGAAAAAAATGACATTTAATATACTTCCTTTGTGTTAGAACTTCATTGATTCCTTATTATTCCTATAGCTTGATGGTAGTGATTTTATTTCTCTGTAGATTAATATAGTCTTTTTTTCCTTTTTATTGAAAATACGTGTTTTTCCATACATAATATATTCTGATTATGATTTTCTCTCCCTCTACTATTCCCCATTCCTGCCCACCCCCATCCAGTCTGGATCCACCCCTTTCTGTCTTTCATTACAAAAACAGGCAGACAGTTGGGGATTTAGTTCAGTGATAGAGTACTTGCCTAGCTAGAACAAAACCCATGGTTGAGTTCTCAGGTTTGTTAGAAAACAAACAAACAAACAAACAGCAAAACAAAACAAACCCCCAAGCCTTAAAAGACAAAAACAAAGAAACTTCTAAAGGAGTATATGATATATGATATGATATGATATGATATGATATGATATGATATGATAAAGCAAAAACTAACACTTTGGTATTAGGCAAAACAAACAGAAGGATAATAACCCAGGGGGACGGACAATAGAGTCTCACCCTCCCATGTGCTGTTGAGTTGGCATGCAACCTACTCTTGAGAGTTGTTGGTTTCCTCAGTGAGACTTCTTTGGAGGAAACTAAATTTTCCTTTGCAAAGGGTTATCAATTGGAGATTGCTTCTGGGTTAGGAATGGGGACATGTGTCCACTTTCTAAAGCTCTAGGACCCTACATGGTGCAGATCCACACAAGCCCTGTGTATGCAGCTTCTCTTTATGCATTCACATGTGTGCAGAGCATGTTGACTCTAAGGGTTTTGCTTTCTTGCTTTCCATCCTCCTGGATGTTACATTCTTTCTGGTGTCTTGTGGTTCCCCGAGCTCTGAGGAGAGGGATGTGATGGAAACATTCTATGTAGAGCTGAGTTTTCCAAAGTCTTGCACTCTTTGCATACTGTCTGGCTCTAAGTCCTGTATTTGTTCCCATCTGCTGCAGCAGAAAGCTTCTGAGATGATGGATAAGAGTATAGCAGAATGTCATTTTATTACAACATTAAATATATTAGTATTTTTTTTTCACCCTACATCCCTGGGCTATCTAGTGTCCGGTTCTTTGCCTCTCAAGCAGTCAGGTTTGGGGTTCATCTCATGGAGTGGACCGTAAGTCAAATCAGACATTAGTTTTTTACTCCCACAAACTATGTGCCACCATCACTGTAGCATATCTTGTTGGTAAATCACTATTGTAGATCAAAGGGTTTGTGGCTGGGCTGGTGTTAGCCTTTCTCCGTTAGTAGTGTGCAGAGTACCTTCCTGAACCAAAGATGCTAGCATGCAAGGGTGTAGGCTCTGTCTAGGCACCAGCTCGACTTCTCCCCATCCAATAGGTTGTGTAGGTGGCTTCAGCAATAGAGCCTTGTCACCAGTTTGTGAGGAATAAACTACAGTCTTCAGAACAGCCTGAGTTGTTTGGTGGTTCTTGTGGGACCCCTTTAGTCAACAATTCAATTTGTTGTAACCAAATCCCAGTATTGGAAGCTTTATTTGCTGTTGAGGGATGTCCTGCTGGGCTCTCTTTCCCCCATCATTGTTGATTTCATTTAGATCACTTCATATAAATATATTTTGGGAAGCTTCTACTGTATTAAGTTTCCATACTACTCCTTTAGCGGCCCTTAAAGTTTTAGCTGTCTCTCTCCATATTCCCTCCCTCATTCCCCTCTTCTCTCTCCCCTTGATCCTCACATTCTAGTCTCCCTCCTCCAATAACAATCCTCTATTCTCTTTTTCCTGAGGAGATCTATCTGTCATCCCCCACCCCTGAATGAGTCCCTTACTCTATGCTTACTTAACCACTTTGCTTCTATATATTGTGAATTGGTTGTCATTGACATCATCAATCTATATGTGAATACATACTGTCTTAGTGAGGGTTTCTATTTCTGGACAAAACATCACGACCAAGAAGTAAGTTGGGGAGGAAAGGGTTTATTCAGCTTACATTTCCATACTGCTGCTCATCACCAAGGAAGTCAGGACTGGAACTCAAACAGGTCAGGAAGCAGGAGCTGATGCAGAGGCCATGGAGGGATGTTCTTTACTGGCTTGCTTCCCCTGGCTTGCTCAGCCTGCACTCTTATAGAACCAAGACTACCAGCCCAGAGATGGTCCCACCCACAAGGGGCCTTTCCCCCTTGATCATTAATTGAGAAAATGCCCTACAGCTGGATCTTGTGGAGGCATTTCCCCAACTGAAGCTCCTTTCTCTGTGATAACTCTAGCTGTGTCAAGTTGACACAAAACTAGCCAGTACACATACTATATTTGTCTTTCTGGGCCAGGATTAACTCAGTGTGCTTTTTTTTTTTTTTTTTTCTAGTTCTATCCTTTTATCTGCAGATTTCCATGATTTCATTTTTTTCAATGGCTGGACAATATTCCATTTCATTGGCAATATTCCAAAATGTACCATATTTTCTTTATCCGTTCATGTGTTGATGGAATATATTTTTTTTTATTAGGTATTTAGCTCATTTACATTTCCAATGCTATACCAAAAGTCCCCCTTACCCACCCACCCCCACTCCCCTACCCACCCACTCCCCCCCTTTGGCCCTGGCATTCCCCTGTACCGGGGCACACAAAGTCTGCGTGTCCAATGGGCCTCTCTTTCCAGTGATGGCCGACTAGGCCATCTTTTGATACATATGCAGCTAGAGTCAAGAGCTCAGGGGTACTGGTTAGTTCATAATGTTGTTCCACCTATAGGGTTGAAGATCCCTTTAGCTCCTTGGGTACTTTCTCTAGCTCCTCCATTGGGAGCCCTGTGATCCATCCATTAGCTGACTGTGAGCATCCACTTCTGTGTTTGCTAGGCCCCGGCATAGTCTCACAAGAGACAGCTACATCTGGGTCCTTTCAGTAAAATCTTGCTAGTGTATGCAATGGTGTCAGCATTTGGAAGCTGATTATGGGGTGGATCCCTGGATATGGCAGTCTCTACATGGTGATGGAATATATTTTGTTTCTAATTTCTGGGTATTATAAATAGAGCAGTAATAAATATGGTTGAGCAAGTGTCTCTTTGGTAGGATGAATCATCCTTTGGGTATATGCCCAAGAGTGCTACAGTTGAATGTGGAGGTAGATTGATTTACAACTTACTGAGGAACAGTTACACTAATTTCCATACTGGCCATACAAGTTTGCACCACTACCAAAAAAGGATGGGTGTTCTTCTTAGTCTACATGATCACTAGCAATAAGCTACCATGGTTTTTTTTTTTTTTTTAATCTTTGCCACTCTTATGGGTGTAAAATAAAATCACAAAGTAGTATTGATTGTAATTTTCCTGAATGCTGTATATATCTTTAAGTGTTTCTCAGCCATTTGAATTTCTTCTTTTTGAAAATTCTGTTTAGATCTGTTTCCATTTTAAATGGGGTTATTTGCTTTCATGATATCCAGTTTCTTTTAGTTATATATATATATTATATATATAATATGTAATTGATAAACAAACCAAACCAAACCAACCCCCTTTTTCTATTCTGTAGGCTGCTGCTTAGTCTGAATCAGTGTCTTTTGCTATGCAGAAGTTTTCTAGCTTCATGAAGTTCCATTTCCTAATTGTTGATTTTAGTGCCTGTACTGTTGGCATTCTCTTCAGAAAGTTTTTCCTGTGCAAAGGAGCTCAAGGCTATTTCCTACTTTCTCTTCTATCAGGTTCAGTATATTTGGTTTTATGTTGAGGTCTTTGATGCATTTAGAGTTGAATTTTGTGCATTGTGATAAGTATAGATTTATTTGAATTCTTCTGCATACAGTCTTCCAGTTTGACCAACACAATTTCTTTAAGATGGTGTCTTTTATCCAGTGTGTGTTTCTGGCATCTTTATTAAAAACCAGGTGTTCATAGGTGTGTGATTTTATATCTATGTCTTCAATTCAATTCTATTGATCAATGTGTCCTTTTTTGTGCCCAATATTATATATTTTATTATCATAGTTCTGTAGTATGACTTGAAATCTGGGATGGTGATATCTCCTACACTTATTTTATTATTCAGGATTGTTTTAGCCATCCTGGATATTTTGTGTTTCCATGTGAAACTGAAAATTGTCCTTTCAAAATGTGTAAAGAATTGTGTTAAAATTGTGAGGGGGATCACATTGGATTTGTAGATTGCCTTTGGTATGGTAGCTGCGCTTGGCTATATTAACCCCATTGATTCATGAGCCTGGAAAATCTTTCCATCTGATATTTTCTTCAATTCTTTCACTAATGTCTTAAAGTTTTCTTACAGAAGTTTTTCACTTGCTTGGTTAGACTTACTCCAAGATACTTATACTTTTTAAAGATATTGTGAAGAATGAAGTTTCAATGATTCCTTTTTCAGTCCATTTGCCCCTTGTATATAGGAAGGCTATTGATTTTTTTGTGACTTAATTTTGTATCCAGCTACTTGGCTGAAAATGTTTAGCAGCTGTAGGAGTTCCCTGGTGGAATTTTTAGTCACTTAGATATACTATTCTGCCATCTGCAAATAAAAACTTTTTGACTTCTTCCTTTCCAATTTGTACCCCTTTGATCTCCTTCAGTTTTGTTGTTGTTGTTGTTGTTAACCTCTAGCAAAGACTTTAAGTGTTATTCTGAATAGCTATGGAGAGAGTAGACAGAGAGTTTTGTTCCTGATTGTAGTGGATTTGTTTTGACATTATCTCCATTTGAGTTGATATTGGCTATGGGTTTGCTGCAAACTGTCTTTGTTATGTTGATGTTTGTTTCTTGTATGACTGATCTCTCCAGAACATTTATCACGAAAGCGTGTTGATTGTTTTCAAAGGCCTTTTCTGCATCCAATGAGATGATTATGTGCTTTTTTTCTTCAGTTTGTTTATATGATGGGTTATATTTATTGATTTTTATATACTGAACCATCCCCGTATCTCTGAGATGAAGCCTACTTGATCATAGTAGATGTTTTTGATGTGTTCTTGGGTTAAGTTCACAAGTATTTTATTGAGTATTTTTTCCTCTATGTTCATAAGGGAAGTTGGTCTGTAAATTTTTTCCTCTAATGTCCATTTGCCCCCTAAAGTTTTATTTTATGTATATGCGTATACTGTAGCTGTCTTCAGACACACCAGAAGAGAGCATTGGATCCCGTTACTGAAGGATGTGAGCCACCATTTTGTTGCTGGGAATTGAACTCAGGACTTCTCCTTCTTAACTGCTGAGTCATCTCTCCAGCCCCTAGTCTGTAATTCTTTTTCTTTGTTGGGTCTTCTTGTGGTTTGTGTATCAAGGTAACTGTGGTCTTGAGAAACATATCGGATAATGTCCCTTCTATTTGTATTTTCCAGAATAATTTCATGAGTAGTGGCATTAACTCTTCTCTGAAAATACTGGTAGAATTCTGTGTTAAAACCATCTGACCCTAAGCTACTTTTTGAGTTAGATCTGTGATAAATGGTATGTATGAAGAAAAGTATCTTTTTAAAAAAAAATTTCTAATTTACTGGAGTACAGATTTTTAAAGTATGTCCTTCAGTTTCTCTGGATCTTCTTGGTGTCAGTTGTTACGCACCCCTTTTCTAATTTTGCTAATTTGGATCTTCTCTTTGTATCTGTTAATTAATTTGGATGAGAGTTTGTCGATCTATTGATTGTCTCAAGGAACCGACTCTTTGTTTCATTGGTTCTTTGTATTTATTTTGTTTGTTTCTATTTTATTGATTTTAGCTCTCAGCTTGAGCATTTCAACCCAGCCTCTCCTTTTGGGCCTGATTTCTTCCTTTTGTTCTAAAGCTTCCAGGTGTGCGGTTGATTTACTCTTTTGAAATCTCCCCAACTTTTTTATGTAGGTCCTTAGTGCTATGAACTTTCCTCTTAGAACCCCTTTCATTGAGCCCCATGTTTGGGTATGTTGTGGGTTCACTTTTATTCAGTTCTAGGAAATCTTTTCAAATTTCCTGTCCCATTTTTTTTTTTAATTTCAGTAGTGAGTTGTTCAGTTTCCATGAGTCTGTAAGCTTTCTGTTATTGTTAGTATACAGTTTTAGTCTCTGGAGGAGAGGTGTGATTGGTGAAGCTCTACAGGTAGCCTACCTTCTTCTATGGCTGGAGTAAGTTGTGAGTTGCCAGGGAATGCCTGCTGGAGTTTGGGACTGCAATAAAGCAATGATAGGGAGAAGAAAGTTTGGAGGAGAAGATGTTTGATCTACTGAAGATGGAGGTTGATGGAGGGAAGCAAGGATGCAACAGGTCGTCTGCGCCAGAGCTGGGGGTCGTATAAGGAGAATGGATTTGGAGGAGCAGAGGAAGAGGTGAAGGTCTGCAGATAGTTTGTCTGCTTCCTTGTCAGGAGTGCCAGTCTGGGGAATGGCTGCTGGAGTTAGGGACTGGAATAATACAATGCATAGGGGCAGTCCAGTCCAGTCCAGTCCAGTGATTCACTGGAGATGACTGGTGACAGAGGAGAGAAGGTGGACAAGCAAATAATCTGCTGTAGGACTGGATTTGGAAGAATGGAGAAAAAGGGGAAGATCTTTAGTTAGCCTGCCTGCTTCCCTGGCCAGTGTCATCTTGGTATATTTAACTGTTGACTTCCCTTCTTTCCAATACTTCCATCTTATGCATCTTTTCTTATTCTTTGGACATAACCCATAGTATTATGATAAAAAGTAGAAACTGTTCTGTCCTGTTTCTACTCTTAATTTTTATTCTCTATTAAGGGCAGGTATAGTACATTTTTAGATAAAGCATTTTCCATGTTAATGAAGTTCTCTTTAGTTTTTTTTGTGTTATAGTGACAAATCTTGTCCTTTAAGGCATGAAAGGCCTTTCTTAGTGCTGTATTGCCCTGAATGATTCTATTTTATGTATATGGGCATTTTGCTTGTATGTATGTTGTGTACAACTTGCATGGAGATTAGAGGAAGGATCAGATCTCTTAGAACTGGAGTTGCAGATGGTTGTGAGCCTCCATGTGGCTGCTGGTGATCCATTCTGGGCCCTCTGTGAGAGCAGCAAGTGCTCTGAAGTGCTGAACCATGCATGACTCTAGGTTTGTCCTTCCTTTCTCTTCTTTTCTTTTCTTTTCTTTTCTTTTCTTTTCTTTTCTTTTCTTTTCTTTTCTTTTCTTTTCTTTTCTTTTCTTTTCTTTCCTTTCCTTTCCTTTCCTTTCCTTTCCTTTCCTTTCCTTTCCTTTTCTTTCTTTCTTTCTTTCTTTCTTTCTTTCTTTCTTTCTTTCTCTTCCTTCCTTCCTTCCTTCCTTTCTTTCTTTCTTTCTTTCTTTCTTTCTTTCTTTCTTTCTTTCTTTCTTTCTTTCTTTCTTTCTGGAGCCAGCTTTGCACCTGTGGAATTAAGCTTTTCATGATTTTGTTTTATATACTATCAAATGAGTAGCTACTGTTCCTATATCCCAGGACTAATTTGGTCCTTATCTTGTTGTTGGGAGAATGAAGCAAGGCTTATGAGTACAGAATTTTGGAGCTAGACCCTCTGGATTTGAATTGCAGCTTGACTGCTTATTTGTTGTGTGACCTGAGGAAATAATTTTCTGACTTTATTTTTTTTTTACCTATAACATTCAATTAATCTGAATGACATCCAAGCTACATCTTATCATGAGGAATAAATAAGATAAACTTTAGTGAACACTTATGTAGTACATGGTATGCAGTAAGCTTTATTTAAAGCTAATTGTGAGTATGACATCATGTATACTTTGCTTGGCAACTTGTATCACATTACACTAGTTATATAGACTAGTCTAGTTTTTCTGACTTGATCTACTTTGTGGGAACAGTGCAAGAAACTTATTTATTCCTTAAAATTTGGTAAGAAATAACAGTAACATTTTATGAAGAAATTCTTTTGAGCTTGTAATTTTTATCTTTTTAATGCTTATTGGCAGAGTCAAGTGTTGTGATTTCTTTTCTATTGCTAGAACAAACACCGTTACCTAACGTAACTAAGGGCAGGAAAGGGTTCATTTCAACCATTGGGCACCAGTGATAACTGAAGAGTCACTCAACAGCAAAATAAGCACACAGAAATCACTGAAGAACTCTGCTTTCCTCCTAGGTCTCCAGTCACTCAGGCTGTTGGTTAGTTTGTTAGGCATCCTGACTTCCTGCCTAGGTAATGGTACTTCTCACAGTGGTCTGGGCCCACCTCCATCCATTAACAATCAAGATAATCCTTCTCAGATGTGTCCACTGTCCAACACAATAAAAACAATTTCTTAATCAGGGCTCTTTTTTTTTTCAGATGACTCTCGGCTGTATCAAGTTGGCAATTAAAGTTTGATGCTGCGTTTACTCCTCGCATCAATTTTGTCACTTCATGATTACTTTTGCAGAAATATATTCTTTATATCTGTATTTAAAATTGCTTTTTGGATGGTTAATTATAATATTTTATAGTTTTTGAAGATGTTTTTATTGACTGTAGTTATTTATTATTTTAATTTTATATTTGGATATTTACATTCATTATACTTTGATCTGTATAGCTAAAATCTCTCCTTCCCCTTTTAAAGAAAACA
The DNA here is from genome assembly GCF_000001635.26 of Mus musculus. NCBI lineage: Eukaryota > Metazoa > Chordata > Mammalia > Rodentia > Muridae > Mus > Mus musculus. Next base: position 54,139,527 of record NC_000070.6, read on the forward strand.
AAATAAAAAACAAAACAAAATACTTTCATGAAATAAATCTATTTGTATATAAAGACGTAGGAAATCTTTTTTTTGAAAATCTCCACAGATTTTTATAGTTAGTCTAGTCTATCAAAATATTTAAATTAATAGCTTTGTTTTCTTATGTGTGTTACTTATTTATGTGCTTGTTTTCTAGTTGTCTCTTGGAACCTGTGGGTTTTGTTGCTTTGTTTTAACTTCTCAAGTTAAAAACTTAACTTTTTTGTTTGTTTGTTTTGGTTTTTCGAGACAGGGTTTCTCTGTATAGCCCTGGCTGTCCTGGAACTCACTCTGTAGACCAGGCTGGTCTCAAACTCAGAAATCTGCCTGCTTCTGCCTCCCGAGTGCTGGGATTAAAGTCATGTGCCACCACTGCCAGCTAAAAACTTAACTTTTGTACATGTGCTTTTGCTAATGATAAAATACGTCTCAGAAACTACATTTCCATACTTCTTTGGCTCTGTGAGTAAATATTGACATATTAAATTTTACTATCAACTACTTTTAAGTACTTTCTGATTTCTCTTCTAATCATTTGAAGTTCAAAGACTATTTAGTACCATGCTGTTTGTTGTTTAGATAGATGAGCTATTTAAGTAAAGGTTTTATTTTATAATCAAAACACTATTCATATTTAGAACATTTGCTATATATTTTATATACACAAAGTATGAATAATTCCAAGGACCCCAAACGAAAGAGACATAAGGGTGAAGAAAGATGTCACTATTATGGCCACTATTATGAGCACTGAAAAATACCTTTGGCAATAGTTAAATTCCAGGTTTAAATATTTTATCTTTTAGTATTATCAAAACAATGTTTAGTAAGAATTGTGGAGGGGTTTTGGCATTTAAACATGCAACACAAATGGACGTATATATTTAGCCATGAGCTAATGCTCCACATTGGAGTTATGTACCTGCTCTCTCTCTCTCTCTCTCTCTCTCTCTCTCTCTCTCTCTCTCTCTCTCTCTCTCTCTCTCTGTGTGTGTGTGTGTGTGTGTGTGTGTGTGTGTGTGTGTGACAGATCACACAATATAGTTCCACTTGTGGAGAATCTACTACTTAAGGAGGGAATAGGGTATCTACTGCCACACCTGCACCCACTTTGGAGGGGATCAACCTTCAGTCTGGCTCAGCATTGCTAATCTGTGCTTGCATTCTTGTGAGTTTCCAAGTCGTGCTTGGGAGCTCATTTAGAAGAGTGGGAACAACATTGTTATTTGACTCTAGAGGTGACAATATCCTTCCTACTTTAACGGCAGTAACTCCTATCCCTGTAAAAAAAATTTTTTTTTGAGGTAGAAGATTTTGCTGATTTTGGCTGGTGGGATCAGCGCGTCCACTGTGGAAGGTGCATCATCTGTCTTAGGAACACCTTCTGATGCAGGAGAGGTTACGGGGAAAGAGTTGCTAAGTTCTGTACATCGCGGGAACCTATACATTAAGAGGTATACAGAGAAGCCATTCGATCCAGAGAGCAAAAGGTTGGTATTAGCACCTCCTGGGTGGGAGTGGTGGTGCTTTTCTGTTTACCCTCGGGGATTGGTTCTGTCATCCCTAGCCTGTAGAGTTGCTTTGGCAAGATCCTCTCAGGCCTGGCATCCTTGGGGGTAATTAAGTAAGGCAATTCCTACTTCTTTTCTCTATACCAGGGCAACAGATTCAGTCCGGAGGTACTGATTGCTCTTAATCATGGGCTGAAGTCACATACCTTACACCTCTCATCTTCCTGCTTAATTGAGGCTTGAGTAATTGAGCCAAATGAAGAACTTTTTTTCCCCTGTAAGTTTTCCTCACAAACATCATCTTAATATCAGTTTAAAAGTCTTAAAATAGGCTTCAGAGAAATCACATCTATTTCATTAAAATGTACCCACAACCATTCCCTTTATAATTTAGTTTGGCCTGGGAATTTCTTACTTAAGTCCATTCTTATTGAAGTTATGAAATTATTTTAAAATAGAGGAAATTCCCTTTAAGTTCATGGTAAGTCTTCATGGAAAGATGGAAATAATTTCATAGAGGCTTTCTGTGATCAAACTGACAAGGTTTCCACTTTCATGGAAATGTTCCAAAATCCTATTCCAATGCTTTCTTCTTAGCAAGAAGTATCTTGGGTGGGCTGATAAATTTTATATTCACCACAATACTTTATAGATATGCACACAGGAAGGTTATCTCCTGACAAGAAACATATTCCTTACATTCCTTACTTTTTATTTTTTATTTAAATCTATTGGATGTCTAAACTGCTTTTTGATCCATCCATTCTTGAAGGGAATTCATTAAAATCTCTCACATTTTTTACTGTAATTATCAGAGTATATGATACTTTGCAAATGTAAGTATCTTTTAGTAAAGCATTTGTTTCATCTCTGTAGGCATACATACCAAAAGGCATCTACTGGAAAGAAATGGATTGCTTATTGTAGGTGAAAAATCAAACCTTTTTGAAATCTCAAACTTGTGTTTGATCTACCATCTGAAAGTGCAACAGTGGATGCTGCTCTACAGTTTGTGATTCAATCTCACTCAAAGGCTCTTGTGCTGAAGGCCTGGTACCCTGCTATCAGATCAGTCATTGAGAGGTGATTGGATCATGCATGGAAGCTCTAAGTATTAATCCATTGATGGCTTCATAATTGAGTGGGGTGGAAGGCATGTGCACTGTGGTGATTGGGGCTGGGCTGGTGAAAGTAGAACTCTGAGGGTATGGCTTTAATTGGTTTATCTTGGCCATCACTGCTTCCATTTTCTGTCTTTTCGCTTCCTGGCTGTCAGGAGGTGAGCATCTCTGTCTCAACATGTACTTTCTACTGTGTTTATGTAGCTAGTTAACTATGGGCTGAAACCTCTGGAACTGGGGTTGCAAACAAATCTTCTCTATGAGTTATTTTTCTGTCATTTTGTCTCAGTGACAAGAAACTAACTCAAATGAGCTTTCTTGCCTAACTTTTGTCCTTGTGGCACTTAAAAAGACTGACTTTTTTTTTTTTTTTTTTTTTTTTTTTTGAGGCAGGGTTTCACTCTATAGCACAGGCTGGCTTCAAGCTTTCCCAATCTAATTGGCTCATGGCATGCTCCTGAGTGTTGGAGTTTCACAGCTAAGTCATGATGCTTTGCTCAATAGGATTCTGGATGGTTCTTCCTTGCTCTTATCTCACTGATACCATTCTTGTTATCTCAAAAAGGTATAATGGATGTGCAATGATCCTCTCAAGACAACATGGAGAGGAGGCAGGAGCAGAGCATAAGGAATAGTTTCCAACATATCCTCTGCTCAACCTGGAGGATCTAGGCTAACACAATATTCTTCCCTCTATTTCTTCTTCACGTTTTCTATGGCTATAAGGTTTCTTGGGGGTATCTCACAACATGTAGGTCTTCAGACAAAGGGTTGTTAAAATTCAATTTCTCTATGATAGATTTTTGAGACTAGAAGAGAATCTTTTCTCAGGGTAGTTTTCCTTTTTTTTTTTAAAGCAAGGTGTAATTTTGAATATTTGATATCATTACATAGTGAAACTCATAATTATTCACTTTTTTATTTTTTATTTTTATTAGGTATTTTCCTCATTTACATTTCCAATGCTATCCCAAAAGTCCCCCATACCCACCCTCCCACTCCCCTAACCACCCACTCCACCTTTTTGGCTCTGGCGTTCCCCTGTACTGGGGCATATAAAGTTTGCAAGTCCAATGGGCCTCTCTTTCCAGTGATGGCCGACTAGGCCATCTTTTGATACATATGCAGCTAGAGACAAGAGCTCCAGGGTACTGGTTAGTTCATATTGTTGTTCCACCTATAGGGTTGCAGATCCCTTTAGTTCCTAGGGTGCTTTCTCTAGCTCCTCTATTGGGGGCCCTGTGATCCATTCAATAGCTGACTATGAGCATCCACTTCTGTGTTTGCTAGGCCTGGGCATAGTCTCACAAGAGAAAGCTATATTTGGGTCCTTTCAGCAAAATCTTGCTATTGTATGCAATGGTGTCAGCGTTTGGAAGCTGATTATGGGATGGAACCCTGCATATGGCAATCACTAGATGGTCCATCCTTTTGTCTCGGCTCCAAACATTGTCTCTGTAACTCCTTCCATGGGTAAATTCTAAGAAGGGGCAAAGTGTCCACACTTTGGTCTTCGTTCTTCTCGAGTTTCATGCATTTAGCAAATTGCATCTTATATCTTGGGAATCCTAAGTTTCTGGGTTAATATCCACTTATCAGTGAATACATATTGTGTGAGTTCCTTTGTGATTGGGTTACCTCACTCGGGATGATGCCCTCCAGGTCCATCCATTTGCCTAGGACTTTCATAAATTCATTATTTTTTGATAGCTGAGTAGTACTCCATTGTGTAAATGTACCACATTTTCTGTATCCATTCCTCTGTTGAGGGGCATCTGGGTTCTTTCCAGCTTCTGGCTATTATAAATAAGGTTGCTATGAACATAGTGGAGCATGTGTCCTTCTTACCGGTTGAGACATCTTCTGGATATATGGCCAGGAGAGGTGTTGCTGGATCCTCCAGTAGTACTACGTCCAATTTTCTGAGGAATCGCCAGACTGGTTTCCAGAGTGGTCGTACAAGCTTGCAATCCCACCAACAATGGAGGAGTGTTCCTCTTTCTTCACATCCTCGCCAGCATTTGCTGTCACCTGAATTTTTCATCTTAGCCATTCTGACTGGTGTGAGGTGGAATCTCAGGGTTGTTTTGATTTGCATTTCCCTGATGATTAAGGATGTTGAACATTTTTTCAGGTGCTTCTCTGCCATTCAGTATTCCTCAGGTGAGAATTCTTTGTTCAGTTCTAAGCCCCATTTTTTAATGGGGTTATTTGATTTTATGGAGTCCACCTTCTTGAGTTCTTTATATATATTGGATATTAGTCCCCTATCCGATTTGGGATAGGTAAAGATCCTTTCTAAATCTGTTGGTGGTCTTTTTATCTTATTGACAGTGTCTTTTGCCTTGAAGAATCTTTGGAATTTTAAGAGATCCCATTAATCGATTCTCGATCTTACAGCACAAGCCATTGCTGTTCTATTCAGGAATTTTTCCCCTATACCCATATCTTCGAGGCTTTTCCGAACTTTCTCCTCTATAAGTTTCAGTGTCTGTGGTTTTATGTGGAGTTCCTTAATCCACTTAGGTTTGACCTTAGTACAAGGAGATAGAAATGGATCGATTCACATTCTTCTACATGGTAACAGCCAGTGTGCCAGGACCATTTGTTGAAAATGCTGTCTTTTTTCCACTGGATGGTTTTAGCTCCCTTGTCAAAGATCAAGTGACCATAGGTGTGTGGGTTCATCTCTGGGTCTTCAATTCTGTTCCATTGGTCTACTTGTCTGTCACTATACCAGTACCATGCAGTTTTTATCACAATTGCTCTGTTGTACAGCTTTAGGTCGGGCATGGTGATTCCACCAGAGGTTCTTTTATCCTTGAGAAGATTTTTGCTCTCCTAGTTTTTTGTTATTCCAGATGAATCTGCCGATTGCCATTTCTAATTCGTTGAAGAATTGAGTTGGAATTTTGATGGGGATTGCATTGAATCTGTAGATTGCTTTTGGCAAGATAGCCATTTTTACTATATTGATCCTGCCAATCCATGAGCATGGAAGATCTTTCCATCTTCTGAGATCTTCTTTAATTTCTTTCTTCAGAGACTTGAAGTTCTTATCATACAGATCTTTCACTTCCTTAGTTAGAGTCATGCCAAGATATTTTATATTATTTGTGACTATTGAGAAGGGTGTTGTTTCCCTAATTTCTTTCTCAGCCTGTTTATCCTTTGTGTACAGAAATGCCATTGACTTGTTTGAGTTAATTTTATATCCAGCTACTTCATTGAAGCTGTTTATCAGGCTTAGGAGTTCTCTGGTGGAATTTTTAGGGTCACTTATATATACTATCATATCATCTGCAAAAAGTGATATTTTGACTTCTTCCTTTCCAATTTCTATCCCCTTGATCTCCTTTTGTTGTCTAGTTACTCTGGCTAGGACTTCAAATACAATTTTGAATAGGTAGGGAGAGAGTGGACAGCCTTGACTAGTCCCTGATTTTAGTGGGATTGCTTCCAGCTTCTCACCATTTACTTTGATGTTGGCTACTGGTTTGCTGTAGATTGCTTTTATCATGTTTACGTATGGGCCTTGAATTCCTGATCTTTCCAAGACTTTTATCATGAATGGGTGTTGGATTTTGTGAAATGCTTTCTCAGCATCTAACGAGATGATCATGTGGTTTTTGTCTTTGAGTTTGTTTATATACTGAATTACATTGATGGATTTCCGTATATTGAACCATCCCTGCATCCCTGGGATGAAACCTACTTGGTCAGGATGGATGATTGTTTTGATGTGTTCTTGGATTTGGTTAGCAAGAACTTTATTGAGGATTTTTGCATCGATATTCATAAGGGAAATTGGTCTGAAGTTCTCTATCTTTGTTGGGTCTTTTTGTGGTTTAGGTATCAGAGTAATTGTGGCTTCATAGAATGAGTTGGGCAGAGTAGCTTTGTTTCTATTTTGTGGAATAGTTTGTGAAGAACTGGGATTAGATCTTCTTTGAAGGTCTGATAGAACTCTGCACTAAACCCATCTGGTCCTGGGCTTTTTTTTTGGTTGGGAGACTATTAATGACTGCTTCTATTTCTTTGGGGGATATAGGGCTGTTTAGATCATTAATCTGATCTTGATTCAACTTTGGTACCTGGTATCTGTCTAGAAACTTGTGCATTTCATCCAGGTTCTCCAGTTTTGTTGAGTATAGCCTTTTGTAGAAGGATCTGATGGTTTTTTGGATTTCTTCAGGATCTGTTGTTATGTCTCCCTTTTCATTTCTGATTTTGTTAATTAGGATGCTTTCCCTGTGCCCTCTAGTGAGTCTGGCTAAGGGTTTGTCTATCTTGTTGATTTTCTCAAAGAACTAGCTCCTCGTTTGGTTGATTCTTTGAATTATTCTTTTTGTTTCCACTTGGTTGATTTCGCCCATGAGTTTGATTATTTCCTGCAGTCTACTCCTCTTGGGTGAATTTGCTTCCTTTTGTTCTAGAGCTTTTAGATGTGGTGTCAAGCTGCTAATGTGTGCTCTCTCTAGTTTCTTTTTGGAGGCACTCAGAGCTATGAGTTTTTCTCTTAGAAATGGTTTCATTTTGTCCCATAAGTTTGGGTATGTTGTGGCTTCATTTTCATTGAACTCTAAAAAGTCCTTAATTTCTTTCTTGACCAAGGTATCATTGAGAAGAGTGTTGTTAGGTTTCGACTTGAATGTTGGCTTTCCATTTTTTATGTTGTTATTGAAGATCAGCCTTAGTCCATGGTGGTCTGATAGGATGCATGGGACAATTTAAATATTTTTTTATCTGTTGAGACCTGTTTTGTGACCAATTATATGGTCAATTTTGGAGAAGGTCCCTTGAGGTGCTGAGAAGAAGGTGTATCCTTTTGTTTTAGGATAAAATGTTCTGCCGATATCTGTCAGATCCATTTGTTTCATAACTTCTGTTAGTTTCACTGTGTCCCTGTTTAGTTTCTGTTTCCATGATCTGTCCATTGGTGAAAGTGGTGTGTTGAAGTCTCCCACTATTATTGTGTGAGGTGCAATGTGTGCTTTGAGCTTTACTAAAGTTTCTTTAATGAATGTGGCTGCCCTTGTATTTGGAGCATAGATATTCAGAATTGAGAGTTCCTCTTGGAGGATTTTACCTTTGATGAGTATGAAGTGCCCCTCCTTGTCTTTTTTGATTATTTTGGGTTGGAAGTCGATTTTGTTAGATATTAGAATGGCTACTCCAGCTTGTTTCTTCATACCATTTGCTTGGAAAATTTTTTTCCAGCCTTTCATTCTGAGGTAGTGTCTATCTTTTTCTCTGAGATGCGTTTCCTGTAAGCAGCAAAATGTTGGGTCTTGTTTGTGTACCAGTTTGTTAGTCTATGTCTTTTTATTGGGGCGTTGAGTCCATTGATATTAAGAGATATTAAGGAAAAGTAATTGTTGCTTCCTGTTAATTTTTGTTGTTAAAGTTGGTATTCTGTTCTTGTGGCTGTCTTCTTTTAGTTTTGTTGAGGGATTATCTTCTTGTTTTTTCTAGGGCGTGGTTCCCATCCTTGTATTGGTTTTTTTCTGTTATTATCCTTTAAGAGCTGGATTCGTGGAAATATAATTTGTGAATTTGGTTTTGTCGTGGAATACTTTGGTTTCTCCATCTATGGTAATTGAGAGTTTGGCTGTGTATAGTAGCCTGGGCTGGAATTTGTGTTCTCTTAGAGTCTGTATAACATCTGTCCAGGCTCTTCTGGTTTTCATAGTCTCTGGTGAAAAATCTGGTGTAATTCTGATAGGCTTGCCTTTATATGTTACTTGACCTTTTTCCCTTACTGGTTTTAGTATTCTATCTTCATTTAGTGCATCTGTTGTTCTGATTATTATGTGTTGGGAGGAATTTCTTTTCTGGTCCAGTGTATTTGGAGTTCTGTAGGCTTCTTGTATGTTCATGGGCATCCCTTTCTTTAGATTTGCGAAGTTTTCTTCTATAATTTTGTTGAAGATATTTGCTGGTCCTTTGAGTTGAAAAATCTTCATTCTCATCCACTCCTATTATCCGTAGGTTTGGTCTTCTCATTGTGTCCTGGATTTCCTGGATGTTTTGAGTTAGGATCTTTTTGCATTTCCATTTTCTTTGATTGTTGTGCCGATGTTCTCTATGGAATCTTCTGCACCTGAGATTCTCTCTTCCATCTCTTGTATTCTGTTGCTGATGCTCGCGTCTATCGTTCCAGATTTCTTTCCTAGGGTTTCTATCTCCAGTGTTGCCTCACTTTGGGTTTTCTTTATTGTGTCTACTTCCCTTTTTAGGTCTAGTATGGTTTTGTTCATTTCCATCACCTGTTTGGATATGTTTTCCTTTAAGGACTTGTTACTCTTTAGCAGTGTTCTCCTGTATTTCTTTAAGTGAGTTATTAAAGTCCTTCTTGATGTCCTGTACCATCATCGTGAGATATGCTTTTAAGTCTAGGTCTAGATTTTCGGGTGTGTTGGGGTGCCCTGGACTGGGCAAAGTGGGAGTGCTGGGTTCTGATGATGGTGAGTGGTCTTTGTTTCTGTTAGTAAGATTCTTATGTTTATCTTTCGCCATCTGGTAATCTTTGGAGTTAGTTGTTATAGTTGTCTCTGTTTAGAGATTGTTCCTCTGGTGATTCTATTACCCTCTATCAGCAGACCTGGGAGACTAGACCTTTCCCAGAAGCTGTGTTGCTTTGGCCTGTCCCAGAAGCTGTTAATTTCAGTAGTGCACACTCTCACCTGTGCAGACTACTTTCTGCCGAGTCCTGGAACCAAAATGGCTCCAGCGTATCCTGAGGCTAGGGCCTCCAGGGCAGGGCAGACACCTGACCTCTGGCCGGGAAGGTGGCCGGATGTCTGAAGCCCGAAAACGGAGCTGCCTCAGAAGCTCTGTGGCTCTCGCCTGTCCCAGAAGCTGTTAGCTTCTGTGGGCCACACTCTTGCCTGTGCAGACAACTTTCTGCGGAGTCTCGGAGCCAAGATGGCTCCTGCAGATCCTCAAATTATTCACTTTTTATTTCAGTGTTGAAATTAGCATCTTTTCATTTTCTTTTGTCACCAATAGTCCAAATGAAGCCATTTTAGCGTCTCTATAATACTCCATCGATTGTTTCAAGCCTAAATTGTTTGATTATTTCTTTAGTGTTGAACATTTTGATTGCTTCAATTTTTTCCACACAGAAATATTATATTGAGTTGGAGATATGTGTACCTTAATATTTGCCCAGGATTTAAAGTAGATTAAATTTCTAAATGTGTGACTTGATTACACCACTTACTTGATTATAAGGAGGTCATTTCCTATGGTGAACTACTGTAGCTGAAAGGAAACTCTCTTTTTTTTTTTTTTTTTCCATTTTTTATTAGGTATTTAACTCATTTACATTTCCAATGCTATACCAAAAGTCCCCCATATCCACCCACCCCCACTCCCCTGCCCACCCACTCCCCCTTTTTGGCCCTGGTATTCCCCTGTACTGGGGCATATAAAGTTTGCAAGTCCAATGGGCCTCTCTTTCCAGTGATGGCCGACTAGGCCATCTTTTGATACATATGCAGCTAGAGTCAAGAGCTCCGGGGTACTGGTTAGCTCATAATGTTGTTCCACCTATAGGGTTGCAGATCCCTTTAGCTCCTTGGCTACTTTCTCTAGCTCCTCCATTGGGAGCCCTATGATCCATCCATTAGCTGACTGTGAGCATCCACTTCTGTGTTTGCTGGGCCCCGGCATAGTCTCACAAGAGACAGCTACATCTGCGTCCTTTCAATAAAATCTTGCTAGTGTATGCAATGGTGTCAGCGTTTGGATGCTGATTATGGGGTGGATCCCTGGCTATGGCAGTCTCTACATGGTCCATCCTTTCATCTCAGCTCCAAACTCCGTCTCTGTAACTCCTTCCATGGGTGTTTTGTTCCCAAATCTAAGGAGGGGCATAGTGTCCACACTTCAGTCTTCATTCTCCTTGAGTTTCATGTGTTTAGCAAATTATATCTTATATCTTGGGTATCCTAGGTTTGGGGCTAATATCCACTTATCAGTGAATACATATTGTGTGAGTTTCTTTGTGAATGTGTTACCTCACTCAGGATGATGCCCTCCAGGTCCATCCATTTGGCTAGGAATTTCATAAATTCATTCTTTTTAATAGCTGAGTAGTACTCCATTGTGTAGATGTACCACATTTTCTGTATCCATTCCTCTGTTGAGGGGCATCTAGGTTCTTTCCAGCTTCTGGCTATTATAAATAAGGCTGCTATGAACATAGTGGAGCATGTGTCCTTCTTACCTGTTGGGGCATCTTCTGGATATATGCCCAGGAGAGGTATTGCTGGATCCTCCGGTAGTACTATTTCCAGTTTTCTGAGGAACCGCCAGACTGATTTCCAGAGTGGTTGTACAAGCCTGCACTCCCACCAACAATGGAGGAGTGTTCCTCTTTCTCCACATCCTCGCCAGCATCTGCTGTCACCTGAATTTTTGATCTTAGCCATTCTGACTGGTGTGAGGTGGAATCTCAGGGTTGTTTTGATTTGCATTTCCCTGATGATTAAGGATGTTGAACATTTTTTCAAGTGCTTCTCTGCCATTCGGTATTCCTCAGGTGAGAATTCTTTGTTCAGTTCTGAGCCCCATTTTTTAATGGGGTTATTTGATTTTCTGAAGTCCACCTTCTTGAGTTCTTTATATATGTTGGATATTAGTCCCCTATCTGATTTAGGATAGGTAAAGATCCTTTCCCAATCTGTTGGTGGTCTTTTTGTCTTATTGACGGTGTCTTTTGCCTTGCAGAAACTTTGGAGTTTCATTAGGTCCCATTTGTCGATTCTCGATCTTACAGCACAAGCCATTGCTGTTCTGTTCAGGAATTTTTCCCCTGTGCCCATATCTTCAAGGCTTTTCCCCACTTTCTCCTCTATAAGTTTCAGTGTCTCTGGTTTTATGTGAAGTTCCTTGATCCACTTAGATTTGACCTTAGTACAAGGAGATAAGTATGGATCGATTCGCATTCTTCTACACGATAACAACCAGTTGTGCCAGCACCAATTGTTGAAAATGCTGTCTTTCTTCCACTGGATGGTTTTAGCTCCCTTGTCGAAGATCAAGTGACCATAGGTGTGTGGGTTCATTTCTGGATCTTCAATTCTATTCCATTGGTCTACTTGTCTGTCTCTATACCAGTACCATGCAGTTTTTATCACAATTGCTCTGTAGTAAAGCTTTAGGTCTGGCATGGTGATTCCGCCAGAAGTTCTTTTATCCTTGAGAAGACTTTTTGCTATCCTAGGTTTTTTGTTATTCCAGACAAATTTGCAAATTGCTCCTTCCAATTCCTTGAAGAATTGAGTTGGAATTTTGATGGGGATTGCATTGAATCTGTAGATTGCTTTTGGCAAGATAGCCATTTTTACAATGTTGATCCTGCCAATCCATGAGCATGGGAGATCTTTCCATCTTCTGAGATCTTCTTTAATTTCTTTCTTCAGAGATTTGAAGTTTTTATCATACAGATCTTTCACCTCCTTAGTTAGAGTCACGCCAAGATATTTTATATTATTTGTGACTATTGAGAAGGGTGTTGTTTCCCTAATTTCTTTCTCAGCCTGTTTATTCTTTGTATAGAGAAAGGCCATTGACTTGTTTGAGTTTATTTTATATCCAGCTACTTCACCGAAGCTGTTTATCAGGTTTAGGAGTTCTCTGGTAGAATTTTTAGGGTCACTTATATATACTATCATATCATCTGCAAAAAGTGATATTTTGACTTCCTCTTTTCCAATTTGTATCCCCTTGATCTCCTTTTGTTGTCGAATTGCTCTGGCTAATACTTCAAGTACTATGTTGAAAAGGTAGGGAGAAAGTGGGCAGCCTTGTCTAGTCCCTGATTTTAGTGGGATTGCTTCCAGCTTCTCTCCATTTACTTTGATGTTGGCTACTGGTTTGCTGTAGATTGCTTTTATCATGTTTAGGTATGGGCCTTGAATTCCTGATCTTTCCAAAACTTTTATCATGAATGGGTGTTGGATCTTGTCAAATGCTTTTTCTGCATCTAACGAGATGATCATGTGGTTTTTGTCTTTGAGTTTGTTTATATAATGGATTACATTGATGGATTTTCGTATATTAAACCATCCCTGCATCCCTGGAATAAAACCTACTTGGTCAGGATGGATGATTGCTTTAATGTGTTCTTGGATTCGGTTAGCGAGAATTTTATTGAGGATTTTTGCATCGATATTCATAAGAGAAATTGGTCTGAAGTTCTCTATCTTTGTTGGATCTTTCTGTGGTTTAGGTATCAGAGTAATAGTGGCTTCATAAAATGAGTTGGGTAGAGTACCTTCTACTTCTATTTTGTGAAATAGTTTGTGCAGAATTGGAATTAGATCTTCTTTGAAGGTCTGATAGAACTCTGCACTAAACCCATCTGGTCCTGGGCTTTTTTTGGTTGGGAGACTATTAATAACTGCTTCTATTTCTTTAGGTGATATGGGACTGTTTAGATGGTCAACTTGATCCTGATTCAACTTTGGTACCTGGTATCTGTCCAGAAATTTGTCCATTTCGTCCAGGTTTTCCAGTTTTGTTGAGTATAGCCTTTTGTAGAAGGATCTGATGGTGTTTTGGATTTCTTCAGGATCTGTTGTTATGTCTCCCTTTTCATTTCTGATTTTGTTAATTAGGATTTTGTCCCTGTGCCCTTTAGTGAGTCTAGCTAAGGGTTTATCTATCTTGTTGATTTTCTCAAAGAACCAACTCCTCGTTTGGTTAATTCTTTGAATAGTTCTTCTTGTTTCCACTTGGTTGATTTCACCCCTGAGTTTGATTATTTCCTGCCGTCTACTCCTCTTGGGTGAATTTGCTTCCTTTTTTTCTAGGGCTTTTAGATGTGTTGTCAAGCTGCTAGTATGTGCTGTCTCCCGTTTCTTCTTGGAGGCACTCAGCGCTATGAGTTTCCCTCTTAGAAATGCTTTCATTGTGTCCCATAGGTTTGGGTACGTTGTGGCTTCATTTTCATTAAACTCTAAAAAGTCTTTAATTTCTTTCTTTATTCCTTCCTTGACCAAGGTATCATTGAGAAGAGTGTTATTCAGTTTCCACGTGATTGTTGGCTTTCCATTATTTATGTTGTTATTGAAGATCAGTCTTAGGCCATGGTGGTCTGATAGGATACATGGGACAATTTCAATATTTTTGTATCTATTGAGGCCTGTTTTGTGACCAATTATATGGTCAATTTTGGAGAAGGTCCCGTGAGGTGCTGAGAAGAAGGTATATCCTTTTGTTTTAGGATAAAATGTTCTGTAGATATCTGTCAGGTCCATTTGTTTCATAACTTCTGTTAGTTTCACTGTGTCCCTGTTTAGTTTCTGTTTCCACGATCTGTCCTTTGAAGAAAGTGGTGTGTTGAAGTCTCCCACTATTATTGTGTGAGGTGCAATGTATGCTTTGAGCTTTACTAAAGTGTCTCTAATGAATGTGGCTGCCCTTGCATTTGGTGCGTAGATATTCAGAATTGAGAGTTCCTCTTGGAGGATTTTACCTTTGATGAGTATGAAGTGTCCCTCCTTGTCTTTTTTGATAACTTTGGGTTGGAAGTCGATTTTATCCGATATTAAAATGGCTACTCCAGTTTGTTTCTTCAGTCCATTTGCTTGGAAAATTGTTTTCCAGCCTTTCACTCTGAGGTAGTGTCTGTCTTTTTCCCTGAGATGGGTTTCCTGTAAGCAGCAGAATGTTGGGTCCTGTTTGTGTAGCCAGTCTGTTAGTCTATGTCTTTTTATTGGGGAATTGAGTCCATTGATATTAAGAGATATTAAGGAAAAGTAATTGTTGCTCCCTTTTATTTTTGTTGTTAGAGTTGGCATTCTGTTCTTGTGGCTGTCTTCTTTTTGGTTTGTTGAATGATTACTTTCTTGGTTGTTCTAGGGCGTGATTTCCGTCCTTGTATTGCTTCTTTTCTGTTATTATCCTTTGAAGGGCTGGATTCGTGGAAAGATATTGTGTGAACTTGGTTTTGTCGTGGAATACTTTGGTTTCTCCATCTATGGTAATTGAGAGTTTGGCCGGGTATAGTAGCCTGGGCTGGCATTTGTGTTCTCTTAGTGTCTGTATAACATCTGTCCAGGCTCTTCTGGCTTTCATAGTCTCTGGTGAAAAGTCTGGTGTAATTCTGATAGGCCTTCCTTTATATGTTACTTGACCTTTCTCCCTTACTGCTTTTAATATTCTATCTTTATTTAGTGCATTTGTTGTTCTGATTATTATGTGTCGGGAGGAATTTCTTTTCTGGTCCAGTCTATTTGGAGTTCTGTATGCTTCTTGTATGATCATGGGCATCTCTTTTTTTATGTTTGGGAAGTTTTCTTCTATTATTTTGTTGAAGATATTAGCTGGCCCTTTAAGTTGAAAATCTTCATTCTCATCAATTCCTATTATCCGTAGGTTTGGTCTTCTCATTGTGTCCTGGATTACCTGGATGTTTTGAGTTAGGATCCTTTTGCATTTTGTATTTTCTTTGACTGTTGTGTCGATGTTCTCTATGGAATCTTCTGCACCTGAGATTCTCTCTTCCATTTCTTGTATTCTGTTGCTGATGCTCGCATCTATGGTTCCAGATCTCTTCCCTAGGGTTTCTATCTCCAGCGTTGCCTCGCTTTGGGTTTTCTTTATTGTGTCTACTTCCCCTTTTAGTTCTAGTATGGTTTTGTTCATTTCCATCACCTGTTTGGCTGTGTTTTCCTGCTTTTCTTTAAGAGCCTGTAACTCTTTAGCAGTGCTCTCCTGTAAATCTTTAAGTGACTTATGAAAGTCCTTCTTGATGTCCTCTATCATCATCATGAGAAATGTTTTTAAATCTGGGTCTAGATTTTCGGTTGTGTTGGGGTGCCCAGGACTAGGTGGGGTGGGAGTGCTGCGTTCTGATGATGGTGAGTGGTCTTGATTTCTGTTAGTAGGATTCTTACGTTTGCCTTTCGCCATCTGGTAATCTCTGAAGCTAGCTGTTTTAGTTGTCACTGTTAAGAGCTTGTTCTTCAGGTGACTCTGTTAGCCTCTATGAGCAGACCTGGAGGGTAGCACTCTCCTTAGTTTCAGTGGGCAGAGTATTCTCTGCAGGCAAGCTCTCTTCTTGCAAGGCAGGTACCCAGATATCTGGTGTTCGAACCAGACTCCTGGCAGAAGTTGTGTTCCACTCACTAGAGGTCTTAGGATCACGTGTGGAATCCTGTGTGGGCCCTTGCGGGTGTCAGGCGACTCAGCTGGCAAGGTAGCCAGGGCTCGAGTGGAGTGGAAGGGGTTTGTGCCCCATTTCAAGCCCGGGTAGCCTGCTTCCCTATGTACCCCAGTCTCGAGTTCCGCGCGATTGGATTGGGGCAGGCACTGTGATCCACTCAACAGAGGTCTTAGGGTCCCGTGGGGAGTCCCGTGTGGGCCCTTGCGGGTGTTGGGCAAGACTCTGCTGGCAAGGTAGCCCGGGGTTCGAGTCTCGAGTCGAGCGGAAGGGACTTGTGCCCCAGATCAGGCCCGGGTAGCCTGCTTCCCTATGTACCGCAGTCTCGAGTTCCGCGCGATTGGATTGGGGCAGGCACTGTGATCCACTCACCAGAGGTCTTAGGGTCCCGTGGGGAGTCCTGTGTGGACCCTTGCGGGTGTTGGGCAAGACTCTGCTGGCAAGGTAGCCCGGGGCTCGAGTCACGAGTCGAGCGGAAGGGCGGAAACTCTCTTTTAAACACAAATAAAATGATGGAGAGACCCCACTTCTACATCACAGGACTGGTGAGGAATTAATTACAGAAACAATAACAATCTTTTTTTGAAGACAAATTAATGTTTGCTTAAATTAAAGTCAAGATGACATAAGATGGTGTGATAAGAAAGGGTTATTTAGGGGAAGTTGAACTTTTCTCCATGGAAGTGTGAACATTAGGAACTATTTTTTTCTATAGCTGTTTTTAGCTGCTTCAGAGTGCATCTTTAAATGGTAGTTTGGAAGATGCTTGGTCCTAGGAAGAGGAGATCAAATGGGGAAAAGGAAGATGCCATGAGTCTAGTGTCCCATGAAAAAAGTCCTGGTAGGCGGTTCCCTCTGACAAGGCGTGCAAGTGGCTGGGACAATCATGTCTAGAGGAGTCCTTGGAGAATGAAAGGTCTCTCTTATGATTATGGGGGTATCAATGCAAGCAAATTGGAGCGGACTGGGAAGTACTAAAGAAGAGGTCACTGTGACTCAGATAGAATTTGGGCAAATAGGATGCGACATGACCTGAAAGCAGAGTGCTTCATGCAGAAGAAAGGCCTTGCAATTTAATTAAAGAAATAATGGAGGTTTGAGTTTTATTACTGTATAAAGGGAAGCAGTGCTTTGGGAGATAGAGAACTTGGGGACATTTGGATTATGAGACTTAAGCAAAGCAAGGAAACACTATTGTGTGCTTTAGAGAAGAAAATACAATAAACTATGTTCTTTTTTTCATGTGAATTATCTCAACCAGAGTCAAATAATTATATCCTAAACTGTTCTATGGCCATAGTCCCTTTAAAATGTGAAGCTGACAAGGTCAGGAAAAAGTTTGTTTCATTTGCTGATCATTAAGAAAAAAAATCCTTCTGGTAGATGGGTTGATGGTTGTTGAATGTTTGTGAAATGAAGCCACGCAGTCAATGTGTGATGGTGTTTTGACTGTTATTAAAAAAACACTCCCCATACCAGCTCTCATGTGAGGATATTAGATTCAACAATAGCATCCTTCTCTATTTTTTGTCTTCTCAATGTGCTTTTCATAATGTTTTCACTTTCAGAGCAACAGAACTCACTCTTGGTTAGACCTTTTTCAGTGGATCGTCTGTCTAGTCTTTGGAGTCTGCTTCTGCTGCTCTGTTCTTCCTGGTAACTGAGATTGATTGGCGAAGCTCTGCTAAAATGCCCAGATTTACCCACCAGAGAGCTAATTACAGACCCATTCGATGGCACTCCTCTGCCTTTAGGAGCTCCTTAGGACTGTCCTTCAGTTTACCAATGTGAAAATTTATGTCCAGATTTTTATTCTCCATAGCTATGCCTTGATAAATGATAAAAATGTGTCTGGGATGATAAGTAGCATAAATCTAAGATTTTTGTACTCATTGGCTTAGCTTGTGTTAAAGGGAAAGTTTCCATATATATATTTGGGTTGTCTTCATTACTAATTAGTTCAATCGTACTTACTTCAAGACATTTGATACATTTTTCCCCTGAGAATCTGCTCCTTTGGGACCTGAGGGTTTTTCCCATTGGATGTAGTGACTGAGATGTACTAAATTTGGATTCTATTGGGTTGGTGGCATCCAGTCTTGAAGTCGCCATGCTGTGCTTGTTTTATGTCTTCTCCCTGCCGTTTTAAAGTACTTCCCATTTCTGACAAGCTTTGACAGAAGAGGCTGCAAGACCCGCAGGGAATATGGAATTCTTTTGTTTTTGAGTTTAGGCTGAGATGAACAATCCTGAAGACATAACCCTGTTGGAAAGGAATGGTCTGGACCCCGTATCACTTCTCCTTTTAGAAAAATCACACCAATCTCTCTGCGGCTCTTTACATTAAGCTGTGGGTGAATATGGTCTATCTGCCTTCACTCACTCACCCCTCTTTTACCTCTCAATTGGCTGCAGCTGGATTCCATCCCAGAGCGACTTCTTAAAAGTGCTCTGATGACTGTGACTGTCTCGACTAATGATTGGGAAGTAGAGTTTTCAGCGTCTTAAGGTTAATGCCTGCATTTTATTTCACCACCGATCCTCTCTCTGATGGGTGGAGTTTATTAGCCTGGAATCTCTTGGCTTCTTCCTCCTTTTCCTATTTCCTGTTTTATCTTTGTCTCCACCCTTTATGCACTGGTTTTCTCCAGAGTCCCATTCATTCTTGGCTGTCTTTTCCACTTTTAGTAATTACCTTCAGTTCTCTAAGTCTGACTAGGACACACATGCTAGTATTTCCCAACTGTGTATTTTTAGTTGAAACTTCCCTTGGAACTCCAGTTGCATATTTCAATCATCTCTATGACAGCTTTCAAGTATGGACCTAAAGGCAAGTCCAACTAGTATGTTCAAAGCTAAGTTTATTTTCTTTCCTTCTCCAAGGGCCATCTGCATCCTCTGCCTATTTTTTTTTTTAATCTTGGTTAATGAGACTATCATTTACCTTCCAGAAATATAGACGTTAGTCTTAACCTCTTTTCTGCCTGTGAAATTAATAATCAAATCCTGTCCATTGGATTTGATAAATGTCTGCCACATTAAATCTTCCTTCTTTATTCCACGTGCCAATGAAAGCACAGCCTCTACTGATTCTATCCACTCTACTGCCATCAAAAGTGTCTTGGAAAAAAAAGACTGTAATCTTTTTTTAAAAAGTAACTCAGTAGATTAACACTTACTTGAAAATGTTGATCACCATTATTACTACTAGTATTGTATATTTTTGTGTCTGAATATCTGTTGCATGTATGTAGGTATCTACAGTACTCAGAAGAGAGCATAGGATCACCTGAGCAAGAGTTATAGGAGGTTGTACATCACTTAATATGGGATCAAAATTCTGGTCCTTTATACACAAAGCAAGGCACCTTCCATGAAGAAAAATAGCACCTTCTACATTCCAGCATCCATTTGCACTTCTTCTAGTTTTAAGGGGTCTTGTTTTGTCTTGTTTTGTTTTGTTTTTTTGTGTTCTTCATTAGTAGAGATCTAACCCAGAGCCTTGGGTTAGCTAGTCAAGTGTTCTACCATTGAGCTAAACCACTACCCCCAACCCATAGCACTTTGTATGTAACAGGCCCCTTGGCATAGTATATCTGATTATTATGTGGACCACAAGTGTGAATTATCTAGTAGGATACAAATGCTATGAGAGCAAGATCTATTTTTAAAATGTTTTTGTTTTATCACTGCTGAACTCCTAGTTTAAAACTGCATTTAAAAAATATATAGAGATGGATAAAGTAGATAAGAACTATGTAAAGTGTCTGTCTTCAGAATGGCAAGGATCAAAGGATTGCAATATAAAAAGTTGATAGAATGACATGAAAAATAGTGAAAATAATAGAGATCCCCAAATGAAAGACATTGGTCAACAAAAACTTTTCATAATGTATCCTTCCCGGAAGTGTCCTGTTCTCTCTCACAGGCTGCCTTGACAGTGAGCTTATAATATCTCTGAAAATCCTTGACACTCCTTTCTTCCAAAGGTGGAGCCCAATTCCCATTCCTTGAATGTGAATCAGACTGGAGACTTCCATGCCTCTAATAAATCAAAGCGATGCTCACAGCTTCCAAGGTTAAGTTGTTGAGCCGACAGCTCTGCCGTTCTCCCTTCTCTTTTTGATGGTTTGTGCTGAGAGGACTCTCAGGCAACCTTCCCAAAGGTTTGTGTGGGGAAGATCATTACCTGCACAGCTTTTCCGCCATCTGGATGCGGTGCCCTGAAAAGCAACTTCTTTCCAGTCAAGCCTTCAAGTGACTGCAGCTTTGGTAACTTGGTAAAAGAATCTTCATGAGAAATGCAGAGTTCGAATTGCCCAGTAAGGATGCTTCAGAACTCCATGTGCACAGAAATACTGACATGGTTGAGTTCTAACCTACAAAATCCAGAAGTAGCTTGTTGTGGGGTCATAGATAAACAACACATCCTGTGCTGTGAATGACTGTCCCCTTTACTATTCATAATCCCTCAACTGTTCTGCATCATTCTTTATTTCCTCTAGTTTGAATCAGTGTCCCTCTTGCCATTTCATCTCTCCATATTGCTTGCTGTCATTGATTCTTTTAGAAAAATGTATTCATTACTTATTCTTAACTACATTATTGGGCAAGATGAGTGGTTCAGATCTTTAAAAAAAATAGTTTCACTCCACAAATATATCCAACTTTCTTGTAAAAATAAAAGAACTATGATTGTTCTTTTGGTAGTCTGGAATTAAAAGTATGGTTGCTGGATTGGGCTAGCTGGATAAGAATCCAGACCACCTGTAACTGGTCCAGATCACTTTATACTTGACTTTGGATAAGTTACTACTCAAAGCTTATGTTATTCTGCTTACACAATGGACTTAACAGTGATTCTGTCTCATGTGATCATTTGTCAATGGTGTGAAAGATCTGGGAGAAACTGTCTCAAGGAGGCAAGGTTGATTTTGGTTATGGTTTCACACCATGGTCACCGGCCTTATTGCTTTTCAGCCTGTGACAAGGCAGAGCATCAGGAGAGAAGGACACTATGGGACAGAGTTGCTCATCTCATGGCCACAAGGAAGGAGGAAGTGAGGAAAGTGCTGGAGACACAATACATCTTTCCAGACCATGTTCCTAGTGGCCTACACACTCCAGCTAAGCTCTACCATCTGTCTTTTTCACAAGCTTCCAATTACATCACCCTACTAATCCATCCATGGATTAATCTATTGAGAGGTCAGAGCCTCCCAGATCTAAATGCATATCAAAGCCAGCTGGCAACCCAACCCATGAACGTCCTCCAATGATCTTCTTTTATTTTTTTCCTGCATTCAAGGGCTTCTACTGCCTTCCAGGGATGCTATTGAGTTATCAAGCCATCAGTGGATTAATCCACAGATTAGGTCAGAGCTTGAGAGGACCATCACCTCTTAGGGACTAGATCTTCCAGTTGGGGAGCAACATATAAGCCTTTTGGGAGATACTTCATAGTCAAACCCTAAATAGGCTTTAGGGAATCCTGATCCTACTGTCAGTGATAGAGTCAACAGATATTTATTTAGCAACTATTATGCACTGGAAACCGCTATTTTTAACTCATCTACTGAATACATATTAAACATTGATGTGTCAGTTGTTCTTCAAGGTTTCTAGGTCACGTTTGTGAGCAGTACAAGATCTTCTGGTCCTTATATGCCTTTCATTTTCATGAAAAAAGGTGGGGGAAATGTCATTCATCTTATACATTAAGTTTTCTATAACACATAAGGAGTGGGAGAAGCTTTGAAAAAGAAAGAAAGAAAGGAAGAAAGAAAGGAAGAAAGAAAGGAAGGAAGGAAGGAAGGAAGGAAGGAAGGAAGGAAGGAAGGAAGGAAGGAAGGAAGGAAGATTAGAGCAAGGGAAATGGGCTCAGGAATGCCAGGACTAGTTTCTTTATGGTATCTCCATGGTATTTTACAGTTTGGTATGTTTCTTATTTAAAAGTGAGACATTCACAGAGAAAGGAGTTAATTTTAGTGATAAGCCAGTACAGGGCCTTCTTTACTACGTAGTGAGAAATACAGACACAAATAAAATAAATATTTTTCCTTTCAGATAGTGATAAATGCCATCAAGAGCAAGGGCAGCATGGAACTCAAGGGCCAGACCCAGGCTGGCTGTGTCCTTCTGGGAAGGCAGGCCAGTGCAGTACCAGCTGTGGCCACCCCTATAGCACATATATACCTGCTAAGCATGCTCACAACAGCCTGTCTGAGACCAGGAGAGGAAGATCTCTGTATCTGATAGCAGCCATTCCAACTTAGCTCTTCAGAAGACACATTTGTAATCTTGTGGTCATACTCCTGATGGTGTAAAAGGGTGATGATTGTAATTTACACATGGACTCCAGACTTCTGCACAAGATGGAGAAAAGCTTTGAGAAACGGGCCCCAGCCCGGCAGTGCATGCTGTCATCGAAAGGGAAGCAGCCTGCGATCACATTTGCTCACCGTGCAAGCAGAATTTCTCATGGATCTGATTTGATTTTAAAATGAGCACTATTAAAAGGCAATGAGTGTGTTTCCTAACGTAGGTTTTAATTTCGCTATGAATAAATGCAGTATGGCTCTGTCTGATGTTGACGGGGTGAGCTGGGTTGTAAAATGTTTGTTTCAGTACAGTTGCAGACAGAAGGAGTCTGGGGAGTTTACACACCCTTAAAAGGGATGCAGACAAGGAAGTATTCAGAGCAGAGCCACAAAAGGTGATTAAAGGACCTGGGAAGCAAGGGAAACCAAAATTATTAGGCCTGCAGAAAGGCCTGCGTGTGGCAGGAACTGTTCAGAGCACAGGCACACTGCTTTAGACCAAACCAGGGAGAGTAGGCTTCAATGAGAACAGGGTGGTTTAGGACCCAAAAAACAGTTTCCTCCCTGGATTCTAGAAGCTGGTTCTCTTCCATGGGATCTCTAGGGAAGAGACCTGCTGGTCAGGTATAGCTTGTTTTAGTTTCAGTCTGCTCCTTCCGAGGGTGTGTAGCTCTCTCTGTCTCTTTCCGTGCTGGTAGCTGGCAAAGAGAGAGCACACAGCCACCTGAAGGCAGCCTTAAGCCGGAGAAATCTAATCTTAGTGGAACGTATTGAATTTCCAATTAGGATGCTCATTTGTTCTTTGTGTCACATATTTAGGGCCCTGGACTAATTGGAGTATTGTCAGTGGAGCCCTGCCTGGAGACAGGAGGGTAGTCAAGGGACACCACTCCAGAGTACCAACTGAAGCGTGGGTTCAAGCAAGACGTTTTAATAGAGGTTGAAACGTTTATAGATGATCTGTAATAGTCTCCACTTCATAAGTGGTATGCGTGGAAATTCTCTGTTTATACAAAATGTAATGTGTAATGTCATTCTATAGACATAGTGCTGTGAATGAATAATGTATTTATGTAAAATATAGGTATTAAATAGGATTATGTGTATATTATATGTGCTGAATAGTATTATGAGTGTATAATACATATAAAATAAGGTTGTATGTCTATAATATGTGTTAATCAGGGTTATAGATATATAATCCATATGTATTAAATAGGGTATATGTATATAAATAGGGTTATATGGGTATATGTAGTTATAAAGAGGTATATGAAAGGTGGTCATACAAATGTCAATGCTGCTTACATAAAGAAGGCGAATTTCATGTAACCTTTACTGTCCTTTGTAACACCACATAGTTCTTGAATTTTTTATGAGATTATATCATCCATACAATCAGAACAATAACATGATACAGAAAATAACACAACCAGCTATGTCTTAGGTTATGACTCAAAGACTCAAAGTGAACTAGTTTCTCAGGATTCAAACCCAAACCTCACGTGATCAAATGGGACTTGGTTCCATAACCTGAACAACGCCAAAGAGCCAAAGAGCGAGTGCTCTCACCGGGGAACAAATGATATGAGTGGAACTAGAAAACGTAGGCTTGAGACAAAATAATCAAGCCAGTGACAGAAAGTGAGAGGCCCTTGGGAGTCCTGTGAGGAGGGTTAAGGAGTGTCCTGGGTGACGGGACTCCAGGCTGCAGAACTGATGTCTCCAGGAAAGGGGAAAGCATCGCTGTCAGAAGACCCAGTGTTCGAAGCTCCCAGAAGGAGGAATATATAGTTGGCTCGGGTGGCAAGGGTCTGCTTGAGTCCTCATTTGTGTTTGGAATCTGTTTTCTTCAGTTGTGGGGCTAAAATGGAAGTTATTTGAAGATGACAGACATTCCTGGATTTTGTTTTTAAAAAGTCCAGCTTATTGTGATGGTATCAGAAGGACAGTGGGAACAGTGGGAAAGCCACTTTTCCTAGACTATGGGGCTACAGGTTAGATCTTGAGGCCAGCAACACCAGCTTCTTACACTGGCATAGTGTTCCCAGAGGGGGAAAGACAGCACAAGGCAAGGACTTTGCTGACACTAAAGTCTTGGCAGAAATTAGAGGCTAAATAGGAGATTCCCACATCTGTGCAGAAAGCAGAGGCCCTCTAACCCACTGAAAAAAGCATGGAGAAAGATGGGCACACCCTTGTGGGCATATTCCCTCGATTGAGTCCACTAGCTTCTGAGACCTCAGCTCTTCCAGCTACCAAATAAATGGGTGTGTTCATTCCCTCCAGTACTGAAAGTTATTGAATGCCTTATATTGGGATTGCTGGAAGCAGTAATTCATTTTCTCTGGCCAAGGAAATACCTGTGGTATGGAAACTCCATTTTAAAAGCTGAGACTCTGTCCTTTTCAGTAGGAGACATGGCAATCGCACATGCTTTTTGAGTCTTCCTAGCAGGGAGGACAGTATCTGATCAGAGGTGCATTGTTCTTTCCTTGCAAAATCAGCTGGGACAGGGAAGACTACAGTGTAAATTTCCCTCACAACACTAGCAAGCAGCCACCCCCACAGTCTGTCTCTTTACCATGCTCCTCATTTCTATGGATTCTTGTTTGGCTCCAGAGAGAGAGAGAGAGAGAGAGAGAGAGAAAGAAAGAGAGAGAGAGAGAGAGAGAGAGAGAGAGAGAGAGAGAGAGAGAGAGAGAGAGAGAGATCATGTGCAGAGAGAAAAGAAAATCGCTTCCTGGACCTGAATATTTAGTGATGAACTCAACCTTCAAAGAGGGGTGAGAAATATGATTCTGTTTGGAAGGGAAAAATAAATGTCTTCCAAATCTATGTGGAAATGGAGACCCGAGGAAGTGCGGTTTGCATCTGTCCTTAACGCGGCTCTGGAAGGATGGAGACAGAGGCAGTAAATGATATATCAGATGTGGCGCTCTGCTTAGAAATTGCAATTCTAAATGTCATATGCTGTGAGCTTCTCTCGCTCCCCCCATAATTCAAGACAATTCACAAGAGATAGCTTCTTTTCTCTGCCATAATAATATTCTCTAGCTTGTATTCCAAGTAAACAACACTGGTTACTGCTTTAAGCAATACCTTCTCCATTTCCCCATACCACTTAAATCAACAAGCCCTTTGTCTGATGTGAGGCCTGAGCCCCCAGCCTTGTATTTCACCACAAACAGTTTTCTCTCCTGCAGCTTGTATTCCTTATCTTCACTGCTAAGGAACCGGTCAGCACCACCCTGCTTGTACCTTAGCTTTTCAGTATGCTAGATAAAAGGTTTTGTACCTTTTTTAAACGGAATTATCTTTTTTAATGTTTATCATGAACTGCTTTTCTATCCCCTAGACTGGTGATTTTATATTTTCGTGTGTGTGTGTGTGTGTGTGTGTGTGTTTTCCCCTTTAGTAACCTTTACAGACTCCAGTCTAGCCATCTCCTGCCTAAATGAGAAAATTGGCATTCATATCACTCAGCAAGGTTGGCTTTGGAACCTGGCAAAGATGAAAAAGACAAATCAGCGTATAAGTAACGTAGAGGGAATTAGAAGGGCTATAGTGAATGTGTTTCTTCACTGAAAAGAGCCCATCTGCACATGTGGAACCAGGAAGTGACTATTCACAGACACCAAGGAAAATGCTGCCTGAGGTGTTTCTCCTGAAGATTTCCTACCGGTGATGAAGGACCGAGGAAAAGTGTGCCATTGCTGTAGATGACCACGTGGGCGTGCTCGTCAATGCTGCAGGTTTGAGAAAGGAGAAGATACTGTCTATTGGAAGCAGAGCTTGCTCAAGGAGGAAGAAAATGTCCAGGAAGACAAATAAATAGGATATATATGACCAAAGCCTCATGGGACTTGAAGCATAGTCATTTCTTCACAGCCCTCTAGACACATAGAATTCTTTTTCCCTCAAAAAATTCAGCCATGTGATGTGTCCTTCGAACTAGGAAATAAGAACCTTATGACGGTAATGTTCCCAAATCAGCAAAGATGACATGGTGTAATGAACTGGCCTATCTTTAGACAGGATCATTCTCTGGGGTGTATGTACGCTGAGGAAACAGAACATTTGTAGATTCAAATAGTATACTTAAGGTTTGTCTTTAAAACAAGACTTGAAAACTGAAGAAAGAGTCTTGATACGTTTGGAGATCACACACAATCTGGATTAGACACGTGCCTTTTGCACCAAACCGTGGGCTCCTTGAATAGGCAGCTTTGTATCGGGTGCCGCGACAAAGGCTCCTCACTTGTTTGACTCTCTGCAATCTTCCTACAGAGGAACAACCCCAAGAGTCTGTTAAGCTAGGGATGAGTAGGGAACATGCTGTCATCCTTGGGCCTGGGAAACTCATCACCAGAACCTAAGCTCTGGTATTCTCAGACCTGGGCGAGCTGTGTGAGAGGCAGGAGATGGGGAAGGAGGAAGGCCTGAGAGGCCGTGTCAAATGACTTGCTAATATTCTCATGTTTCATTCTGTCGCAGCACCCCTTCTGCTTTCATGGACTCCCAGCCTCTGGTACCAGATGCTGCTGTGCCACTGTATAAGGTCCTAGGAGGCTTCCTACAGTGAGCTATGTCTCCAATACAAATTTTATGGTAAGAATGATGACTAATAGCAAGCCTTTAGGTTTATAAGGTATGCTTCTCCTCTGTCTCTCTCTCTCTCTGTCTCTCTGTCTCTCTCTCTCTCTGTCTCTCTCTCTCTCTCCCCCGAAATTGTTTCATTTATTCCCACAGGTCTAGAAGCATAAGGAGGGCATAGCACCTTTATTTTATAGATTGCCATATGCAAACTTTGATTTCCTTCCTTCCTTCCTTCCTTCCTTCCTTCCTTCCTTCCTTCCTTCCTTCCTTCCTTCCTTCCTTCCTTCTTTCTTTCTTTCTCTCTCTCTCTCTCTTTTCTTTCTTTCTGTCTTTCTTTCTTTCTTTCTTTCTCTCTCTCTTTCTCTCTCCCTCCCTCCCTCCCTCCCTCCCTTCCTTCCTTCCTTCCTTCCTTCTTTCTCTCTCTCTCTCTTTCTTTATTTCTTCCTTCCTTCCTTTCTTCCTTCCTCTCTTTCTCTTTCTCTTTCTCTTTCTCTTTCTCTTTCTCTTTCTCTTTCTCTTTCTCTTTCTCTTTCTCTCTTTCTCTCTTCCTTTCTCCCTTTCTCTCTTTCTCTCTTTCTCTCTTTTTCTCTTTTCTCCCAGTACCCATTTCTGTGTGGAACTGGGTTATGTATTACATGGAGAGCTATACTGAGTGATTTTGAGGTCATTTGTGTGCCCAGATAACTTTGCTTCAGTGATCTTTTTGCCCCTTCTCATCAGTAAAAGATTGAAGTTTCAGAGAAGTCAAGTGGCTCCCTTAGCAGGTTTTGTAGATCAGTTGGTATAGTGTGCTCCTCACACAACCAAGAAGACAGATGTCCAAGTAAGCAGCCACTATCAAGCACCACACATCAGAAGCTGTGCTAAGAAAAAAGACAAGCATTGGCTTTGTTAATGATTTAATAACTCTGTAAACTGTGCTTTCAGGATCTGTAATGTACACCACATAGTGATTGAGGCAGAAAGAAGGGAAGTGGCTTTCACATCACAGTGGAGTCACGCTAGATTCTATCTTCAATAATTCCTCTTTGACCCTGAGGATGCTGCTTGATCTCTGTAGAAGTGGGAATGAAGGCCTGGCCAGGTGGCTCAGGGGCTAAAGTCCTTGCCATATACGCACAGGACCTGAGTTTGAACACATAACATCCATGGAAAAAAACTAGCTGGATTGAAAACAACTAAGTTCAGTAAGTGACCCAACTTGAAAATAAGGTAGCAAGAAATCAAGGAAGACACAACATTGACCTTTAGTGTCCACATGCATGCCTGCACAGGTCTACATTCACTCACATAAGCAGGCACATGCAACACACACACACATACACACACACAAACACACACACACACACACACACACACACACACACACACACCCCACATACCCCAGGCTGGGACTGAGGGTATACTTTATGAATATAATAATGTTTGTATGGTGCTTAGAGTTGGGTCTTGCGTACACAGGCTACTAATGATATCTACAGTGGGAATTCATATTATTGTTCTGTTCCAAAGAGAATTTCTATCTAGGCTAGAAGCAGCAACGGTTAAACTAGGTCCCCAGAGGACATTCTGTGGTTTAGTTCTAACAGTCTGGCTCCTTATGCAGATGATGGCTCTCAATATCCAACAAACCAAAGATAGAGTCTGTCTGCTTTTCATTCTTCCAAATAACACATACCTCCTAGTTAACATCTTATGGCTTAAATGTGTTTTTGTTTCTTCAATATAAAAGTTATTTATTTCCTTAAAAATAACATAGAAATTCTTCTAGTCATGGAAGTTGTCTATCTTCAAATTAGTAGAAGTGCTTTCCCTTGCTATGGAGTTTCAAAATTGTACTTCATCTAACCCCAGCCACCTGATTTTTCTTTGTAGACTTTTAGCAATTTGGGCTTCTTTCCTTATCTCAGCCAACCTCACATGATGCTGTGCTATTTTTTAAGAACACAGAATAACCACCTACCCACAGAGCCTCAGTCCTGCTCCAGCTAAACTTGTCAACTATCTTAAGTTCTTTCTAAACAAGAAAGTTTTCAAATATTTTATATTTCTTTTGAAATCTTGAAGCTTATTGAAGTGAAGTCCAGTTGTTGCCCATTATGGTGAAACAAGAGTTTTGTGGTATTGTGTGTATTGAATTAAAATGTTAGTATACACTTATTAGTGTAGGTAATTTAGAAGTACTTGTTGAATTAGTACCAATAAAACCAAATCAAGGGAAATCAAGATTTATTCTTTGGAGAAAATCTCTTTCTATATTACACACACACACACACACACACACACACACACACACACACTCACACACACACACACGCTCATGTGCACATACTAAGGACAAACATCCATGAGATGACATTTGAAGCCAAGGCTGTCATGTTCATTTTAGACAACATTTTCTAAGACATGCCATTATGGTAGAGCTCTCTGTAAGCTAAACAAAAGCTACTGGTAAGTCCCTATTCTTGAAGAGTGATCAATAAGGGGCTCGTCCACATCCTAGTGCAACTAAAGAAGGGGGCAACTAAAGAAGGGGACAACTAAAGAAGGGGACAACTAGGAAGGGGACAACTCTTTGGCTGTCTAAACATTATTTTCCTGTGTGCTTGTTATTTTTGACAAACTTTTTTATTTTTACTATTTATTTTTATCCTTTGAGATTACAATATAATTACATCATTTCCCCTTCCCCCTTTCTCCTCTGAAAATTTCCCATATACCCTCCCTTGCTCTTCTTCAAACCCATAGCCTCCTTTTCATTAATTATTATAGGCATATATATGCATATACATGTATGTTTATATACATATAAATTGCTCAGTTTGGTCTTCTTTCTTGATTTTCTTGTGTTTTTGAAGTTGTATCTTGGGTATTCTAGGTTTCTGGGCTAATATCCTCTTATCAGTGAGTGCATATCAAGTGACTTCTTTTGTGATTGGGTTACTTCACTAAGGATGATATCCTCCAGATACATCCATTTGCCCAAGAATTTCATAAATTCATTGTTTTTAATAGCTGAGTAGTACTCCATTGTGTAAATGTACCACATTTTCTGTATCCATTCCTCTGTTGAGGGACATCTGGGTTCTTTCCAGCTTCTGGATATTATAAATAGGGCTGCTATGAACATAGTGGAGCATGTGTCCTTATTACCAGTTGGAACATCTTCTGGGTATATGCCCAGGAGAGGTACTTCATTCCTCCCTAGAATAGGGAATAAAATATCCATGGAAGGAGTTGCAGAGACAAAGTTTGGAGCTAAGACGAAAAGATGGACCATCCAGAGACTGCTCCACCAGGGGGTTCATCCCATAATCAGCCACCAAACCCAGACACTATTGCATATGCCAGCAAGATTTTGCTGAAAGGAACCTGATATAGCTATCTCCTGTGAGGCTTTGCCAGTGCCTGGCAAATACAGAATTGGATGCTCACATTCATCTATAGGGTGGAACACAAGGCCCCCAATGTAGGAGCTAGAGAAAGTACCCAAGAGCTGAAGGGGTCTGTAACCCTATAGGAGGAACAACAATATGAACTAATCAGTACCCCCAGAGCTCGTGTCTCTAGCTGCATAGGTAGCAGAAGATGGCCTAGTCGGCCATCATTGGGAAGAGAGGTCCCTTGGTCTAGCAAACTTTATATGCCCCCAGCACAGAGGAAAACCAGGCCAAGAAGTGGGAATGAGTGGGTATGGAAGCAGGGTGGGGGGAGGGTATAGGGGACTTTTGAGATAGCACTTGAAATGTAAATTAAGAAAATATCTAATAAAAAATTGTTCAATTTGTATAATGTTACTTGTATGTATGTCTTAATTTGGTGATAGCAAAAATTGTACTCAAACTCCTGCTACTATATACAAATAAAACTTCTCATTTAATATATTTATTGCATCAAAAGACACAGGGAAGACTTCTCCTTACGTCCAAAAGCTCCAGCTCCCTCCCCTTATGCGTCTGTGTGCTCTGGAAGATTTTGACATCGGCCTGATGTTTGTGGAGTAGGAGTTCAGAACCACAGGTTTTTACCGGCTGTGGATCTGGCAAGTATGTAGGCCTCTTGATTTCTCAGAGCTTCATTGCTTTGCCTTGTACAGTGTGGCAGATGACTCTGTACTGTGCTGCCCTGCCAGCCCTCCAGGGCCCGCAGAGGGAGCACGCACACTCGTTTAGAACCTATCAGTGCAGAGAATGATGTGAGCCTAAGAAGCATCTCTATCAGTAGTAGGAGGGCAAGACCTGAGCCAAACAAGGTGGACATGTCCTGCTGATGCCCTCCCATTGTCTGGCACCTGCCTCCTGCTTCCCAGCTCCTTTCCTGTTCTCAGTCTAATCCTCTGCCTCCTTGCTCCCTCCTGCTGGAGTTTATGACCTTGGCTAATGAGGCAAATATGGCTCCTCACATCAAGGGTGGGGAATTAAGGTCTGGTTATAGCCCAATTTAATTTTCATGATCTCTTGAACAAGTGAAGGAATGCTTGGGAAACAGGCTGCTCTTGGCCTGGTGCCGGCCCAGCCCGAGTCGGGGCAGCTGTTCTCCAGCCTAGTTCATCGCACTCCTGGTAGACATTTCAATTAAAATCATTACCCTTCCTTCCTCGCAGAGGCAGCCGCCAGCCCTGGGTTTTACTCCGTCCTTCCACTTAGTAGGCAACCTTGACTGAGCCACTTAACTTTTCTGAGTCTTAATTTCCCCATTTGCAAAGGGGGATATTAATGGTTCCTGTCCTAGCTTTCACCCGGAGTATTTTCAAGATTACATTGGAACAAGTAAATGAAGTGAGTCAAGAATTTTATTTATGTGCTATTACTACGTGTGTGTGTGTGTGTGTGTGTGTGTGTGTGTGTGTGTGTGTCTGACCATGCATGCCACCACACACATGTGGAGGTCAGGGGACAATTCTGTGGCATTGGTCCTCTCCTTCCATCTTCCTATGGTTTGTGGGGACTGAGCTCAGGCTGCTCGTACAGAA
The DNA here is from genome assembly GCF_000001635.26 of Mus musculus. Taxonomy (NCBI): domain Eukaryota; kingdom Metazoa; phylum Chordata; class Mammalia; order Rodentia; family Muridae; genus Mus; species Mus musculus. The sequence goes on from NC_000070.6 coordinate 54,171,248, forward strand.
AGCATCTTTACCCATGAACCCTCTCTCCAGCTCTAAAGGTGATTTTTATCCTGACAAGTTTCATAAGATTTTTTTTTATTCTTACCCAGTGTGCCTGGCCATTCCCTCTAGCAAGCTCCCCACCAACCCACCCCAAGTACTGGGAAATGCTATGGAAGCACTCTGACCTTGAGCTACATTTCTAAACCTTTCTTTTCTTATTCCCACGTTTGTCTCAGTCTCTATCTCTGTCCCTCTCTCTTTCTCTCCCTATCTCTTTCCCCCATCCCTCATCTCTCTCTCTCTCTCTCTCTCTCTCTCTCTCTCTCTCTCTCTCCCTCTCCCTCTCCCTCTCCCTCTCCCTCTCCCTCTCCCTCTCCCTCTCCCTCTCCCTCTCCCTCTCCCTCTCCCTCTCTCTCTCTCTCTCTCTCTCTCTCTCTCTCTCTTGTGCATGTGTGTGCAAGGATACATGTGGGCATGTGGGTAGGGTGGACATGCACCTGTGTGGGGGGTGGCGGGGAGGTTGTGATGTCTATAAGAATGCATGTGGAGACCAGCGGACATCCTTGGGTATAATCCCCAGAAACCCTGTTCAACTCCTTGGATACAGTGTCTTTCATTGGCTCAGCACTCATTGATAAAACTAGACCCGCAGGTTAGTGAAGCCCCAGGGACTGGCCTGCCTCTGTCTTCCCAATGCTAGGATTGCAAGTTCATATTGCCACATGTGGGCAGTGAGGATTGAACTCAAGTCTTCATGCTTGAACCCCATTTAATTTTCATGATCTCTTGAAGAAATAAAGAAATGCTTGTGAAACAGGCTGCCCTTGGCATGATGCTTTTATAACCTGAGTTGGGGCATCCCCAGTTCCCAGATTTCAGTGAGGGTTCCTACAAAATGTTTTGGGGGAGTATATTAGTCATTCCCAGCTTTCCAGAAATGATCAGAGATATAGAGCAAGTACTTAAAAAAACTATTGAAGAAGTTTAATAGACATAATGCATATATATGTATATACACATATATATACATATACATATATATGCAATGTTAATTCTAAATAATAGACTTTTAGATTACAGAAAACAGAAGTTCATTCAAACTTACTCCTTTACCCTGTAATCAAATACTTAGTCATTCATTATCGTCATGAGAATCTTGGGAGTAACTCTTTTCTCGAACCTTTAATCTTTTATGTGTTCTGGGACTTTCACTGTACACACAACCTTGAAAATGTCCGAGTTCTCTTCTTGGGACCCATCTCTTTTGTGTGGACAAAGTCTCTGTTCCCATTGGCTTGGCAAGCTCGTGATCCTCTTGGGTCCCTAAGCTGTTTTGGTTTCTTTGCATCTCACTCCTTCTGACAAGGGAAAGTTGCTGAAGTAGTTTCAACAGCAACTGCAATGTTACTTTTTTTCTGTCTTATGCTATCTATGATTGAAGAGTCACTTCCTATATGAAGTAGATTCTACAAGGATCTCTCTGCATACACAATTCTCAGTATCACTTCTATTTTATCAATAAAATGTGTTACTAAAATACTTTAATTTAAGAATTAAATGACATCACTAAGTTCTCTTTTTCCTTTTCTCCAATGCTTAAAATTCTCCCTCTCTCTGGGAGAGTAGGGGTGTGTAGGGGAATGATCTCACTCTAAACATTTTCCATCAGTAAATAAGAGAGCTGTCTCTCTCCCTTGATTCTAAACAAATATTGCTTTTGTTGTTGTTGTTGGAAGTGGCGACCTATGCCTTTAATCCCAGCACTCAGGAGGCAGAGGCAGGTAGACCTCTGTGAGTTCAAGGCCAACTTGATTCACATAACATGTTCTACACCAGCTAGAGTTAAATGTTGGGATCCTGTCTCAAAAACATAACAAAGCAAAAAGTGTTTTGCTTTTTTTTTTTCTGAGTCAAGTGGGAACTTATATCTTTCAATGGCTCTTAAAGGACTCTTTATGCTCTGTTAAGTTCCCTAGATAGAACCAATGAGGCTTCCCTGTGCTGAGTCTGAGGAGGAAGTGAGGCAAGAATTGAGGACAGCAAGAAAGAGGCTAGTTTGAGGGAATTTCGGACCCTGGATCAAATCTAATGTTAGCTGCTAGGACTGTAATTATATGTCTCATATACAAATGATAAATAAGAAATGAAAAGCATAGACACACTCCTTCTTGCCTAATTGGAGGAGGGTATGTAGGAGTGAGAACAGAGAGGCTTCCTAAGAGCTTCAGGAGGGGCAGCTATCCCGATGCTGTAATGGTTCCTGTCATCTGCATCAGGATATCTTAGCCTTTAAGTTTGATGGGTCCTAAAAATAGAGAAAAGAACTGGGTCAGGTTGAATAATTAGGGCACAAACATGGTGAAAGATGTGGAGGAAATATCTAAGTATGTGAATAAGAGAGGGAGATGAAAATGGGCACAAAATGCAACATATCATGGAGCAAGAACTGACATTTTTTTAGCTAAAGATGTCAGTCTTTGAATGTAAAGAGAGCTTGCTCAAGCCGAAGGTTCAAACCAATGGTTGAAATAGTATGGATCAGTACATACAAGAATCTATTAAAATATTCTCTTTAACCATTACCCCTAACTAAATGTTGACAAACCAGAAACAGAGACAAAGACAAGTGTTGGCAGTGTGTTTTAGAGAAGATTCTAGAAAGTAAGAAAATATGGAGAGGCACACAGAAGCATGCAATGCATGATGTAAGTAGGCATGAGTGAAATTACTGCTGTGGGCAGCCGGGATCTCCTGAAAGGATCTAGACTCTGGAACTCTTTCTGACACTCAGCTGCATAAGGCCACTAGGCTGATGAATTTATGTGCAGTTTTCCAGTCCCTGAGGGATGTTCCTGGGAGCATTCACTCTTTCACATCTCAAGATGTGGAACGGAAGTGAGCAGCTGTCATTTCAAGAAAAGTTGTACTGTGAATGGAATTCTCCATTGTAGTGGTTGTCATCTGATCAGGTATATGTGAAGCAGCCATACGCCATGTCTACTATAAACACTCCCTGAGAAGGATGAACACAGGAAAAAGTCAGTGACTAGGGGAAAGACTTAAAAGGCTTGACATACAAATGAATGTTATAGAAGAATAAATTAAAGAGAAGAATGAGCATCATTACCAACCAAAATAGAACAAAACATTGAAAAGGAAGATCTGTATGAGTGAGTATAATGAAAATACATAGAAAATACATGTGTGTACATGTGTTACATGGTGTTCAGCACTAAGCTTATCTCTCTGAGGTCAGTCTGTCCTATGAGATGCAGACTAGTGCATTTTATGACTTCAACCTCTCCAATGAGGAGTCCAAGGAATTATTCCAGAATAACACACTAAATATGGAACTTGTGTGTTTCCTTTCTCTTACATCCTAACATGTTCCTTTCTCAGTCTTACCAGTCTCAGTAGGCATCATCATCATATCATTGATCACAGAGCTCTGAAGACTGTTCTTGGATTCTTGTATCTATATCATACCTTACACATAGTCTACCTGAGCAATTGTACTTCATATCTGATCACATGTTGCCACTAAACATTCATAATTTTCAGTTGGCGGCTTTTATAGCTTTCCTTAACATTGCAGTAAAACATTCATATTTACTCTTTGATCTTGTTTTGAATATTTGATCTTTGTGTTCTCATTTTTTTCTTATATAGGACTTCAAGACAATTTCCTGGGTTACTGGGTTTCTAGTCTGACACAGAACTCTTAAATCCCTTGGAATTTCCTGGGCAGTGGGGTCATCTTTTCTTCTAATGAGGTAACTCCTAGTGGACTCCTGGATAGCTTCAAATGGAGGTTCATTGGTAGGGGAATTGTCTTAGTCAGGGTTTCTATTCCTTCACAAACATCATGACCAAGAAGCAGTTGGGGAGGAAAGGGTTTATTCAGCTTACACTTTCTACATTGCTGTTGATCACCAAAGGATGTCAGGACTGGAACTCAGGAAACAGGAACTGATGCAGAGGCCATGGAGGGATGTTCTTTACTGGCTTGCTTCCCCTGGATTGCTCAGCTTGATCTCTTATAGAACTCAAGACTACCAGCCCAGAGATGGCATCACTCACAAGGGGACCTCCCCCCTTAATCACTAATTAAGAAAATGCCTTACAGTTAGCTCTCGTGGAGGTATTTCCCCAACTGAAGCTCCTTTCTCTGTGATAACTCCAGCCTGTGTCAAGTTGACACAAAACTAGCCAGTACAATTGACCCCTTGTCAACTAGACACACAAACACACCACTAGTAACCCTCAACCCTTAGTTTCTTATTCATCCCCAAGATCTAAATAACTTTAAAAGTCCCACAGTCTCTACATATTGAAAGTTCAATCCCTTTAAAATATCCAGTATCTTTTAAAATACAAAGTACTTTAAAATTCAAAGTCTCTTAACTGTGGGCTTCACTAAAAAACTTCCTTCAAGAGGGAAAAATATCAGGGCACAGTCACAATCAAAAGCAAACAATCAATCTCTAACCATCTGGGATCTAACTCATGATCTTCTGGGCTCCTCCAAGGGCTTGGGTCACTTCTCCAGCCATGCCCTTTGTAGCACACACGTTGTCTTCCAGGCTCCAGCCGCCTGTACTCCACTGCTGCTGCTGTTCTTGGTAGTCATCTCATGGTACTGGCATCTCCAAAACACTGCTGTCTTCCACTGTAACTTGGCTTTAATAACAGCCTCTCATAGTCTCTCTTCATGGTGCTAAGCCTCAAATCCTTTGCATGACCCCTTCAGTCCTGGGCCATCAATTGCAACTGAAGCTGCACCTTCACCAATGACTTTCCATGGCCTCTCACAGTGCTGAGTCTCAGCTGCTCTGCATGACCTCTTCATGCCTTCAAAACCAGTACCACCTGGGTGACTCTTACACAGTACCAAGTCCCACTGTAGCATGAGGTACAACCTTGGTTATCTCTGGAACACAGCCTCTGTGCTCTCAAAAAAACACTTCCCAGAAGATGTCACCTCAATGATGCTGGTCTCTTCTTAATCACTGCTAATTTCTTAGCTCCAGCTAACCAGCATCAATATTCCCAGTAAGGAAAAGTTTTCACTTTAGTAGTTCTGGCATCTTGTTAATCACAGCTGATTCTTCAGCCCCAGCTAACCAGAACCACAGAATCTTTACAATCCAAAATAGCAATAGCCCTGAAAAGAGTCTTTAATTCTCCCTCTGAAATTTCACAAGCCAGGCCTCCATTTTCTGCACTGTTCTCAACATTATCTTCCAAGCAACTACACAACATCTGGCAGAGCTCTTAATACCAAATGGATCTTCTAGCCCAAAGTTCCAAAGTTCTTCCACAATCCTTCCCAAAACATGGTCAGGTGGTCACAGGAATACCCCACTCATGTGTTATTTCAGATTTGGAACTTTTAACCATATTTCCTGAATCTGGGGAAAAGAGAGAGGTTGATTGTCAATGGCCAGTGATCTAATTGATTCTGGTTATAAATGAAGTCTCTATAAAAGTCTGGGGTGGGGGACAGTGCTGGGGATATAACCTAGTCTTAGAGCTCTTATCTGCATGTGTGAGACCTCATGCTTAGTCCCCAGCCCCATTAATAGAAGAGCATACAACATTAAGCCAAACCAACATTACATCAAAAGTATGGTTGAAGGGCTTCCAGATGGGCAGGGCACAGAAGTTCTATGCATCTTTCCTCACGCCTATCCCTGTACATCTTATCCATCTGGGTGTTTATCTGTATTGTTTGTAATATATCCTTTACATACTTTTTTTGTATATAATCCTTTATAACAAATGGGTACATACAGAAAAAGCATTCTTCTGAGTTCTAGTAAGTTAACCAAACCAATGGAGGGAGTCAAGGGAAGAATTTATAGCTGAAGCACATGTCATAATCTGGGGTTTGATGTTGTCATCAGTAGTAGGGTAGCCTTATGTGACCAAGTCCAGATCTGACATCATCTCCAAGTAGATAGTATCAGATTGAGTTTAGTTGTAGGACATCCAGTCAGTGTTGACTAGGTAACTGAATTACTTGGGATCTAATGTTGAGTGGCTGTGCAGGTGTAGAGAGAAATCTCAGTCCTCAGGCCTGGGTTATTTATTCTTCTTTTCCTATAGAGTCTAATTTTTATATGAAGGGCAAAGTGAATCTTCTAAGTAGCTATTATTTTTAATGATTCTCTGCTCCCAATGTTTCTGATGACTCCCGTGTGTCATTGGATTTGTAATCACCTTAAGACACACTTCTGGGTCCATCTGACACGGTGTTTCCTGAGAGCTTTAGTTAAGGACGAGAGATTTATCCTGTATGCAGACAGCACCATTCTATGGAATAGGGGGCCAGACTAAATAAGAAGAGAAAAAAAATAGAAGTCCAGTTGGCCAAGAGCGCTGATTTTTTCTTGCTTCCTGATGGCAGACAAATGTGTCAACTGTTCTAATACCCCTGCCGGTATGCTCCATGAGCTGTATCCATTCTTAAGTTGTATGTCAGATTGCATCCTTTTCTCCTTCAGTTGTATTTTTGGTTAGATATTTTGTTACAGCAATGAGGAAAGTAACAAATATACTGTAGTGGTGGTTTGAATGAGAATGGCCCTTATAGGTGCATATGTGCTTGATCCCACTTGATATAATTGTTTGTGAAGCATTAGGAGTTGTGACCTTGTTGGAGGTATGTCACTGGGGTTAGGCTTTGAGGTTTCAAAAGCCCATGCCACTCCCAGAGGTACTTCTCCATCATCATGGGTCTTAGTTAGGGTTTTACTCAGCCTTTTTGCTTGACCACTTCAGTCCTGGACCATCAACTGCAAGTGAGGCTGCATCTTCACCAATGGCTTTTCTTAGCCTCTCATAGTGCCAAGCCTCAGCTGCGCTCCATGGACCCATTCATGACTTTAAAACCAGTAGCACCTGGATGATTCTTAATTACCAAGTCCAGCTACCACATGAGGTACAACCTTGGCTAGGTCTGGAACATAGCTTCCTTGTGCTCTCAGAAAACACTTCCCAGAAGGTTCACCTCAGTGATGCTGATCTCTTCTTAATCACCGATAACTTCTTAGCTCCAGCTAACCAGCATCAATTATCCAAGTTGCCCCTTCTACTCTTGACTCTAAAGCCAGAGCAACATGGCTTAAACTTCCAAGTTCTGCTGCTTACTGGAGCTGGAACATGCCCCTCCCCCCATTACCTTTTACATTATCACCAGCTTTCTGTTTTCCACTTACTCAATGCCTAAGCTTAGCTGCCCTGGAACTTGCTCTGTAGACTGGCCTTGAACTCAGGGGTCTGCATACTCTGACTCCTGAATCTGAGATTAAGGGCATGTGTCACCATGCCTCGATTTAAGCTTTTCTTGGTAACTACTGCTCAAAATTTGGATCAAAAGCTTGTGTCCTCCATTTCTGGATTGTAGTTTATTCCAGGTTAAAAGTCCAAATGAAAACAACAACCAGGAAGTCATGCCTAATGTGATATAACTACTCCCTTCAACTACAAACACATAAACAATAAGCTTAGCTGGTGGGATCATGCCCCAAGGTCCCCACTCCCTTAATCTGTTATCTCCTTGAACACAGGATTCAGTTCCATTCTACTTCTTGGTGCTCCTCTATCCTTTGAACCATAATTTTGTACATTTCTTTTCTAAACTTGTTGTGCTTGATCAAAATACTCTTCATCAGACTAAACTGGAGAATAAAGTCTGGGCTCAGCTTTTCTGAGACTTCCTTTGTCAATGCAATTAGTACGTCTCTTTACCTTAGCCTCAGGTAGACCCTTCAGACAAGGGCAAAAAGCAGTTACATTCTTCATCCAAATACCACAAAAAACAGTCTTTGGACCAGATACTAAAATTCTCCACTGAAAACTCTTGGGTAACGTTTGCACAGTTCAAATCACCCTCAGAAGCAATGTCTTCCATATCCCTACTAGGATGGCCTATTAAGCCCCACTTAAAGCATTCCACTGCTTTCATAAGTCCCCAAATCCACATTCCTCCAAATAAAAGCATGGTCAGGCCTATCACAGCATTATCCCAGTCCCTAGTACCAACTTCTGTCTTAGAGTTTTACTACTGTGAACCATGACCAAGGCAATTACTATAAAGGACAACATTTAATTAGGGCTGGCTTACAGGTTCAGAGGTTCAGTCCAGTTTCATCAAGGCAGGAAGCATGGCAGTATCCAGGCAGCCATGGCACAGGAGGATCTGAGAGTTCTACATCTTCATCCAAAGTAAGCCAAGGAGTAGACTGTCTTCCAGGTAGCTAGGAGGAGTGACACACCTACTCCAACAGAGTTACACCTCCTATTAGTGCCACTCCCCTGACCAAGCGTATTCAAACCTCTACACCGTGCCTACTGCCTGCTATCGTGTTCTTTGCCATATGGACGGACTCCATGGAACTGCAAGGAAGCCCCCAATTAAATGTTTCCTGTATGAGTTGCGTTTGTCATTGTGTTTTCTCACAAGAATAGAACATTAACTAAGATATATATCTTATATTTAGAAAAATATTAAAATTCCTTCTCATAGCCTGGAAAATACAGCATGGTGTGTTCACCTCTTTCTTAACATCTCTTGCTCCCTCTTCTTTGCTATAAATGGACTGCACCCATTCCAGTCTCCTCATTATTTCTAAATACTTCAACCTATAACCATGTCAGGACCATTCCATTCTCCACTTACTCTGTCTTAAATTTAGTTCCATTAGAGTTCTAGGTCAAGCTGCATATAACTTATTTCTGAACTCATGTAATTTAATTTCTAAACTGTAATAATTTTGAACATGTTGTAAATTGTTATTAGTAAATGTGTCCATAAATGATAGCCAACTGGCCACAAATGGGCATCTGGAGATACTGTCACAGCCTGCTCTCTTAATTATTTTAGGTCTTATGCCAAGTGCCATCCTCTTAGGAAGGCCTTTATTTGTCACACCATAAAAATATACTTATATTGGTCTCCACCTCTTAATTTTCCTATTTTTTATTTTTATCCATTGGCACTTAATATTTCCTAAATATCATATTTGATGATTTATTCAGTGTCCATCTCTCTTTCTAAATATAAGGCATGACATTTATCTTTCTTTCTTTTTTATTATTTATTTATTTATTTTAATTAGGTATTTTCTTCATTTACATTTCAAATGCTATCCCAAAAGTCCCCCATACCCTCCCCCACCACTCCCCTACCCACCCATTCTTGGCCCTGGTACTCCCCTGTACTGAGGCATATAAAGTTTGCAAGACCAAGGGGCCTTTCTTCCCAATGATGGCCGACTAGACCATCTTCTGCTACATATGCAGCTAGAGACACGAGCTCTGGGGTACTGATTAGTTCATATTGTTGTTCCACCTATAGGGTTGCATACCCCTTTAGCTCCTTGGATACTTTCTCTAGCTCCTCCATTGGGGGCCCTGTGTTCCATCCAATAGCTGACTGTGAGCATTCACTTCTGTGTTTGCCAGGCACCGGCATAGCCTCACAAAAGATAGCTATATCAGGGTCCTTTCAGCAAAATCTTGCTGGCATATGCAATGGTGTCAGCGTTTGGAGGCTGATTATGTGATGGATCCCCGGGTGTGGCAGTCTCTAGATGGTCCTTCCTTTCATCTCAACTCCAAACTTTGTCTCTGTAACATGGGTGTTTTGTTCCCAATTCTAAGAAGGGGCAAAGTGTCCACACTTTGGTCTTCGTTATTCTTCAGTTTCATGTGTTTTGCAAGTTGTATCTTGTATCTTGGATATTCTAAGTTTCTGGGCTAATATCCACTTATCAGTGAGTACATATCATGTGAGTTCTTTTGTGATTGGGTTACCTCACTCAGGATGATACCCTCCAGGTCCATCCATTTGCCTAGGAATTTCATAAATTCATTCTTTTTAATAGCTGAGTAGTACTCCATTGTGTAAATGTACCACATTTTCTGTATCCATTCCCCTGTTGAGGGACATCTGGGTTCCAGCTTCTGGCTATTATAAATAAGGCTGCTATGAACATAGTGGAGCATGTGTCTTTATTACCAGTTGGAACATCTTCTGGATATATGCCCAGGAGAGGTATTGCCGATCCTCCAGTAGTACTATGTTCAATTTTCTGAGGAACCGCCAGACTGATTTCCAGAGTGGTTGTACAAGCTAGCAATCCCACCAACAATGGAGGAGTGTTCCTCTTTCTCCACATCCTTGCCAGCATCTGCTGTCACCTGAATTTTTGATCTTAGCCATTCTGACTGGTGTGAGATTGAATCTCAGGGTTGTTTTGATTTGCATTTCCATGATAACTAAGGATGTTGAACATTTTTTCAGGTGCTTCTCAGCCATTCGGTATTCCTCAAGTGAGAATTCTTTGTTTAGCTCTGAGCCCCAATTTTTAATGGGGTTATTTGATTTTCTGGAACATCTATCTTTCTAAAACAAGAACATAGACTTGTCTGTCTTGCTTAGTATGATATCTTTAATGACATTATCATATAATAGAAGGCCAATGCATTTTTGTTGGAGATACAGTCAAAGTCTTCGCAGGAGACAATAATGCCATTCTTTTTGCCTCATCTCAGATGGGATTAACTGGCTGAAGCTTAGGGTCAGAGAAGTCAAAGAGGTAAAAGCATAGCCATCCCTCAGCTTAGTGTTTCAGGGATGTGCTGGGATGGATCGATTAGCAAGATTCTTTGGCCATAATGTAGCTTACTCATGCACTTCTATGTCAAGGTACATTCTTTTCAGTCTGGTATAGAACAGTCATTGACAGTGTAAGAACACTTATCATCAGTTGTATGTAGGACAGGAGTTTGAATGGCCAATGTCATGAAGTATCAGGCCCTAGTCATTCTGGTTGAAGGTCAAAGGTAGCATCTGTACCTCTGTGAGAGGGTATGTATTGCCAATCCGAAGATCTTTGGCAAGACAAAGCTTGACAGATTTCAGTAGAATCCTATGGCTGATTGATTTCCAAGCAACGGAAGATTCTTCTCACTTTCTGACATTTTTCTGTTCCTCCTGGTACTCACACTAGGATTTATGGAAAATATTTCTATGACTGTTCAAGCTATATCTGGGGAAAGGTCGTGACACCAGAATTGAATAAAGTGGTCAAACTAAAAAAATAGCTTCAGCCTAGAAACTGAGAAATTGAAAAAAAAAAATCTTAGTGCTCAGTGCTCAGAAGGCTTATGTTTTACATTAGATTTGGACACTAAATTCTTAGAGATCTCAGAGAATCACTTTTCTTCATTTGTGAAATGAAGGGGATAGACAGGCAAGTCTTAGGAAGTTTTCTCAAATCTGAAAAGAAAACTACAACTTATCATTTGAAGATTCTATCCAATTTGGTAAGTATATAACATGTATCTTCTGCATACTAGGGATAACAGCAGATAGGGCAAGTAGAAGAATTCTAGTTTCTTTCTGTAGGATGTTTGTAGTCCAATGAGGCAGACTGTTGGAATAGCATGCAATCAGATGTATGAACACCACAATAGAATTTCTTCCAAGTTCCATGAAACATTCGAAGAAGCAAGTTCATTTAAGAAACTATTTGAGCTTCTTTTATCTTTACAAAGGACTTCAGTGGAGAGGGGGTGAAGAACAATCCCAGTAGAAGAATGAACATGTGCAGTATCAAAGAAGTGTGAGGTTCTATGGCACATTAGAGAATTGATTTTAGTTCTGTTTGAGATAGGAGTTCATGATATATAGAAAATAGTTGATATGAGGATGAAATTGGCCTGAATCAGACACACCAAGATCTTGGTTAATATTTCCTTTTATTCAGGTACTTGTTTATCAATTAGGATTCAAGTAACAAGCTTTTCAGATGAAATTGTGTTATAGAAGAAATAGAGCTGAGGCAGCTTTTTGTGATTTGGTATAGGATTGCAGAAATGTCTTTAAAGACTCAAGTCCATTGATTGCATCCTTTCCCTTGCATCATTCTTATGCTGACTTTCCATTCTTAGGTGTAAATGTCAGTTTTCTTTCCTCAGATGAAGTGATGAGATGAAATCCACATCCAAGCTGTAAGAATACACAGCTTAGGGTGAGTCCAGAGTATTTTCCTCTGTGTTCCAACAATTCTTAGGCCTAGGCCTGTAAGCTTCTAACCTTTGAACAATTTAATCTTCCAAGCTGACTGTTTTAATCCAGCTTCTCTTGACTTCTGACTGAATTGCTCTGCCTGGCCTCAAACTAACTTTGGCATTATGTTCTAATCTTCTGGCTCATTCTCTGACTTGTTTTGTCTTCACTTAATGTCTAGCTTATTCTCTCTGTAACCTGTCTATAAAACTGCTTGAGTAAAACTGGCATATGTACAGATACCACCCATCACATACCACACTACCCTTTTTTTACTTTCTCGCTGCTCTTGACTATCTCTGACTCAATTTGTCAAAATTTTCTCTGATTCATTACTTTGTCTGGCCCTTAATTAGATGTCACTTTCAAATATGGCTGTTTCCTTCTCCATACTAACTTGATCTTTATTGTTAGGAATTAAAGGTGTGTACTAAGGGAATGTCTATATTCCAAACAGAGCATATTGCCATCCAGGACATGTCTGCATTCCTCCTGTACCATATCTTTGGATGTTACCCCTTGACAAAGCAACCATGTTGCTGGATTAGAATCCTCTAAACTTAGGCTTTAGTTTCATGTTCTTGTACAGCAAAAACAACATCAATTGCTATAACAGACAATGCCTTTAATGTTAACTGGCATAGCATAACTACAGTTTATAGCTCCCTTCTCCAAAATTTACATGGGTTTCTAACAAGCAAGTGTTTTTCTTCAAGTGGTTTTGATCTTCATCTCGATCAATGTCAACAAACATTTTACAAATAATGCATTAATTTTCATCAAGCTGGGAGAGAAAGGGTGTTGAAGACCATGCATGAAGGATTTTCTCATGCTGTCGCTGCAAACCCTTTCCAGCATTTCTTTCATGATCAGTAGAATAGAATTCAGCTACATTTATTTGCAAGGAAAAATGGAAAATAAAGAGTACTAGTAACCCAAGGGGGTGGGGTAAGGAATGGTTTTCCAATCAACTACCAACTTTTCCTTCCAGGTTACTACAGAACAGTGCAGCTTTAAAAAGGTCCTCTTACTTGCAAGGAAGAAAGCAGCAGTGTCAGAACATTTTCATTTTTAACTTGTGCCAGGTTTTCTGGACTTCTATCCTAGCTATTCTTGGATGTCAACTTGACTACATCTGGATTTACTAAAACCCAACATTTTCCGTGCACTCCTTTGAGAGATTTTAAAAAATCATTTAAAGTAGGAAAATCCACTTCTAATTCAGATCTTTGAGGTGGGAAGAACTACCTCTAATCTGGACCACACTTTCTGCTGGAAGTCTACATAAAGGTCATGAAAAAGGAAGTTGCTTTCATAGCCCATTTGCTCTCTCCTTGTTAGCCAGTCCATTCCTTCACTGGCTCTAGAACCTACTTCTTCAGGGGCATATACTGTAGACCAGCTGGGACATCCAGCCTCAAGAACTGAACAACTACTGGGTTCTGGGACCTTCCATTCATAATCAGCTATTGTTAAACAAGCTGGACTACTGCCTGTATCTGAGTCAGCAGTTCTCAACCTTCCTAATGCTGAAAGCTTTTTAAATACAGTTCCTCATGTTGTGGTGATCCCCAACCACAAAATTATTTTCATTGCTACTTCATAACTATAATTTTATTATTATTATTATGAATCATAATGTAAATATTTGGTATGCATGATATCTGATATGAGGACCCTGTGAAAGGGTCATTCAACCTTCAAAGGAGTCACAAGCCACTTGTTGAGAAACAATGCTATAAGTCATTCTAATAAATCCCACATATGTGTATATATTATGTATATATATGTATATATGTGTATATATTCATTTTATACACCCTTACTAATACAGCAGCTCTTACATATTCTGACTCAAAGCTATGCTTCATGCTTAATTTTTAGCTTCATATATTGAAGCTGGAAGAGTAGGTAGATATCTGAACAAACAGATACGGGTCATCTTGAATCAGACCCTTAAATTTTAGAAAAAAAAAACATACTTTTTTTTTTCTTGGCATATTTTATCGGTTCAGTGTTTGAAAAATAAAATAAAATTGTTGTTAAGGAAGAAAATTAAAGAACAATGTTTGGACCCTTGACTAAAAGTATCTCTCAAAAAATTCAAAAGAAGTTTTTGTTGAGCAGGAGCTGAGGTGATCTGATCTGTGGTTTTAAGTGGCCTTACTGGAAAATAGATTTCAAGAGCCTTCATATTCTGAAACATAGGCACCAATTTGTTTCAGGACCTGTTGAATTCTACTAAGACCAGAAGAAATCATGTAGGACACTGAACATAGTAGATGGTTCAACACTTTTACCTTGTAAAGAAAGATTCAAGTCTTTGATTCCAGAAATAAAATTTCCTTTTGAATAATTGAAGTCTGTGTCATTGTAATTGATGGTCAGGAAAATGTTTTAATGTTTTTCATGAAAAATAAAAAACTTTCCATCTCTTTGGAACCTTGGATAATTTTTTTTCTCACACAGATTGAGGGCTTTGAGTTATGAATTCATTTTCATACTCACAAATAAATTAACAGAGATTTATATCCATAATAAATTTTCCTTGGGTTCACAAGAGTGGCATCTAGTACAATGACCATGTGATATTATGTAGAAATAACAAAAACTATAGAGCTGTCCTGCATCTTGACTTTTTTGAAGGGTAGAGATAAGTGAAGCAGAAAGAAAGTAATTCATACCAAAGAGTATATAAGAAAAATAATACAGAACACAGAAAAGTACTCAGCATAAGATAGCCCATTAATACATGATGTTGCCATGTTTAAACTACCTGACCCCAGTGATGTTCTGAGGATCAAATGTGTTAGTATTCATCTACTATCTGTGTGCTCCTTTCTACATAATCAACACCTACTTCCCTGCCAGCTTCCTATCATGTGACTAATTCTGAAATATGAGCAGAACTGATGCTGTTTTCCTTGGGTTAAGATTTGGGAAGCAACGCACCTTTTTTTGTTGCTACTGCTCTCAGATGCCATGTGATTCAGGTGGGAGATTCAAAGAATGGATGGCAGCACTGGTCCAACTGCTCAAGAGCAAGAAAATGATCTCATCTGGGTAATAAAGGTAAGAACATGACTTTGCTTTCTGTAAATTAATAGTCATTGCTGTTTGGCGCTAATGTAACAAAACAAGTCGTACTTTCAATGCCATCTCAGTCTACAGGTTGGGGAGCTCACAGCTGTTCTAGATGATGACTATTCCCTGCTGTGTCCCACCTGGCCTTCTAGTCTGCACCTCCTCATGTTCCCTGCAGGTCCTCCTGTTCCCTGACACTACATTCTACCCATTCTCTCTCCTGAAGTTTCCATCCCTTTTGTTTCTCATGTTCTTTTCTATCCTCAATCAAGGACATTTTGGGGGAGAAAGTATAAATCCATCCATACAAAATTTATTTCTTGTATTTATACAAGAAATGTATTTTTTTAAAAACTAACAGACCCAAAACAACCTTTGTGTGGACTGAAGACATGGTTCTTACAGAGGATCCAAGTTCAGTTTCTTGCACCCTTACTGGGTGGCTAACCTCCAGCCACCTATAACTCCAGCTCCATGAGATCTTATGCCCTTTCTGGTCTCTGAGGTCACCAGCATCACAGGCACATCTCTCATGATGTTTATATACATATTTTAATATAAAATAAATCTTTTAAAAAAACCCTTTGTACTTTAGACAGGATAGAGGGAATATGACCTTTAGCTGTAAGTATGTATCAGTCATGTGGGGAAGAATAGATAGATAAACTTAAAAGAATGAATTCTGAGGTTTAGTTATAATTTATTATACTATTATTTTTGTAGATGATATTCTTAATAATTAATATGTGAAGCATTTGCTTCTAAGAGATGATGTTATACAAGAAAGGGTTTCACACAATCTTGAATCACCAACACACATCTACCTCTTTAGCACAATCCACAGTTAAGTGCACTGAAGGGGCAACACAAACAAGCAAAGACAGTGTCTACAAAGGATCATTGATGTGCCTGCGTGTTTCCATGTATGTGTGCATTCATGCATGTGAGTGTTTAGACGTGCTTGCCTGTGTTAGGAGACCTAGGCTGATGTTAAGTGTCTTCCTCAAGAGCTTTCCACCTTATGTTTTGAGGCAGGGCCTTTCACTGAACCTGGATTCACAAATTGGCCAGGGTAGTCGACCAATGATTTCCCAGGACACTCCTGTTGCTCCTTCCCAATGGCAGGATGATGGGAATTCACAGTAAGGCATGTGTTTTTATGTGGGTTGCAGGGATCAAACTTATATTCCCATAGTTATGAAGAAGGTCCTTTAACCTCTGATCTATCTCTTCAACCGCTTAAAAGATTTTTACAGGTATCTATACTTTGTCAATTCAGATTTCTTAATTATAAGCATCATCAGACATTGTCCTAATGATCCTTTCTTCTTAGTATCATGCCTTTGTGTCCTCACTGCTTTTTAAAATATTGGACACTCTTGGCAACTTGCTTCAAATCAGTTGAATATGACACAAAAGAGAAGTATAATACTTTCAGCATTAGATAGTAAAAGATCATCTATCAATTCCTCATCACGATCAAGTTAGTTTCTATAAAGACCCTGGTACAGTACTGGGAACATGAATATGAAAGACCAATTGTTTTCTTTTGAGGGATTCATAATCCTTGGGAACAGTATAATGTGTGTTCTACTGTGGACGTGTAAAGAGCTCTGGCAGGATGGAGGAAGTGGGGATGACCAAATGATTGATAGGTAACATCAATGCCTAGAGAAGTTGTGAGCATTCTGAGGATGACAGAGCACACTGAAGACTAACTGCTTAGTTACAGCAGAGATGGAGTTATCAGCAACTAGCAGCAGGGATTCTGAGACTTGATTGCTAGTATTTCAGTTTGGGTTCAAAGAAATGATCAATTGGAAGGAGCCAACATGTCTTTGCTTTAGGAAATTCAGAGGACTCAGAAGATGACATAAGACCCAGTGAAGCAGGCCTCTGAGGACACTGGGGTAGGATGTCTTAGCTAAGCTCCTCCTGGATCAGCATTTTTCCTGTGAGGATGGTTTAGATTTGGCAGCTCCTTCGACAGAAATTCCTGCATGTTATTTCCTGTTCTCCATATTTCAAAGCCAAATTCTCCCCAAACAATATCTGCAATGACTTTTTGCTTCCCCTGAAAGACATTTTACTACAGCAGAACATACACACAGAGTATGCAAATCTCAGGCTGCTAACCTGATGCAACTCCACGGTGGAACAACCTACATATCCTGTGCCAGGATACAGGAGACATCACTTCCTGCATCCTGGGAGCTCTCTTCATGTTCCTCTCTGCTACTTTTTAACCTTTAAAAACACTTCATTTATTTTATAGAAAAACTGCAAGAGTATGGAGCGTATATGCCCAATGCTCCCTTAATGCTAACATTGGAACTAACCATAATCTAGTCCTCAGAGTGGACCCAGACAGCAACTTGAACTAAATCCAGCAACCAAAAGGTAGGTGCTCAAAGGAACAACTGTAAGAATAACAAAAACTGAAACATAATCTGCAGAATAAAAACACATTCCCACTAGTCATATGCACAATGATAATTGAATAAATAAACAGAGAGGGTCAGCTCTTTCTTGGAGTAAAATTTCTGTTAATAAATTAGTATGCTGGAAATAGATTAGGCAAACAACACTTAATAATTGTGGAATAATTGTTGATAGATGTTAAAAGCAGTTATCAAAAGTGTGATTAAAAACAGAATATTTGCATAATCTCAAAGAATTTCACTATACGATACTTCTTAATTACCGAGGGGAGAAAAATCACAGTAGCTTTCAAAATAGAGAAAATTGGTTAACACCACCATAACCCAGTAATAAAAATTAGCATCTCCAGTAACGAGACACACTGAATCTGTGTTCCTCCTGATTGATGTACAGAAAAGGGCACAGTAGCATTTCTGTAAAATTCTTGCCCAAAATATAAAACCCTGATGTATTCATCAAAAAACACGGAAAGAAATGAAATGGAAGGATATTCTGCCAGTCCTCTTTAAAAATGTCAAGGTTATGGAAGACAAAGAGTGAAGAGATGGCCCAGATTGGAGGAGCCTGAGGACCCATGAAAACTTAATGCAATGTGGGATCCAGAATTGGATCCTCGGTCATAAAAATGAACAAAAGTGGGGTGACGTGATATCCAAATAAGGTCCTCAGGTCAGTCAAGTAGTACAGCTGTTTCTCCATAGCCACACAGGATTAGTTTTAAGACCCTTGCCTTACCAGAGACCCACACATCTACAAGATGCCCTCAAATACTTTTGTGAAATGGTATAAACAATCTATGCATAATCTATGCATAATTTCTTATACATAAGTCATCTCTATATAAAACATGTAATTGAATGGACATGGCATATAAATTGTTGTACTGTATAGTTTAAAGGATAATAATAAGAAAAAAGATTTGTACTATACATGTGAATATTTAATATAGATAACATTTTTTACCTCCCCCCATATATTCTACCTGATGTTTGTTGAAGTCACATTACATGAAGCGTGTGGATATGAAAAGCCATGTGTAGAGTAAATGAATCTCTCTTAATTCTCATAAAATGAAATAACAAAAGCTGGTATACAATTACTCTTTCCTTTGTGCAAAGTTTCATCAAATGCTTCTAAATATTGATATTTTACGATTTCTATTTCACAGACTGGGAAACTAAGACAGACAAGCTAGGGTTCATTCTGTTAGTCACAAGCCTGTTGAGAAGCAAAGGGATCAGAGCTGAGCTTTCTGTCACCCAGGACTCACCGCTTTCTGCATCTCTAGAAGAGTTCTGTTATGCAGCACGAAGGGCATATGGCTGGGTTCTGTCCTTCCATGCCGGCAGACTGAAAGAGTAGATTTAGAGTCAAGGCCATTCTTTCTGGCTGGCATAACCTTTACAAAGCCATCATTTTCTCTCTCTTTGAGGTTCTAAAATAAAAACTTAGGGCTCTGTCTTCCCACAGAAAATATCATTTTTCGCAGAAGCTAAAGGAGAGCTGGCTCATGCCAATTGCAGTTTACCAAACAAGATGATTCGTAACTCCATGGATTTGATTTTTTCCTCCATGGAAAGCACCTAAAATAGGGGGTTGGACCTGGATGGGAGAGGGGAGTGAGAGGGGAAAAGAGGGGCAGGATCAGGTATGGGGTAGGGCGGCAGGAAAGAAGCCCAGAGGGCCAGGGAAATAAATAGAAATATATAGCTGCCAGGGGTGGGGGTTGGGGAACCTCTAAGAAGCCCCAGAGAACTAGGATGAGGGAAACTCCCAGGATTCAATGTGGGTGACCTTAGCAGAAATGTCCAACACTAGGGATATGGAACCTGAAGAGACCACCTTCAGTAGTCAGACAGGGCCCCCAGTGGAGGGAGGGGAACAACACACCTACAAAACTTTCCACCCAGATGCCCCTCAACAGAGGAATGGATACAGAAAATATGGTACATTTACACAATGGAGTACTACTCAGCTATTAAAAAGAATGAATTTATGAAAGTCCTAGGCAAATGGGATGGACCTGGAGGGCATCATCCTGAGTGTGGTAACCCAATCACAAAGGAACTCACACAATATGTACTCACTGATAAGTGGATATTAGCCCAGAAACTTAGGATACCCAAGATATAAGGTACAATTTGCTAAATGCATGAAACTCAAGAAGAACGAAGACCAAAGTGTGGACACTTTGCCCCTTCTTAGAATTGGGAACAAAACACCCATGGAAGGAGTTACAGAGACAAAGTTTGGAGCTGTGTCAAAAGGATGGACCATCTAGAGACTGCCATATCCAGGGTTCCATCCCATAATCAGCTTCCAAACACTGACACCATTGCATATACTAGCAAGATTTTGCTGAAAGGACCCAGATATAGCTGTCTCTTGTGAGACTATGCCGGGGCCTAGCAAACACAGAAGTGGATGCTCACTGTCAGCTATTGAATGGATCACAGGGCCCCCAATGGAGGAGCTAGAGAAAGTACCCAAGGAGCTAAAGGGATCTGCAACCCTATAGGTAGAACAACATTATGAACTAACCAGTACCCCGGAGCTCTTGACTCTAGCAGCATATGTATCAAAAGATGGCCTAGTCTGCCATCACTGGAAAGAGAGGCCCATTGGACTTGCAAACTTTATATGCCCCAGTACAGGGGAACGCCAGGGCCAAAAAGTGGGAGTGGGTGGGAGGGTATGGGGGACTTTTGGGATAGCACTGGAAATGTAAATGAAGAAAATATCTAATAAAAAGTAAAAAAAAAAAAACCAAAAACCAAAAAACAAAATCAAAAAAACTTTCCACCCAAAATTGCTCCAGACTAAAAGAAATGGAGGGACAAAAATGGAGCAGAGACTAAAGGAATGGTTGACCTGTGACAGGCCCACCTTGGGATCCATCCCATGGGTGGGCACCAGTTCCTGACACTATTGCTAAAGCTATGTTGTGCTTTCAGGAAGGAGCTTAGCATGGCTGTCCTCTGAGAGGCTCTACCAACAGCTGACTGAGACAGATGCAAATACAGCCAAGCATTGGATGGAGGTCAGGGACCTGTATGGAAGAGATGGGGGAAGGACTGAAGGAGCTGAAGGTAATGGTGGCCCCATGGGAAGACCAACAGTGTCAACTAATCTGGACCCCTGGAAGCTCCCAGAGAATAAGCCACCAACAAAAGAGCATGCAAGGTCTGGTTTGTTGCCCCCTGCTGCACATATAGCAGAGAACTTCCTTGTCTAGCGTCAGGGGGAGAGGATGCCCCTATTCCTTTTAGGTACTTGATGCCCCTGGGTGTGGAGATAACCAGGAAGGGGCACCTTCTCAGAGGCAAAGAAGAGGGGTCATGGGGAAAAGAAGTCTGTGAGGGGGGACAGGAAGGGTACAACATTTGGGATGTTAATAAAATAATTTTTAAAAAAGAGAAAGCACCTAAAACTTGTGTAAACAAACAAATGGCAACGCTCTCTGCTGTTTTTCTTCTCCCACACAGTTGTATTGTTGCCTATTAGCTTCGAGGTCACATCACAAGGATGTGACTGTAGGCAAGGATGTAGCAAGGCCCTGTCTACATACAGTGAAGAGAAAGGCTGGCTCACACGCACAGTTAAGGCTTGTGAGAATCCAGCTGGATATTGCTTGCAATGAGGTCATCAGTCATTCTTGGGCTTACAGCTCAGGACTTACTTATACTTTTATGTTTTAGCCCTTTAAAAACTAAAAGTGATGTGATTTTGTGTGTGCATGTGTGGTTACCCACAGATTGTTTTGTATGCATGTGTGTAGATGTGTGTGTTGTGTGCAGCATTATGTGTGTGGAGGTCAGAGGACAAATTCACAAAGTCTGTTCTCTCCTTCCATCTTTATGTGGATTCCGAGGAGCAAGCTCAGGTTTCTAGGCTTGCACAGCGAGCACCTTTACCTGCTGAGCCACCCCACCAGCCCTCCAAACCTTTGGCATAATTGCGAGCTGAACAACTAGTGTAATAACTCACACATGCTCATCATCCAGGTTCAATCATCATGAACATTTGCCCATATGTGCTTGATGTACACATATATCCATTGGGTGTACAAAATACTTTGTTTGCTGAACTATATACACCCCATGTTACAGACATTTGAATGAGGCTGGTTATTTCTGCACCTACATAGTATCGTGTACCGTAGACCGACTGGGTTTTGTATACTTTGGAAAGGAACAACTTTAATTAGGATAGAGTAACAAGGTGAAATTCTCACTAGGGCTTATCATTCCATTATGGGACCTAAAGTGAATGCTTAGGGTCTATGCTAGTCTTTAACCCAGCCTTCTTCTCTTCCTCCCTTCTTCTACGCCTTAGTCTTCAGTTATATTGGCTTAGCTGATCACTGTGACAGCCCATGCTGTGTGTTTCCACACCATTACTTCTGCTGTTGAACCTGTCTTCTTTTGTCCTTGCCTTTGTTTTCCCATTCCCTACTGTCTTCCTCCTGTCTTCACCTACCCCAATCATATTCCCTTTCCAATCTGACCTGGTAGCCTTTTCTTCCAAAATCTGCCCTCTCCCTCCTCAATGAGTGCCTCCCCTTACTAACAATATAGGGATATTATATCCAAGCTCTGGGATCCCCCTCATTTTATCTGGGGTGCTTCATTGCCTTTATCACTTTCCACTGTGTGTCATGTGGCTACCTGAATCCTGTTCCGTTTTTCTGGATTGGAAGCTTCTGGAAAGTAGCTGTCTTGTTGATCTCTTCTTTTTTTTTTCCCAGGCACAGTCTTGTACTCAAACAGTATTTTGTTCTTATTTGTTAAGTGAATACTTAGAAACACTTTAATGATTACCTATGTCATTCATGATCAGTCATTACTTTGGCTAGCTTTCTCCATGTCTTATTTTCTGGTTTCAATAGCTGGAGAAAGCAAGGCAGTATGAGGGTCCTTTGACACTTCCAGTGGGTACCCCTGTTCTGAAAACAGTGGAGCTCCGTGTGATATCACTGTCTGGCCTCACAGAGTGGGTGAGGATACCAATCTGGTACTTCAATGCTTGAAGGACTGGCAGATGGAAAGAATTCTGGTCTCCCTACACAAGCTACATTCTCAGTGTAATTGGGGGGAAAAAAGAGCAAAGAGACCAATTCATTGAATACTTCCGTCTATATTTGGAGAAGATACATTTTACATGCTTCACGAGGTTAAATGTCCCCTGCTCCTGATTACAAAATTCTGATTGGCATATTAATCAGATTATAAAAGTGGGAGGAGGAAGAACCGCTAAAGAGACAGCGGCTGCTCTTTTGCTGCTAGATCCATTCAGGATATAACATTTTTTGCTGAGATATTTATTGTAAAATGTTTTTTCCCTTTCCCCTCTTGCTTTTATTTTTAGCCAACATTACCCCAGCATCTGTTCCACCTCGTATGAGGAATGCATTGGGATAGGGGCGGGAGGCCGAGGAGAGAAGTGTACACACAAAAGGTAGGAAGGCAGAATGGCAGGAAAAGGGGCAAGGTCTCCACTCTCACCAAAGATGGAGGACACTGCAGAATGGCAGGAAGAGGGGCAAGGTCTCCACCCTCACCAAAGGCGGAGGACACTGGACAGGGCTTTGAGTGTCTGCTCTTGACACTCAGATTTTCACATTGAACTTGAGAGACATTCAGGCAAGACTCTGATTTTATCAGCTGCGTAACTACCCAGTCAGTGCTTGCCCCACTTTTGTTTGCGTATGTTCATGTTCATTGATGGGAGACCCATTACCTTTGAAAGCAGCGGTAGAGAGGAAATGAATAGACTGTTGAGCTGGGACACGTTGCAGGAAATAAAAAAGGCAAAACAGGAGCCAGTGCAAATTCTGAGGAGCAGCAATTCATAGGCTGATGCGGTTCTGAGACACTTGTGGGTTAGAAAGTCCTTCTTTATCCGTAGATGGAGCTCCTGTTCCTCGTTCCTCTTGTGACATATCTATTGCCTCTCCTTGGATTTCTCCTCTCAGATTCTCCTATTCAAGTTAAATTTCCCTGCTAGTTTCATCACTTCTCCCAAGACAGTGTTGATCATCAGCCCCAGCTTGACAGACATTCTTACTCCATCATCTCCGTCTATTCCAGATGTGGGTTTCAGATCTAAATTAAGCAGTTTATCTGAGAGGGACAGCAAACGGAGACGATGCTGCTGCATTGTGATGCTTTCCATTGTGCTTCACCCCCGTGCCCCAAGTCAGTGTTAAGGCCTTGGTGACCAGGATTGCTGGGAACCAGACCTCACTACCAAAACAAATTGATTAATTTTCTAAGAGAAATACCATACAGTATGGGGAATGAAGTTTCAGGACTCTAGGCAAAACACCCATTTATTAAGATGAGAAAGTAATTCATGATAGGCTGCAAAGCGAAATCATGTAAAATAGGATCCAATTTGAAAAAACTGGAAAAATTAGAAATAATTTGGGGAAAAAAGTGAGATATAATTGTATTAGAACCCTGGGTTGAATTACTGGAATCAAGCATTGGGCGTGGTCCAAATATCTAAATAACAAGACAAAAATGAATAAATATGTCTTTTCATTCTTCTGCATTAGAAGAAAATGTGTCCCCTTGGTAGGCACATTTTGTTCTACATAAAATTTACCACCTAATAGGCGCATTGATTTCTGTTCCATGTTGTTTCTTGTGAGGCTGACTTTTGTGCTGCTGGAGATCCATGCCTGCCTTCTTGGCTGTCCTCTTTTGCTGAGCACAGCCTTGGCATTTAAACACACTCCAGAAATGCTTGACTAGATTTCCACAAAAGATTGGAAGCACTTAATTGTAAGGTCACTTGTCATAAAACGTTATAAAATAGAAATAAAGGATGAGAATCAAGAGAGAGAGAAAAAAAAGAACAGAACATGGAGTCCAGTGAGAGAAAGAACACAAACTGAGTTACCATGAAAGTCAGAACTTTTCAATATTTATGACCCCGTCCTTGATGTTGAATTTGTGGATGCAGAAGTGAAAGGGGAAGAATTCACTCACATGATGAGAGCTTATAGCCTAAATGCAAGAGGTTCACTTTCAGGAAGCAAAACATTTCTAGTGGTATTTTGGAGGAAATGCCCCACTTAGAGCCCCATTGGAAAGACACATAGCGTGATAAGTCATGTTAGTAACCCATTGCAGATGCATTTCCTGCAGTCCTGCATCACATACTGGGGTGGCAGCAGAGGGAACACAGTGCTGTGAAATTGCACAAATGGTGAGTCCCATGGAGCCTTAAAGTAGATGGAAAGACAGAGAGGCACCACACCCTTGAGGTTTGTTTTTGAAAATACTTCTACTTGGCCACTATGAATTCAATACCGAGTCAAACCTGGGCCTTAAAGGGAAGAAGACCACTGGAATGAGTACAGACCATTATTAGGTAGTTCACATTATACCAGAGATTTCTTCCCTAAATTCTCTAATGTAAGTAGACTTGCTTTAACAGATACTCAGGCTATCAGCCCGAGTTAAGAATTAATGATATTGCCATGAAACTAACAGTTCACCCTGATCAATATTGTCCCTGTTTGGGTTTCTTTTGAGAGCAGACTGGTTTATTTAGGAGGAAATTTCAGCTCGAATGAGGGTTTGCAGAGTGGGAGATGGAGAAGGAGGAAAACCCATCATGGTGCTTGTTAACGACTGGCCTGCCTTCCGTCTAGAGAATTCCTACTTGCCTGTTTCCCCTTCAGGAAGCTTTCTTTGATGCTCCAGCCCACTGGGTTTTCTCCTTCCTTCAGTTTAGGCCTCATGTTGGGCTCTTATTTAGTGCCAGTGACATCATGTAGTGACTTGGAATTTGTAATAAATACATTAACACTTCTGCTGGACATTGGTTTCCTCGTGGAAATGGACAATACTATTTGAATGTCTTTGGTCCAGCATATAATAAGCCTTCAAAATGTTGTGGATCGCATTAATGTAGACCTCCCACGGTCAAGTGGAGCAATCATATCTTCAGGAATGCATGGCATCATTTCTGTCTATGTGACTAGACCTGTCCCCATGAAAAGAATTCTTTGATAAAGGGTCAGCAGGAACATGTCTCTTCTTTTGTAAGTAATACCACCAGAAGTGATTTTAGATTTTTGTTGCTATAGAAACCTCAGAAAGTACATTAACGTCAATGCAAAGGCATCTTATTCCTTAAAAATTTCATGTTTGAATGATTTAAATGTAGGTCCCAGCTGGGTGATTAAATGTGTTTGACAGGCAAGCAGTATATTGTAGTGGTTAAATATGTAGACTTTAGATGCCTGGGTTCAACTGCTGGCTCTGTCACAAAAGCATGTGTGACTCTGAATGATTCAGAGGAAGAAATCAAGACATAGAGATATTTATCTTTCCCAAGGGTTCATAGGCCCACCACTTACAGCCTCTCATATAGCTGATATTAACCTCAGAAGCTTGCAATATGTTACACTATTAGCATAGTGAGAAAACCAGAACAAGAACAAGGAAAAGGAAAGAAAAAAGCATCTCTCATCTCCCTTCCTGACTTCTTCCCTACCTTCAGCTCTTGTTCTCTCCCTTCCTTCTCCCTATTTTCCTTGTTCTCTGGGAGAAAAGCTCAATTCCATCCTCATTGGAAAAGGGTTTTATCTACTCCCTGAATGAATCAAGAAGCAGTATGCTTCTATTACAGGCAATAATTTCCTATATCATTGTCCTTCATGAGTATTGTAATATCTTTTAAATGGAAAAATTTTGTTTCTTTTAGTAAAAACAATTCATTGGGTAGCTACTGTATGCCCAATATAATGCTTTATTGTTCATAATCTACATTATGTATCATTAACATTAACATAATTATAACATTATTTATTAACACATGTTCATTAATTAACATTAATCGTTAGCATCATTCTAGAATGTGTATTTTATCATTCTTGTTTGTTCCTGACTCAGCCCATGACATTGATGTAAGAGTAATGCGTAGACCAGGGAAGCAAACCACAAAGTCATGATATCAAGGATGGGAACCCTGGGGCAAGTGGGGATCACTCTTGTTGGACAGGCCTGGGAGCTGGTATGGCATTAGTACCTCTGAGTCATCCTAAGAGGTAGCAGAATGGAATATGCTACATACAAGTTACCATTGTGCATTGGTTCAAAGAAATACTCTGGCACATGTTAATTTTCACGTACTTGTGAGGACTTGCAGATAAATTCTTAGATAAAATGCATCATTTTTGAGGACTCAAAGGAAGATACTATTAATTATCTATATCCAAAGGGTGCGGAAATTAGAGGTCTGTTAAAGTGAACTGAAAGGCTACAGATGCTGGATATATAAAATGCCGCACACATTATCACACTTTGGGATCTTCTGACTCCCAGGTCCAAGCTTTTCCAGCTGCTTGCATCACCCTGCCTTCCAATACTGAGCTGCAGAGTTACTACTGTGTCTGTGTGAATTGAAACCCACATAAGGACTCTAAGAGGTGTGAGGGAATGCCCTTTTGAGGATGCTAGGGTGTGTGCAATAGTATGATTACTCAGTTTGATTATAGCCTTACATCTTTTTCACGAGTTAAATTGTATCTCCCGCCCCAACAGAATAATAATTTGAAGCCCTAGCTCACAGTGCCTTAGGACGCAACAATATTTGAAAGTGAAGTCATGGCCAGATGCAGTCCCATTAGTATGAGGCCCTAATGGAGCAGGCTAGTCTCCAATCCTATATGACGATATTCCTTAGAAGATAGCCTCAGAAAAACAAAGAAGTGAGGGGAAACCCTGGATGGAGAAAGCAGAAAATGGTGTTATGTAGCTACAAGTTAAAGAATTCCAGAGGTTGCCAGACATCCACTCTAAACAGAGAGGAGGCAAGAATGGGTTTAAAGGGCAGTTGGTCTTCTTTTACAGATGTCCAGATTTCTCAGCCATCTAGCCTCCAGACCTCTGAGCCCATCAATTTATATAGACTTAAGCTACACAATTTGTCGCATTCTGTTACACAGTCCTGGAAACGAAGTAGACATCCATCTTTGCTCCCCCCCCCCTCCTTAATAAAACTTTTACAGAAACTAATGAATGTACAAGAAGGGGATTTCATAGCAGCTTTCAGAATTCTCTGAGTTATATCTTGCATGACTCTGAGAGAGTGATGTGGGTCCCTTGAGAGATCAATGCTTCTAACAGAATATAAAACTATGAGGTTCGGATAAAAATTATTTCCATGTTTAGTACTTACTAGGTTTACCCCTGATGAATGTGCCTGATATTGCTTTCAACCAGGGTAAATTATACTCTATTTCAAAAGCTGGGGAAGTGACAGATTGCAGGAAGCCAGCAGGAGAAGCTCTAGGACACTGGCCATTTCTGGTAACGGATGCTGTCTCCTCCAAGGCTTTATCCTTCTGACCCTCCAGGATTCTAGGAGCACGTTCTTCTGCTCTTCTGCACTTCCATGATCTAAACAAAAGGCTCGGGGCAAAGAAGACACTGAAAAATTTATTTTTGTGAACGATGATCTATAGTTGTAGACAGAGTGAGAACTGGACACACTCTCCAGTGGGGAGAGCCAAGATCTGGCAACCCAGGTTGAGTGAAGGGTGCCCTGAGGCAGTGGGTAAGGCTGTTTCTCTGTGAATGATGCAAGCTACAGCCATGCCAGGAGGAATAGACACTTCTGGTTCTGTTATTTTAAGACAACCTTCCCCTACATTTTTTTTTCTAGATCCACCTCTTTATACACTATGTTGGAAAACAACTTTAAGCTCCATCAAGTCTGATATGAGGGCTGTTCCTTTAGTATGACCTATTCATTAGCAGTAAGGTCTCACCTCAATACCACAAACCAGGGAGAAAATGTCTTCCTTTCAGATACTGTGAGACTACACAGGAAGTACAGTATTAAGACTGGATATGGGGTATAGGGGGGTCTGGCTCTGAATAAAAAAATTATTATGGCTTATTTGCTATGTCTTTTTTTTTGTAACGGTAATGTAGGCATAAAAAATAACCATATCATATGTGATAGTTACTTTGTCAACTTGATATAACTTAGAATCACCTGGGAGGAGTTCCAATTGTCTAAACTGATGTAGGAAGACACAGCCTGAAAGGAGTTGGTGTCTGTGGTGGCTTGAATGACAGTGGCCTCCATAAGCCCACATGGTATGGCACTATTAGAAGGTGTAGCCTTGTTGGGGTAAGTGTGGCCTTGTTGGAGGATGTATGTCTCCTGAGGCAGGCTTTGTGATTTGAAATCGTCAAGCCAGGCCCAGTGCCACTCTTTCTTCATGCTACCTACTTGTTCTGATGTAGAACTCTTAGCTTCTTCACCAGCACCATGTCTGCCTGTACACCGCTATACTTCCTGCCATGATAATAATAGACTAAACCTCTGAAACCGTAAGCCAGCCCCAGTGAAATGTTTTCATTAGTAAGACTTGCCATAGTCATGGTGTCCCTTCACAGCAATAGAAACCCTAACTAAGACAGCATCATTCTTGACTTGGGACTCTGAAGAAAGCTAGTTCACTATTAGGCATGTATTTATGTATTTTGTCTCTGCTCTTGACTATGTATGTGAGCAGGAACTTGTAGTATCTGTCTTGGCTGCTCCAAGATGCTGCAACGAAACCTGGGTCTGTAAGGTGAATAAACCTTTCTCCTCTCAGATGCTCTTTGGCTGGGTATTCTGTCGTGGCAACAGAAATGAAAGTAGAGCATCTTAGCAGCTGAGTGCTAGTAAGAAAAGTCTATGCCAGAGTCAATAGAGGACTGACTTCATGAGCAGGACACCTGAGCCATAAGCAGTCCATGTCTTCATAACATTGTCTTCTATAGCAGTGTCTGCAAGTCTATTGATACACCTATCTACATGATATATGTTATTGCAATATCCAAGCAAGTGCTCTTTATTTGTGAATTTATGAAGACAAAGGGAGGCTTTCAGTAGACAGAATTTGCATTTCTAAGTGATGTAAGTTATGTAGATGTCATTACATGTGGTCTGGGGATACTGAGTACTATCTCCTTACTATGATGAGAAGAACCCTCTTGGACATAGGCTGCTTTTGTGCCCCCCTTCTCCTAGTTCTTGAGATGGGTGTTTCTCTGTCAACCAGTGGGGGATTGTACTGAAGTGAAGCCAAATCTAAGAATCCAAGTCAGAGTCTGAGGTTTTCTGTTTCTGATGAGCTTCTTGCTGATGCCGATGCTGGACTCAAGCACTGTTTGAGAAGGAAGGCAACAGATTTCCTTTCTGACCTGTCTGCTTGTTCTATTGCATCTGTAGACCTTCCTGCAGTGCTGGGGATTAGAGCCAGGGCTCTAGGAATGCTAAGCAAGTGCCTTCCCATGTAGCTACACTTCCCTGTATCAGCAAACCTAACTCTGTAGACATGTTGTCCTTTGTCAGCTCAGGTGCCATTACTTTTGTGACTCAGATGGCCCCAGTTCATAGCATCTGCATATCTTGACTCCTGGTTCATTCCTCACTCATTTAAAATCCAAGGGTCACACTGAATTACTCACAGCAGGTGACCCAGGTCAAGTTCTGAAGGGAAGTCTATTTAGGCTGTCTGTGTTATCAAAGAGGTTTCTCCCATCCCATCCCTTCCTTAGTCTTATTGACTCTTTGCTTTTCCCAGATCTTCTCTACCCTCAAATACTCACCTCTTATCCTAAGCAGCTAGGGCATTTCCAGTTCTCGTAAGAGGTATCAGTATTAGCAAGGGATGGCTCTTCCATTTGTCATAGCCTACCCTTCTTGGGTGGCATATGAACAGTAAGAATGCCAACACTGGGACTGGAGAGATGGCTCAGTGATGAATAGCCCCGGCTGCTCTTAGAGGATGGGGCTAAATTCCAAGCACCCATAAAGGCACTCATAACTTCTGTAACTCCAGTCCAAGGGGATCTGATGTCCTCTTCTGGCTTTCTCAGGCAAAACATGCATGTGATACACATACAGGCAAATCACTTATATGCATAAAGTAATGAATAAATAAATTAAGTAATACTGAAACATCTAAAAATATTTAAGAACAATAGTAACCACATCTTTCTTATAAATGTAAAATCCCAGAAGAGATCCATAAAGGAGAAAACAAAAAAGTCAATTAAAAGAAATAACAAAATTTTAATGCAAAAAAGCATCTTGCCACTCACACCATAGAAGGTGGAGCCACTTTTACCACTGCATCAGTGCCAGTTCAGTTGTGGTAGAGAAACTGAAGTTGCTAGGCAGATTCTCAATAAAGATTTCACAGTTTTTAATCCTTCTGAATGAAATTGCTTAAGTTCAATCTATACAGTAAAGATTTCTTCTTGCTACTTCTATTCCTCCAATGATTTCTGTTCCTGTTGGCTATTTCAAAAATCCATGAAAATGCTAGAGGCTGAAGATATTTTCAGGAAAACTTGTTTTGTAAAATATGTTCCACAAAATGCCTCCTCTCTCTTCCACTGTTACGGTGGAAAGGTCCCTATCATTTCCCTGGGCTTTTTCAGGAACAAAACAGTTTCTAGGATGAGTGTTGTCTGATATTTAAAAGAAATTACATTTGTTAAAAGTCAGCCCAAGAATAATGATAAACATTCAAAAAGTCATTTACCCTGTGATTACTTCATGAGTTTCTCTACCAAATATGCCTTCATCCACACTCTCTATTTTAATCCATATCTATAGCAACTAGGCACTAAACTACGCGCTTGCTCTCTAGCCCAGTTTTGTGCCTAACTGATTCTTATCCCCTCACATGTGGATCACATAAGTCAAGGGAGGAAATCGTTTTGATGTTCGACATGTTTACTGAGAGTCATGGCTTTCCTTCTTTGACCTACACTCTGGTTGGCTGCTGTGTGAGCTTGTTTACTCTGGTTAAAACACAATTTCCAATTTGGTAGTGATCTGGCTTAACACATCTCATAAAAAGACTGAGAAAGATCCCTGGACATCAAAGAGTTTCCAAGTGCAGATGTCCTGAGGAATGTAAAGGAATCTGCAGCATATGGATTAAATTCTGGTTGTAATACACACAGTCCTCTTAAAAAGCTACTTGAGATAAGCCACACAGTTTGGGTTTCCTCAGACCTTTTTTTTTTCCTTCTTCTGACTGAGGTCCTATTCCACATTTAGGCTATTATTTGAATGCCCCCATAGCAAACAAGGCTTCTTTTCCCTCCAATCACTCATCCTAGAGTATTTTAGAGACTACTATTTTATTTTAATTACTTTAAGCCTTGTGATTGACAGGCCTAATATCCCAAATATAGTCTCCACTGGTGATGTTTTTTAGAATATTATATTTTAAAGACGCTTTTTTTTATGAGTTCCTGGCAAGAAGAGTAGACTGTCAGTCAGTGTGGTTGACCACCAATTCTTTCCTGGGACTTCTTATTGAATTCCTGGTTAATAGCCTCCTGATTGCCTCCTGACCACTCTGTCTGCTCCTTTTCAGGCTCTTCTCCTCTTCTCTTTGGGGAGCTTCAGATGGAGTGGAATTGAGCTTGGCACAGATGTTAAGGGTACCGCATAGGGTCTAGCATATCAGAGTTGGGCATTTCAGGGTTCTGTCCTTAAATTCAGTTGTTTCCATACCCTATCCTCTCTAGGGAGCTAACCATTCTTGCTTTTTCCACTGGTACCCATTGCCTAACCATTTTCCCACTTCCTAGATCACAACACCATTATGTGCAGACAGACCAATGAGCTGTTTCCCCATCATCCAAGGAAAAGCTTTGAAATTCACAAAATTTATCCCAGACTTCAAGTTAGCTGATCTTTGTGTTTGCTTTTTTCTTTTTCTCCCTCTTATCTAGGCATTTATGCTTTATCTCGAATCCTTCTGTTAAGTTTCTACACAGTCCTCCTACTTTTATTAAAATTTTTGAAGTAGTATTTTTTGTTGTTAAGACAATATTCTTTTAAGCTGTTCTCTTCCTATTTTTACACTGTTGCAAGATTTAGAGTCTAAAATCTTGCTATGTCTATTGTTTCTGTGCTCATAAACTTTCTCTTTTGAAAATTGTTTATTTTTATGTATTTATTTTACTTTTATTTTTATGTAAATTATGAGTGTTAAAAGTCTAAAATGAGGTAAGTCATGCACTTATTAGATCCAGTCCTGAGACAACTCAGCTCATCAAATATCCCCTCTTCTCTTCTTTCCTTTTCCTTCTTTTAGACAGGAAAGACATTTTTTTTAATGTTAGTCAGAAAAGTGTCTTTTAATTTAAAATTTCTTTATCTGTAGCACCTCTCATATCAATCAATATTATACAGAATATATATAATCACAGATATGATGTTGCTGATATTTGCTAAAACATCTGCATTGCTTTTTTAAAAAAGAATCTAAACCATAATGAATTAGCATTGATGAACAATCCACAGTTACTGATGCCATAGGCATTTTTTGACTTTCATGATTTTAATAGTCAGCGATTCCCTATTACTGCATATTCTCAGAGACTAATGTTTGCAAATGCCCTGCTTTGTAACATGAACAGACCTGCTTGGAGAGCCTTCTTGGAGGAGAAGAAAAGTGAGTTTACTGTAGAAAAGACATTTGGGCTCTGGTGGCTTTGGTGGTGGTAGTAGCTATGGGTGAGGGTAGAATTCCAAGGAAAGGAAATGGATAAAAGATAGGGAAATCTAAAGATTGTTTTGACTAGGGAGGCAATTAAGCATGGCGACTTCAGAATTTCTGTGCAGAAGAACTCTTGAGGCAGCATTCTTGTAAAAAAGGAGCCAGAGAACTTTCATTGAAGCTGACGTCACATGACAGCTTGATGTAAGTCTGATAAGCTACCCATTGCCCTTATTAAAAACAAGAATGCATAGTTCCTGGATGTAACTGGAGAGGGTGAATTAATCTCATCCGAGCCATCTCCATGACAACACCACCACGATAGACTAGAAAATAGATGAGATGAGCTGTGGAAGAGACAGAGCAGAAGCAGGTAAAATCAGGGAGTAGGAGGCTTGTAAAACGTTAGGGGTGCTTTACAAGCTCTCAAGTATCAGACTGGAGGCCTTGGGAGGAGGACTATGGGAAGAGGATGGAGGGCACTGGGAAATGGCAAGAATTGGAGAGGCAAATGAGCAGCAGTAGGTGGATTCAAAGAATGTGAATTAAGTTTAATTCTTCAGTACAACATTTTTCTTGATCTGTGAGAAAACCATTTCTGAAATAAATCTAGTAGGTTATAATAATATGTAACATACCCTGGGCTATTTCTGTATGTCAAATATTATTTTGGCCTCTTTCCATTGATTAATGTACTCATTCTTTGTGGCAACCCTTAAAGGTCCATTGCTCTGCTCTTTTTTTTTTTTTTTTTTTTTTTTTGGTAGGGTTAAAAACACTGGGACAGAGTCAAAGATAGGTAATTTGTTTATACAGGTACAAATAGAACCAGGCTTAAATTCTGAATAGCTTGGTCACTGATCTGATATACTTAAGTTACTCTGCTGTGATAGCAATGTGCTTATAATTATAATAAATTATTCAGACGATGAATGAAGTGTTATATCCAGAGAGTGTATGCATTTGATTCACATCCATTGACTCGACAATTTTAAAAAGCTGTGATAATTTTATTAACTGAGCATATACTATATACCAGACACTAAGTTAAGTGTTTAACATAAATTATTTAGTTCTTATGACAGTCCTCTTAGATAAGTACATTAAAACACTTGCGTGGAGCTTATATAATCCACTAGCATTATACAAGAGGGTATGGCATGTCTTTAGAGCTGGATAAAACCCATGTAAAGTAGACAATATCTCACTCTTCTTTGAGTTTAAAAGATGGGCCTCAGTTGTATCAGCCCCCACACCAGTACTTGAATCCATGCCTTCTGGCCTACCACAGCACGCTGCCTTTCTGAGCTTTTTATCTGTGATAATATCTCACTTACGTGCAAGAGTTAAAATAACCAGCCCTTTTACATAGAGGGAGTCTTTGAGTTTGTCCTTGAAGGCTGGAAACACAGATGTTTAGAGAGAACATTCTAGGTAATAGAAATGACTGTCAGAAAAGAAAAGAAGGTTGGAGAGTGTGAGATATTTGTGGTGATTAGCAGCTCAGGTGTGTGACAAGTACTTAGAAAACTGTAAAGTCAGTATGTAAACATTAGTAGTTATTACGGAGTTCATGATTATTTTTATTGGAGTGTGCCAATTTGCATTCTTGACACATGTTGTGTTTTCTTTGGATGAAAGGAGAAATCCTAAATCATTAAGGCAACTCGAACACAGATTAGACACACGTATAGCTTGGCAGACTGGACCCCTGCCATTCCTATTTTTATATGTTGAAATCTCTAACTGTCTAATCGTGGTGGTACAGAGTTCACTCCCTCGGCAGCCAAGATTGATTTCTCCTTTGAGTAGACATGCTTCACAGAAGTACCCTTTCCCGTTACGTTTTGAAAGTCATCAGACATGCTGTTATAAATGATCACGGAAGATTACTGGAGATGCTGCAAAATAATAGTGAACCAAGTAGCATCTGTAATTTCCAAGGATGGCTCGCAATCATCACTCAAAATGAACCCTATCTGAGTGCAGAGCTGAACTTTCTCGTTTCCTCCCTCTCTCTCTCTCCCTTTTACTACTTTATAACATAGCTGAAATGGATACCGCACCTCATGAATTTTTATGCAAAATATTCAGTTGCAAGCCACTGCTGTGCGGACAAGCTCTCCTTGTGAAGTTGTGAGTTAGCCTGCTTTATTCAATGGCTTGCAGCCTAGATAGAAAGTCTTCATATCAATTGGCTAACCAAGCATCTAAGTTCATGATGGCTGCTAACCCGAAACGGGTTTTGGATGTCTCTTGGTTCAGACTCACATAGGTTAAGAGAAAAATGATCCCATATTTGTTGGCAGAATAGCTCTTTGCACAAGCTGTCTGCGTAAGACATCCAAAGCTCTCACAGGGCCTGTAAAAATGAAACCCTTCCAGCTAGCACCTGTGGAGCCATCCTTCCCATGGGTTCAGATACAATCCCCCCCCCCCAGTACTGCTAATTTTATTTCTTTAATTTTGAATCTCCATTGTATCTCTGCCATGGCTCAATCAGACTCTCCTCTCCTCAATCAAACCAACACAGCTGCTTTGATTTAATCCCCTGTCTGTTGTCTCTCCCCACGCCCCTCCCATCCATTGACTCCTATCCTTCTAGAGTGATTTGTACATATTCTAGAACATAATGGGTTGGGTAGCAGCTTTGGTATATGCTTCTACCCTTTCTTAGACAAAACAAATCCATCCATCCTGGTGTGATACTGATGTCACCCTTCATCTCTAAACCTTCTGGTTATTGGGCTTGCTACTCCCAAACATAGCATGTCTAATTGTGTTCCCCCTAATTTCAAACACACACACACACACACACACACACACACACACACACACACACACACACACACACACAGGAGTGTATATGTTTTCTTTTTATGTGCACCTGCAGCTAAAGGAAACAATGCCTTTAAAGAATTAATCTAGAAAAAAAAATGACTGAGGACCTAATATGTAACAGATAGTATGTTTTATACTTGAGACAAAGATAGAAGCTATACCACACTCTAGTCAGGAGATTTGGATGGTGAATATAGGAAGAGATCATTTAGGAAGAGATCATTATAACTCAGTGACATAATCAAAATTATGTAAAAAAAAAGCTTAAATAAAGACTGCAGTGGGGAGTGAGATCTTTTGAGACTCATATCTGAAACTTTCCACTTTGTCATGCCCTGTTTTCCTTTGTCAATGTCATCAGGTTTCCTTTTCTCTGTAGTCTTTATCTAAGCTTATCTCCCATACTGTGCTGTTTTCTGTGTATTTTGCCTCCCTCACTGGAATGTGACTTCTATAAGAGATACTTTAATTCCCTCTTACTCTCTGGCTTGGCATATCAGCAGCTGACAAATATCTATTGACTACATAAATATGGTTGGAGAAGGCTTCCTGCACCCATCTCCCCAACTTCTTTGGTTTTTTCCCTTTGGTTAACCAAGACTGTCTGTCCTCCATTTGTTCTAACTGTAGCCAGCAAGCCATTGCAACTGTGACATGATCCATGGCAAGCACAGGCTTTATTTCATTCTGGGGACTATTGTGACCATCTAGTATGATAATTTTTCATTTATATGTTTCTTCATTACCTGTATTACAAAAGCGCTTCACCACACTAGATATAGGCAAAGAAAGATAATGACATGAAGTCCATCCAGTAATTTGTCATACCAGATTAAGCAGATGTTCACTGTACATTGAGATAAATGCTTTTAACTGTGGTAAACAAACTCAAGCTATGCCATTTAGCGGGCAGCATGAGTGTCTGTCATTACATTGCAGACGATGTTGTTTCTAATCACATTTAGGCTGGATCTTTTTGTTCCCTTAAATAGTCTCAAAAATTGAAATAAAAGTTAACAAATATTTAGGAATAATTGCTTTATGTATAATGCTTATTACAGAAATACAGACCAGAATGTCAGGATCCATGATGGTGAGAAATTGGGAGTCGGTTTCTCAGATATCAAAATTCTGGAAGGAAGGAAGTGAGGCAAATATATTAGTTATCGTCAATCACATACAATCTGTCATGATATTTAGATTTGAGATTCCTTTCTGCCTAGATAATCTGGGAATCGAGTTAGATTACACAGCTCTCAAAGACAAGCAAGCAATGATTCGTAATGGAGGGTATTTTCTTTATTTTTTTTTCCTTAACATAAACGTAGTCATCAAATGACTAATATCTAATGTCCTACACAAGAATTTTTTTCTCTTATCACATAAAGTAATGAGTTTCATTATGACATTTTCATTCATGTGCTATACAATAATTTTTTTGTAGCTACAATTAAATCTAAGAAATTTCATTTGTTGAGCCAGGAGTTGCAGCACATTTGCATACTCAGGGAGAAGGGATGGCTTAGCATGTAAAGATGTTTGGAATCAAGCCGGCCAACCTGAATGCAGTCTTTGGAACCCATGTGATTAAAGGATAAATCCATCCTTCCCAGTTGTCTTTTGACTTCCATACACATATACAATAAATAACTATGTGTAGACAAAATTATGCAAGGTAATGGTATACACATCATTTAATGATCAACTTTGTGTGGTGAGTGCTCTTATTGTCTGAACCTTACCAATATTTATGTCTGAAGCCTACGAGGTTGAAGAGCACATTATGAACATGCAATGCATGAGTGGCAGGGCAGTAATTGCAGTGAGGAAGCCTTACTTTTCCTCTGATAAACGCATCCAGAAGCCAACTGGATCATCTTCCTGATGTGTACCTTCATAAGCACTGTGATCATATCATTAAAGGTTTGACAGCAGAACCGAGTGGCTGTTGGATTGAACCTTTACGTGGTTATTTTGGACCCATGGTTCAATGACTAGGGAAAGCATTAGGAGGATGGAAAATCTTCCCAAGTGTTTCCAGGCTCTGGCAAAGGTCAGCTTGTAGGTAATAAGGCTCATGTGTTTGACTGAGGACATAGTTTTATATTTTAGAAGCTAGAGGAGAATGTGATGGGTATGGCTTTCCCTACAAAGCCTGCGATGCCCTCCAACTCTTTCTTCTTCGGTGATAACTGCCTGGAACCCTCCTTTCACAAACAGAGGGGTCACAGGAGACTCAAAGACAAAGCAGTGGTTCCCCTAGATTCAGCTGTTGATTGTTTCTAAGAGTGAATGAGGCTTTACTGACCAAAACCACTAGATGGATTTCCGTTGCTTCTTAGAGGAAGAAATTCAAAGGGCAACTCCTAGTTTTGTCTACCCAATGGAAGGGAGTGTGACTCAAAGGTATGTTTAAAAAGGTAATTGATCAAAGGGGAGAAAATATAGTCTTGATTACATTTTCAACATTTTATCCCTTCTTAACTTTAATACTGTAGGTGAATTTTGTGATGAATGTCCTGAACTTATAGATTCTCGAAGTGACTCCCTAATGAGAAAACTGAATTTTTGAAGCTCATTGTCAATGCAGATCAATAAATCTTACACCAGTTAATTTCTTTTTAAATTTAATCTGCTGAAAGGACAGGGAAACCACATGGATTGGATTGTGTGTCCTAAATTTGAAAGACAAAGTGGGTCTGTACAATCGTGACTGATGGGACTCTCCATGCTGCCTTGACCCACCCTCTCTCATCAACCCCACTCCTGGTTGTCTGTTGTTAGCTCCCTGTCTACAAACACCTTGCTGGATTTGCAGCAGATTCTCAAGAGGGTGTACTTTGGAAAATTCGAAGATATTTGATACTGCCTGGACAGTGGACACCAGATTGCAGTAGGTCTTCATGAACTTCTCATATACCTGTAATGCAGGAGAGCACTGATCTCAGGAACTGTGAGATCCATCCTCGAGTTTTGGTTTGTTTGATTCTCAGAGAGAACCAATCTATGCTAGAAATATATTCATGGTACTTGGTTTATATATTAATATTCATAGAGTAGATTATTATTTGAATATTAGAATTTGACTATCAGATTTCAAATTTCAGTTATGTTTGCTGGACCTTAGAAAAATGTCTTAGTCACACCAAGACTCTATTTCTTCCTCTACAAAATAATATTGTAATAATGTGCCTACCTTTCTGGGGTTAATTAGGTTGTAAAGTGGTTATAGGTATCACACAGTACTTGCTGATGTCACTTTCCTAGCAGGTTACATAATACTGATGTTTGTGTGTGCATATGGCTTTTGCCTTTAAAATAATTATAATTTTTCTTTCTTTGAATCTCTGACTTTAATATACAATACCAACATATGGAAGTTGTTTGATAAATGTTAATTGAATTAATAAAAACAGTAAATCATGGGATGATAATTCCATGGATTCTTTCTTCCCAACTCAACTTCTCAATTCATTTTCTCCTTGGCTCTGACATGAACATAGCATTTCTTTGGAAGAGACATTATGTTCTTATCTAGGGAATGAGGGACCAGCACTTGCTGTTCTTGGAGCCTTGGATTCTTTTTTTTTTTTTTCTTTGCTCTGGCTTGTTAGAATAGCCAACCACTATCTGGATTCAGGCTTTAGCCTCTGTACATTCTTCTTCCTGTTGTTTTTCCTGTTCTTGTCTTTCTTTTTAAAGGTATGTTTTTGTATGTATGTGTACAAGTGTTCTGGACGTGTATGTCTGTGTGCCACTTGCTTGCAGTACCTGCAGAAGCCAGAAGAAGACTGAATCTCCTAGGGCCAGTATGGTAGATGGTTGTCAGCTGTGATGTGGGTGCTAGAAACTGAATCTGGGTCCTCAGGAAGAGGAGCCAGTGCCTTAATCACTGAGCCATTTCTCCAGTCCCAGCCTCTGTACTTTCTATGAGGCCATCAAACTCAAAAGTTCTGGACCAAATAGTTAGTGTTGAATATGGATAACCTGGGGGTTAAGAGGCATGACCAAGAGTTATAAGATTTTAACCTTGTCCTGGTCTACCATTTAATGGGTGTGTAAATACAGACAAATCATCTAATCTTTCTTCAACCTGCTTTCTATTCTTCTGTTTATCGCTCAAAGATGATGAGGTCCCAATAAGCTTGAGTTCTTGTCAATGGTAACATATACACATTTCTGACCAACTTGCTATGGCTTATAAGTCATACCTTAAAGGACAAGGCCTATAACAACTCAAATAAACCAAATAAAGGAGATGAGCAAACTATTTTCAGATGAGGAAGAAAGTAACTCCTCAGACCACTTACAATTGATGCCAGGAAAATTAGGAAGGTCATGCCTTGACAGAATCTTATACTCTGGGGAGTAAACCAAATAGGTTTTGAAGAACTATAACATAGCCATTATGACTAACAATCTTACCAGTTCCACTGCTTACTGAGGACTAAACTTATAGAAAGAACTAAATCAAAAGATGACTAACATTTTCCTTCTCCATCACCATTATTATTGTGTTGTTGTTCTATTATTATTATTATTATTATTATTATTATTATTATTATTTTATTGTTATTCTCTCTTGTAGACCATACATGTCCTTTGCTTTGTAGGAAAAATGACCTTGAACTTCTGATTCTTTTGGCTTCACCTTCCACCTGCAGAGACTATAGGCAGGTACCACCATATCCAGTTTACATGATGCTAGGAACCTTTGAGGTTGCAACCTGAGCAGTGTGCATGCTGGACAAACCCTCTACCAGCTGCACTACATCCTCAGCCACCCTCGACCAATTATAATGAGCTCCCAATTATTGCCACAATTTACACCTGGGAAAATGAACTGCAAGGGTGGTGGTGGTGTCAAACTATTTGCCTGATGTCACAGTGCTGTGAGAAAGTCTTGTTGGGATTCAATTCCAGGTCTTTCTTAACTGTGTCACTTTTCTGCTTCCTCCAATTGTGATGAAGGGAACATAAGTACTGTTCAATTTGCATAACATCTGGGAATCCTCTATCAGGATGCTGAAGTATTGTTTGAGAAAGAAAACAAATCAAACACTTTCACATTCTATCTTTTTTGACAAACGCCATCCCCCTACATGGAGTCTTATTTTGGCTCTCAGCCAACAATGTGGATCTACAGACAGGGATATGGTCCCCTAGGGCAGCTGGGTGTGCATACAGAACCCCCGACTTCCTGACTAAGGGTTTTTCTTTCCAACTAAGGAAAGAAAATTGTGGAGCAAATAAATAATAGCCAGGGAACTGAATCCTAGGATGGGTAATGAGATAGTCCAGACACATTGGTTTGCAAAGTTATTTCAGGCTTTTGACTCAACAAATATATCCCAAGATAGTCTCTCTGTCTCTCTCTGTCTCTCTGTCTCTGTCTCTCTCTCTTCCTCTCCCTCTCCTTCCCCTCCCCTCCCTCCCTTCCTCTCTCCTTCATTTCTATGCTTTCTACCTCATCCTCATATTTTCCCACTTCCTTATCTTTCCGTGTATGGGATAGGTGCCAAGGCCCTGTAGATGCTACATATATGTTCTTTCCCTTGAGATATATTCTGGAAGCCAAGAAATTCTGTTTACAACTATCAAACAATCTCATAGAGAGTTAAAAGTAATTGTTCACTAAGTTCTGATCGTGTTGCCTCCTATGTATTTCTTAATTCTACCACTCACTTACTACTGCTGTTTTCCTTGTAAAGGCCACTTCTTTCTTCAAGTCTGATTACTTCATGGTCCTCCTAAACACTCTTCACTAATTCTTTCTTACCTCTTACCCTCATCTAATCTGGTCTCCACACTACAGCCAAGATGGTCCTCAAATATCCATCAAGTCATTTATGCTTCAAATAGCTTGATATTTCCCTGTTCAAGCAGTGGCCTTTAGAGGAGTATTAGCCCACTGCCATGT
This sequence comes from Mus musculus, assembly GCF_000001635.26. Taxonomy (NCBI): domain Eukaryota; kingdom Metazoa; phylum Chordata; class Mammalia; order Rodentia; family Muridae; genus Mus; species Mus musculus. Next base: position 54,213,143 of record NC_000070.6, read on the forward strand.
TCAGATAGGGCTGGGATAACTTATAAAGAGGTGGAGCCAAGGCTTCATTGAAACTTCAGGAAATATTTCTGACGATGATTATTGTCTGTGCTGGGTGATAAAATGAGCTCCTTGTCCCCGGAATGTGCAATGGAGATGGAAAATTCCCAGGTTGATGGAGAATCTTTTTTGAAGACTGATGCTGGGCATATGTGAAGAGGAGAACAGGGAAACTAGTTTATGTTTTTTTAAATCTTTTTAATATTTTATGACTTTAGTGTTCATATTAAAATAACAATTTTCTCTTTGAGTGTTTGAAATTAGAAAGTTTCCTCCTCTTGCTCCCCTTCCTTTCATCTTTTCTGCTTGTCTCCCTGCTCCATGCTTGTCTTAGTTAGGGTTTTATTGTTGGGAAAAGACACCATGACTGCGGCAAATCTTATAAAGTTTTATATGATTGAGGCTGGCTTACTGTTTCAGAGGTTTAGTTCATTAGAATCATGGCAGAGACCAGGCAGTCATGGTGCAACGAAGGAGCGGACAGTACTACATCTTGACCCACAGGCAGCAGAAGGAAACTATGCATATAAGACCTCAAAACCCATCCCCATAATGATGTACTTCCTCCAGCAAGGTCACAACTCCTAACAGAGCCACTCCCTATGACCAAGCATTCAAGCACATGAGTCTATGGTGGCCATTCCTATTCAAAGCACCATACCACTCTTCCCCTTGCTTGTTCCCTTCTTCTCTTGCTTCTCCTTCTTCCTCTTCTCCCATTTCTGATTTCACCTCCTTCCATCTTGTGTTACCAACTTTTGCATCACAATGACAGAATACCTCAGAGTGACAACATAGGGATCTGTTTTGGTTCTGTTTCAGAGTCATTTTGGTCCACAGTGACAGGAACAGCACGATGGTAGAAGTGACCAAATTTATGGCTAAGGAACCATATGGCTGCAGCTCTTCATGTAATGTAGGTCAGAAAAGAGAGAGCTGGATCAGAATTAGAGATGGCTAAACCTTCAAAGATCTGCACCTGATAGCCTGGTATCACCAGCCAGACCCGACAGCTTAAAAGCTCTACAGCCTTCAAACTAGCAGTACAAACTGGATATCAGTATTCAAAATGTGAGCCTGTGGGAGACATTTTAGACCCAAATCATAGCACTTCCTCCCTCTCTTTCTCCTTAAAACGGAAAGCAAGGCTGGGCTGAATTAAAGTGAAGTTCTTGAGCAGGGGAAATGTTACCATGACATTTCTTGGGGAATAGATGAACAAATGTCTGTTATTACAGATAGGGTGCTGGAGGTAGACAAAAGAAATAAGTCCATTTAGATCTGAATTGGAGAACTAATGAATTTCTTGGGGTTATTTTCAGGAGTATGGGTGAAAGATCATGTAGCAGAGCACAGAAGACTCAAAGGCACCCACATCATCTAAAAGTCCATTCCAGCTTGGCCCATGACTCATAGAAGCTGCATCTCAGAAGTCTCCTCTTACACCATTTGCATATAACTCTACACATGAGCGTTCTCTTCTTGAGTGATTTTTTTTCCATTTTTTATTAGGTATTTAGCTCATTTACATTTCCAATGCTATACCAAAAGTCCCCCATATCCACCCACCCCCACTCCCCTGCCCACCCACTCCCCCTTTTTGGCCCTGGTGTTCCCCTGTACTGGGGCATATAAAGTTTGCAAGTCCAATGGGCCTCTCTTTCCAGTGATGGCCGACTAGGCCATCTTTTGATATATATGCAGCTAGAGTCAAGAGCTCCGGGGTACTGGTTAGTTCATAATGTTGTTCCACCTATAGGGTTGCAGATCCCTTTAGCTCCTTGGCTACTTTCTCTAGCTCCTCCATTGGGAGCCCTATGATCCATCCATTAGCTGACTGTGAGCATCCACTTCTGTGTTTGCTAGGCCCCGGCATAGTCTCACAAGAGACAGCTACATCTGGGTCCTTTCGATAAAATCTTTCTAGTGTATGCAATGGTGTCAGCGTTTGGATGCTGATTATGGGGTGGATCCCTGGATATGGCAGTCTCTACATGGTCCATCCTTTCATCTCAGCTCCAAACTTTGTCTCTGTAACTCCTTCCATGGGTGTTTTGTTCCCAAATCTAAGGAGGGGCATAGTGTCCACACTTCAGTCTTCATTCTTCTTGAGTTTCATGTGTTTAGCAAATTATATCTTATATCTTGGGTATCCTAGGTTTGGGGCTAATATCCACTTATCAGTGAGTACATATTGTGTGAGTTTCTTTGTGAATGTGTTACCTCACTCAGGATGATGCCCTCCAGGTCCATCCATTTGGCTAGGAATTTCATAAATTCATTCTTTTTAATAGCTGAGTAGTACTCCATTGTGTAGATGTACCACATTTTCTGTATCCATTCCTCTGTTGAGGGGCATCTAGGTTCTTTCCAGCTTCTGGCTATTATAAATAAGGCTGCTATAAACATAGTGGAGCATGTGTCCTTCTTACCAGTTGGGGCATCTTCTGGATATATGCCCAGGAGAGGTATTGCTGGATCCTCCGGTAGTACTATGTCCAATTTTCTGAGGAACCGCCAGACTGATTTCCAGAGTGGTTGTACAAGCCTGCACTCCCACCAACAATGGAGGAGTGTTCCTCTTTCTCCACATCCACGCCAGCATCTGCTGTCACCTGAATTTGTGATCTTAGCCATTCTGACTGGTGTGAGGTGGAATCTCAGGGTTGTTTTGATTTGCATTTCCCTGATGATTAAGGATGTTGAACATTTTTTCAGGTGCTTCTCTGCCATTCGGTATTCCTCAGGTGAGAATTCTTTGTTCAGTTCTGAGCCCCATTTTTTAATGGGGTTATTTGATTTTCTGAAGTCCACCTTCTTGAGTTCTTTATATATGTTGGATATTAGTCCCCTATCTGATTTAGGATAGGTAAAGATCCTTTCCCAATCTGTTGGTGGTCTTTTTGTCTTATTGACGGTGTCTTTTGCCTTGCAGAAACTTTGGAGTTTCATTAGGTCCCATTTGTCAATTCTCAATCTTACAGCACAAGCCATTGCTGTTCTGTTCAGGAATTTTTCCCCTGTGCCCATATCTTCAAGGGTTTTCCCCAATTTCTCCTCTATAAGTTTCAGTGTCTCTGGTTTTATGTGAAGTTCCTTGATCCACTTAGATTTGACCTTAGTACAAGGAGATAAGTATGGATTGATTCGCATTCTTCTACACGATAACAACCAGTTGTGCCAGCACCAATTGTTGAAAATGCTGTCTTTCTTCCACTGGATGGTTTTAGCTCCCTTGTCGAAGATCAAGTGACCATAAGTGTGTGGGTTCATTTCTGGGTCTTCAATTCTATTCCATTGGTCTACTTGTCTGTCTCTATACCAGTACCATGCAGTTTTTATCACAATTGCTCTGTAGTAAAGCTTTAGGTCTGGCATGGTGATTCCGCCAGAAGTTCTTTTATCCTTGAGAAGACTTTTTGCTATCCTAGGTTTTTTGTTATTCCAGACAAATTTGCAAATTGCTCCTTCCAATTCGTTGAAGAATTGAGTTGGAATTTTGATGGGGATTGCATTGAATCTGTAGATTGCTTTTGGCAAGATAGCCATTTTTACAATGTTGATCCTGCCAATCCATGATCATGGGAGATCTTTCCATCTTCTGAGATCTTCCTTAATTTCTTTCTTCAGAGATTTGAAGTTTCTATCATATAGATCTTTCACTTCCTTAGTTAGAGTCACGCCAAGATATTTTATATTATTTGTGACTATTGAGAAGGGTGTTGTTTCCCTAATTTCTTTCTCAGCCTGTTTATTCTTTGTATAGAGAAAGGCCATTGACTTGTTTGAGTTTATTTTATATCCAGCTACTTCACCGAAGCTGTTTATCAGGTTTAGGAGTTCTCTGGTAGAATTTTTAGGGTCACTTATATATACTATCATATCATCTGCAAAAAGTGATATTTTGACTTCTTCCTTTCCAATTTCTATCCCCTTGATCTCCTTTTGTTGTCTAGTTGTTCTGGCTAGGACTTCGAATACAATTTTGAATAGGTAGGGAGAAAGTGGGCAGCCTTGTCTAGTCCCTGATTTTAGTGGGATTGCTTCCAGCTTCTCTCCATTTACTTTGATGTTGGCTACTGGTTTGCTGTAGATTGCTTTTATCATGTTTAGGTATGGGCCTTGAATTCCTGATCTTTCCAAAACTTTTATCATGAATGGGTGTTGGATCTTGTCAAATGCTTTTTCTGCATCTAACCAGATGATCATGTGGTTTTTGTCTTTGAGTTTGTTTATATAGTGGATTACATTGATGGATTTTCATATATTAAACCATCCCTGCATCCCTGGAATAAAACCTACTTGGTCAGGATGGATGATTGCTTTAATGTGTTCTTGGATTCGGTTAGCGAAAATTTTATTGAGGATTTTTGCATCGATATTCATAAGAGAAATTGGTCTGAAGTTCTCTATCTTTGTTGGGTCTTTCTGTGGTTTAGGTATCAGAGTAATAGTGGCTTCATAAAATGAGTTGGGTAGAGTACCTTCTACTTCTATTTTGTGAAATAGTTTGTGCAGAACTGGAATTAGATCTTCTTTGAAGGTCTGATAGAACTCTGCACTAAACCCATCTGGTCCTGGGCTTTTTTGGTTGAGAGACTATTAATAACTGCTTCTATTTCATTAGGTGATATGGGACTGTTTAGATGATCAACTTGATCCTGATTCAACTTTGGTACCTGGTATCTGTCCAGAAATTTGTCCATTTCGTCCAGGTTTTCCAGTTTTGTTGAGTATAGCCTTTTGTAGAAGGATCTGATGGTGTTTTGGATTTCTTCAGGATCTGTTGTTATGTCTCCCTTTTCATTTCTGATTTTGTTAATTAGGATTTTGTCCCTGTGCCCTTTAGTGAGTCTAGCTAAGGGTTTATCTATCTTGTTGATTTTCTCAAAGAACCAACTCCTTGTTTGGTTAATTCTTTGAATAGTTCTTCTTGTTTCCACTTGGTTGATTTCACCCCTGAGTTTGATTATTTCCTGCCGTCTACTCCTCTTGGGTGAATTTGCTTCCTTTTTTTCTAGGGCTTTTAGATGTGTTGTCAAGCTGCTAGTATGTGCTGTCTCCCGTTTCTTCTTGGAGGCACTCAGAGCTATGAGTTTCCCTCTTAGAAATGCTTTCATTGTGTCCCATAGGTTTGGGTACATTGTGACTTCATTTTCATTAAACTCTAAAAAGTCTTTAATTTCTTTCTTTCTTCCTTCCTTGACCAAGGTATCATTGAGAAGAGTGTTGTTCAGTTTCCACGTGAGTGTTCGCTTTCTGTTATTTTTTTTGTTATTGAAGATCAGCCTTAGTGCATGGTGATCTGATAGGATACATGGGACAATTTCAATATTTTTGTATCTATTGAGGCCTGTTTTTTGACCAATTATATGGTCAATTTTGGAGAAGGTCCCGTGAGGTGCTGAGAAGAAGGTATATCCTTTTGTTTTAGGATAAAATGTTCTGTAGATATCTGTCAGGTCCATTTGTTTCATAACTTCTGTTAGTTTCACTGTGTCCCTGTTTAGTTTCTGTTTCCACGATCTGTCCTTTGAAGAAAGTGGTGTGTTGAAGTCTCCCACTATTATTGTGTGAGGTGCAATGTATGCTTTGAGCTTTACTAAAGTGACTCTAATGAATGTGGCTGCCCTTGCATTTGGTGCGTAGATATTCAGAATTGAGAGTTCCTCTTGGAGGATTTTACCTTTGATGAGTATGAAGTGTCCCTCCTTGTCTTTTTTGATAACTTTGGGTTGGAAGTCGATTTTATCCGATATTAAAATGGCTACTCCAGCTTGTTTCTTCAGTCCATTTGCTTGGAAAATTGTTTTCCAGCCTTTCACTCTGAGGTAGTGTCTGTCTTTTTCCCTGAGATGGGTTTCCTGTAAGCAGCAGAATGTTGGGTCCTGTTTGTGTAGCCAGCCTGTTAGTCTATGTCTTTTTATTGGGGAATTGAGTCCATTGATATTAAGAGATATTAAGGAAAAGTAATTGTTGCTTCCTTTTATTTTTGTTGTTAGAGTTGGCATTCTGTTCTTGTGGCTGTCTTCTTTTTGGTTTGTTGAATGATTACTTTCTTGGTTGTTCTAGGGCGTGATTTCCGTCCGTGTATTGCTTCTTTTCTGTTATTATCCTTTGAAGGGCTGGATTCGTGGAAAGATATTGTGTGAATTTGTTTTTGTCGTGGAATACTTTGGTTTCTCCATCTATGGTAATTGAGAGTTTGGCCGGGTATAGTAGCCTGGGCTGGCATTTGTGTTCTCTTAGTGTCTGTATAACATCTGTCCAGGCTCTTCTGGCTTTCATAGTCTCTGGTGAAAAGTCTGGTGTAATTCTGATAGGCCTTCCTTTATATGTTACTTGACCTTTCTCCCTTACTGCTTTTAATATTCTATCTTTATTTAGTGCATTTGTTGTTCTGATTATTATGTGTTGGGAGGAATTTCTTTTCTGGTCCAGTCTATTTGGAGTTCTGTAGGCTTCTTGTATGATCATGGGCATCTCTTTTTTTATGTTTGGGAAGTTTTCTTCTATTATTTTGTTGAAGATATTAGCTGGCCCTTTAAGTTGAAAATCTTCATTCTCATCAATTCCTATTATCCGTAGGTTTGGTCTTCTCATTGTGTCCTGGATTACCTGGATGTTTTGAGTTAGGATCCTTTTGCATTTTGTATTTTCTTTGACTGTTGTGTCGATGTTCTCTATGGAATCTTCTGCACCTGAGATTCTCTCTTCCATTTCTTGTATTCTGTTGCTGATGCTCGCATCTATGGTTCCAGATCTCTTTCCTAGGGTTTCTATCTCCAGCGTTGCCTCGCTTTGGGTTTTCTTTATTGTGTCTACTTCCCCTTTTAGTTCTAGTATGGTTTTGTTCATTTCCATCACCTGTTTGGATGTGTTTTCCTGTTTTTCTTTAATGACTTCTACCTGTTTGGCTGTGTTTTCCTGCTTTTCTTTAAGGGCCTGTAACTCTTTAGCAGTGCTCTCCTGTAATTCTTTAAGTGACTTATGAAATTCCTTCTTGATGTCCTCTATCATCATCATGAGAAATGTTTTTAAATCTGGGTCTAGATTTTCGGTTGTGTTGGTGTGCCCAGGACTAGGTGGGGTGGGAGTGCTGCGTTCTGATGATGGTGAGTGGTCTTGATTTCTGTTAGTAGGATTCTTACGTTTGCCTTTCGCCATCTGGTAGTCTCTGAAGCTAGCTGTTTTAGTTGTCACTGTTAAGAGCTTGTTCTTCAGGTGACTCTGTTAGCCTCTATAAGCAGACCTGGAGGGTAGCACTCTCCTTAGTTTCAGTGGGCAGAGTATTCTCTGCAGGAAAGCTCTCTTCTTGCAGGGAAGGTACCCAGATATCTGGTGTTCGAACCAGACTCCTGGCAGAAGTTGTGTTCCACTCACTAGAGGTCTTAGGATCCCGTGTGGAATCCTATGTGGGCCCTTGCGGGTGTCAGGCGTCTCCGCTGGCAAGGTAGCCCGGGACTCGAGTGGAGCGGAAGGGGTTTGTGCCCCAGATCAAGCCCGGGTAGCCTGCTTCCCTATGTACCGCAGTCTCAGGTTCCGCGTGGTTGGATTGGGGCAGGCGCTATGTTCCACTCACCAGAGGTCTTAGGATCCCGTGGGGAGTCCCGTGTGGGCCCTTGCGGGTGTTGGGCAAGACTCTGCTGGCAAGGTAGCCCGGGGCTCGAGTGGAGCTGAAGGGGCTTGTGCCCCAGATCAGGCCCGGGTAGCCTGCTTCCCTATGTACCGCAGTCTCAGGTTCCGCGCGATTGGATTGGGGCAGGCGCTGTGTTCCACTCACCAGAGGTCTTAGGATCCCGTGGGGAGTCCCGTGTGGGCCCTTGCGGGTGTTGGGCAAGACTCTTCTGGCAAGGTAGCCCGGGGCTCGAGAGAGTGATTTTTTTTTATTGTTTATAAAATCTTGGTTATGACCCTTGTGAGTCCTGTCTATTTTGTGAACTTCCCAAGCCTTATATTTTTGGTGGCCTCCAGAGTTTTATGAGACACCCCCCATTCTCCAGGAAACAACATTTCAATTTGGAGTAGACAGTTATACAACAGGGCCCTCTTGGGTCTATAACTATATCTTCTATTGTTTACGTGGCCCAGAATGGGATGAGGTACTATCGATCAACCACTTCTTTTCAGGGATGAATTTATGCAGTGAGCCACTTCATCAGCACAAGAAAGATGGATTCTGATTTTGAGAGGCAAGCTATTGGGTTAGCATCCTCCTTGTACATGTTCCCACGAGAATGATGACTGCTCCAAAGCACATACATTCACAAGCTAGAATTGTGAGCACTAGCTTTCCAAAAGCAGTTTTATTAATAAGTTCTGTAAATATTTATTGGGTGTCTACATGTGCTGTTCTAGTTGATAGTTGTAGAGAATGGGACAAAGCCCTTATTCCCAAGAGTTTGCATTCCAGTGGGAAATACAGAATAAATTAAATAGAAGCATACTATGGTTTCAGCTGCTGGTAAGAGCTATGTGAGGTAAAAGAGTACATTATACTGCAGAGACAAATAAGACTCACACCTCCATGGCTTCTGAAGCCTGAGCTCCATCCCTGGTTCTGCTATGTCTCTGTGGAGGACTATACTCAGGTTCTTTGCTTTTGCTTTGAGATACCTGCTGAGGAGACCTCAGTCTGGGGCATTTTGTGCATTGATAGCTGTGAGGAGCGGGTGTGGCAGCAGTCCCAAGAAGGTGCCAGGGACTGCAGCTAAGTCTTATGACTTGCACCTGACTTCCTCATACACCTGAAAATAAGCCACGACCATCGTGAGAGCTGCACAGGTGCACCATGATGCTGGTGGTTAAAACAAGTCCATATTTGGTGGAGACATGCCCCTGCCGCCCTGATTGGCTGAAGCTGCGTGCCTGGTGAGGTGACGTGGCCTGCTGTGAGTGGATGGGGACTGAGAGTATATAAGAGTGAGAGGCCTGGGGTTCGGGGGAGAGGAAAAAGATGAAGAAAGAGAGATGAAGACTGAAGTTTGCTGAATAAACTGCTGTTAGAAGGACTGGTGGTCGTGTCGTTCTTGCTGGTCGAGAGTGGACGCGACAGATAGCCGAGGGGGGGAAAACTATAATAAACACAGTTTGTCTTTGAAGTCTTCTGCCTAGAAGACACACATGACTATCTCCATCTCATTAATCAAAGTAAATTGAATATCCACTCTTCTATGCTAATTCATGACACTTCAGGGAGAAAAACACAGGTAAGGAGTAATATAACAGAGAGCACACATCCAGCAGGAGAACCTGCAGTTGCTTAACTGAATGAAGCAGAGAAGTAGCCCACAGGAAGAGATGGACAAAGCCCGCTCTAAGTTGAAGGAAGGTGGGCACATCCCTGATGAGGAATAAGAGTGTGCAGCAACAGGAAGACATCTGTGGTGAGAAGGAGCACCGTGAGCAGGGAGCAGTAGTGGGATATGGCATCAGGAAAGAGGAAGGGGCAGAGTCACCATCAGTCAGAGTGTCGAGACTCTCAACAATTATTCTTCTAAGGCTCCCAGAAAATAGCAGTGAGTAAGCGTCAGCAATATCATGGATGTTCACACTTATTAGAAAGTAAGAACTCATAAATAACTCATGTGAAAACAAAGTGAGACAAGAAACAGAGTGGGAGATGGTAGCTTATACTTGTAATGTGATGGCCAGTCTAGACTACTTTAAGACAGTGGTTCTCAATGTTCCTAATGCTTTAAGTTCTTCAAGATGTGGTGACTGTCAATCATAAAATCACCTCATTCTTATTTCATAACTGTAGTTTTGTTACAGTTATGAACTGTAATGTAAATATTTGATATACAGGGTATGTAATGTATGATTCCCAACAGGGTACAACCTACAGGCTGATAACTACTGATCTAAGAAGTGGCTTTTGAGCAAAGCCTAGAAGGGGATGAGAACATGAAGTTATGCAAATGGACATATTGTTGGTCCATTATGGCTAAATGGACCAAAAATTTGGAGACAATGTGAATCACAAGCTTTTAGAATGTTCTAGTTAGGGAATGAAAAAATATTCTTATAGTTGAAAATGATTGCTGCAGGTATCACATGGGAAGTAACTGGAAAACCTAGCCAAGTCAATTTGGTTATGAGCAGCATATTATCAGAGAGATTATTGGCTTCTATTAGGTCACATGAGAGATGGACACTTGAGGTAAATATGGTAGGAAATGGTCATTGTTTTTATATTTTTAAGGACAAGCAAATGCAGTTGGACATATGAATTCAATGCTATCTAGACTCTGGTCTGAGCAGCATTTTTATTTCCTAGGTTGTATAGAACTGAAAAGTGACAGAAGGGTCAGAGTACAAGGCATAGATGCAGGAGAAACAAGAGTCAGGAATTCTCCATTTGGTATATTGCTTTTGTGGGCTCTATTGAACATCTAAGTGGTGTACTGAGATTATCCCTCAACAGATGTGTGGGGGTTTGGATGTGAAATGGCTGTCCTAGGCTCATGTGTTTGAATACTTGGTCCCTGATTGCTGGGCTGTTTGGGGAGGATTCCAGAACCTTTAGGATGTAGAGTTTTGCTGAAGAAAGTGCATCACTGAGGGGAAGGTCTTGAGAGTTTATAGTCTCACCTCACTTTCAGTTTTCTTTCTTTACTTCCTGCTTATGGTTGAGATGTGTTCTCACAGTTTTCTGTTCTGACCACTTGTTGTTATTCCTCTCCATTGTAATGGACTCTTATCCTTCATGATCCCTAAGACAAAATTAATTTTTTGATCTTGGTCATGATATTTTATCACAAAACAGGAAAGTAACTGTTATGAGGTGGAACTAGGGGAGGTCTTGAGGCTAAGGAGTCACCATTAGTCATCACGATAGGATATATATTAACTATGATACTAGTTATATGATCATACCTTTGTTAGATATATAGAGTAAGATAAAAAAATGATGAGACTGAGTTCTTGCACATGCCAACATTTAGAAACTAGGGGGGGTGGGCAGTCAGCAAAGAAACCTGAGAAAGAATGGCCAGAGAGATAGGAAAACCTAAAGACTGAGGAAGAAAGCAAACGAACCAAAATGACACAAAACAGCAAATGTGCTCTTCTCAGCAGGCAAAAGATATGAGCATTTCAAGAGAAGGAAATTAACTCTGCCAAACTCTTTGGACACACCAAGTACACTCGAGTCTAAAGTTGTCTCTTGTCATCACCAAGAATTGGGACACTTATAATAATGGTTGGCATGAAATGCTGGACATGAAAGCTTGTTGAGATTTTCATTAAAGATCAGAGGGTGGAAATAGAGGCAGAAGAGTTAATGTATCGTAGAATATTTAGGCAGCCCGTGGAAAGAGCTGCATGGTTAACAGAATCTCTCTCTCTCTCTCTCTCTCTCTCTCTCTCTCTCTCTCTCTCTCTCTCTCTCTCTCTCTCTCTCTCTCTCTCTCTCTCTCTCTCTCCCATTCGATTTTATCTATGGTGTAGAAGTAGGAGATAATATATGACACCTGTGCCATAATGAAGTGGCCTTTGCAATGAAGTGTGGCTGTATTGTTCAGAAAGACATGCTGATTCATCCCATCCACTCTGGCACTAGGCGAAGAGCCTTTATTGTGAGTGACAGTATTTATCACTCTGCGGTCCCCCTAGTGTTTTATAGCACAGATGTGTTCTGCATTCTAATTCCTTTGTGGTTTATACTATATTACTTAACTCTGTGTTGCTTTCTATTAAGAGTTAATTATAAATCTTAGGGATTAGTGGTCACCATAAAGTTATTGCTATTGGAAATCTTTATGATTTCATTAAACACAACAGTTTTCCAGGACTGCAGATTTATGGCTTCTTTTTATTTATTTAATTTTTAAAGGATTTTATTTTCTTCTTAATTATATGCAGATGTGTGTCTGATAGTGTGGATATCTTCAGAAGCCAGAAGAAGGCATCATATCTTCCCAGGCTTGAATTAAAGGTGGTTATGAGCCTCCTAGTGTAAGTACTGGGAACTGAGATTGAGTCCTTTGCAAGAGCACTATGAGCTCTTAACTGTGGAGCCATCTCTCTAGCTTCCATAAGTCCTTTTCAATAAGGACGACGATCCTTAATAAAAAGGTAGGAATTGTGAGGTTTTCATTTTAAAGAGACATGCTTCACTCCTCCCTCCCTCTGACTTTTCTAAGCTTGATGTCATCATAAGATAGTAAGTAGCGAACACCAGGGCCAGGAAGCTGGAGTGGGTGGGTTGGGACCCTTTAAATGTATCAATCTACTTTTCCAAATATGTATTTGGAGAAAGTGAAAATAGCTCAGTAGTCATGTAGATATGGATAAGGCCAAAGCACTAGTATTTATTGGTTTTATGATTTGGTCAAATTATTAGTTTCAGTATATTGCTCTGTAGCTCTTGACACTCATAACGGTGTGATGAGTGCTTAGTGTATATTGTAGACACGATACTGATACTGCCATGAACAGAATAGCACATCACCTGTCATAACATTCCAGACCATATATATAAAACAATGTATAGAAAATAACCCTTTCCTATTGAAAACTCCTGTGCCTAGTAAGACAGAGAAAGCAATATTCTAATATAATTCAGCTGTGGGTTGCCAGAGCACATATGGTATATTTAAGAATCCTTAATAAAAAGAACTGACCATGATCAGGTGGTAGTAGGGATAAATGGCACCTGACTTGGATTCTTTTAAAACAAAGGACATTTTTCCCCATAATATGTTTCATTCAGCATACTATCACTGAGAAACAAATGATAGCGAGCACGTGGGCCAATAGGAACCTTCGTTCACTGTTGAAAGGAATGCAAACTTGCTCAGCCACGATAGAAATCTGTATGAAGATTTCTCAAAAATCTAAAAACAGAACTTACATTTGACATCGTTATACCACTCCTGGGTATAACTGAAGGGCTCTAAGCCTCCCGAAGAGATCCTTGAAAATCCATATTTATTGATGCTTTGCTCAAAATATGGAGGAAATGGAGCTAGTGTACATGTCCACCAACAGAATAATGGATAAAGAAAATAGGCTACATATGCACAATGGAATCTTATTCAGCTGCAAAGCAAAGGGAAATCATGATCTTTGCAAGAAAATGGTAGCAACTTGAAATCATGGTCTTATACCAAGCATCTCAGACTCAGAAAGACAACTGCTACATATTTCTCTCATATATTTGTTCTCTATATTAGCCTCTCTCTGTCTCTGTCTCTCTCTCTCTCTCTGTGTCTCTCTGTCTCTTTGTCTCTGTCTCTCTGTCTCTCTCTCTCTGTGTAGCTCATGAAAATGTGGGGAATGGTTCTTAATTGCTGGGGCTGGGGGGAAGAGATTAATAGAATATGTGTGGCATGAGAGCAGAAGGGAGGCCAGTGAGGGGGAGGGAGCAGCAGGAGCAGGAGGGCTCAAGAGACTGGAGAACAGAGATGAGGGGATGAAGGAAGGAGATCACCAAAACCAAAGTGGCTATGCAAATCCATATTTAAACTCATTACTTAACACACCAGTATTCTAAAAACTAATAAAACAGAAACTGAAGGTAGCAGAGATGAAGTAATAAGTGGATGGGGTGAGTCAAGTCTGTGGCACAAACTTGTTAGCTACCCAAAGCCTACGTTGGCTATATCTACTTCCAAACTATGCACAGCAAGGAGAAAAGCAAATGAATGAATTACGACCTATGTCTAGCGCACACCAAAACAGAGTCTGTTTGAATAGGTTATAGTGGGCAGAATGATGTTCTCCTCAATGATGTCTATGAACCAATCCTGTATTATACAACTATATTAGCTGTTACAATTCAAAAAATAGAATTCAATTTGTCTAATATATTAAGACTGATAATCAGATAATTTTGATATGGAAAAATTATCTTAGGTTATACAATAAAATAGACCCAATGAAATATTGCCCTAAAGTGAGGATACACAGAGGAGGAAGTGAAGAGAAAGTGCCGCATGAGTCTCTGGCATTGAAGATGGAAGATGTAGCTGCATATCAAGGAACACTGTGACTTCTGGAATTAAAAGGAGGAAACGACTCTCCCATAAGCCTCTCAAGGTATCCAGCTCTGCTGACATGTTGCTTTTATTTTTTTTCCTTTTCTTTTCCTGGTTATTTTATGTATTTACATTTCAAATGTTATCCCCTTTCCTGTTTCCCTTTCCCATTACCCCTCCCCCTACTTCTATGAGGATGCTCCCCCTCCAACCCACCCACTTCCACTTCACTGCCCTGGCATTCCCCTACACTGGAGCATCGAGCCTTCACAGGACCCAGGGCCTCGCTTCCTATTGATACCAGACAATGCAATCCTCTGATATATATGAGGCTGGAGGCATGGGTCCCTCCATGTGTACTCTTTGGTTGGTTGTTTAGTCCTTGGGAGCTCTGGGGGGTGGGGGGGAGTGGTCTTGTTGGTTGATATTGTTGTTCTTCCTATGAGGTTGCCAGCTCCTTCAGTCCTTTCTCTAATTCCCCCATTGGGGACCCCGTGCTAAGTCCAATGGTAGACTGCAAGCATCTGCCTCTGTATTTGTCAGGCTCTGGCAGAACCTCTCAGGAGACAGCTATATCAGGCTCCTGTCAGCAACCACTTCTTGGCATCCATAATAGCGTCTGGGTTTGGTGTCTGTATATGGGATGGATCCCCAGGTGGGGCAGTTCCTGGATGGCCTTTCCTTCAGTCTCTGCTCCATACTTTGTCTCCGTATTTCCTCCCTTGAGCATTTTGTTCTCGCTACCATAAAGGACTGAAGCATCCACACTTTGGTCTTCCTTTTTCTTGAGCTTCATATAGCAATAGCCAGAAGCTGGAAAGAACCCAGATATCCTTCAACAGAGGAAAGGATACATAAAATGTGGTATTTTACTCAATGGAGTACTACTCAGCTATTAAAAACAATGATTTTATGAAATTCTTAGGCAAATGGACGGAACTAGAAAATATTATCCTGAGTGAGATTATCCAGTCACAAAAGAACGCACATGATATGCACTCACTGATAAGTAGATATTAGCCCAAAAGCTCAGCATAGCCATGACTTGTGGTTTTTAAACTAAGTTGAAGCACTTTAGATATCTGACTTTTGCAACTATTGAATGAAGCCAGTACCGTTGAGGTAATTTGTGGAAGCAGAAACAAGAAACTAATGCGTAGGGAAGCAGAGGCATCAGCACATGGGTAGGCTCTGAAACCTGCCAGAAGAGTTCAGTGTGGACACTATTCAAAAAAAGATGGATCAGAGAGGGAGCAAATAATATCAGCCACATAAAGAACTGCAGTGCAGTCTAGTGATGCTGGGAAAGATCTGAGACATGGCATCCAAGTGCTTATTCCTCAAGACTTGTACCTCAGAGGATTTTAATACAGTACATGCGTGGAGGGCAGCTTCTGGGGAAGGGAGCACTAATTCCTTGGAGAGAGTTTATACATCCGGGTTTGGCGCTAAATGAAGATAGCAAGATTTGTAATAAAAAAAATGCAGAAACAACACATGATCACTAAATCACACCAAATTTCATCTCTATCAGTTTAAGTAGAGGGACATTTGACATGAGAGCCATTGATTAAAATAAAAGGTATTGAAGTAATTATAGCAAAATAAATAATATTTTTGTAAAAATGACTCTAGTAATGTATCTAAATTCATCATTTTCCCACATACAATTTAACTGGTTGGGAAAGAATAAGTCATAGAGAAATAAATTGAAAAAATTTGTTTACTGAAATATGAGAAAAGAGGAAAATTCTTTTCGCGTGGTGGCGCATGCCTTTAATCCCAGCACTCGGGAGGCAGAGGCAGGCGGATTTCTGAGTTCAAGGCCAGCCTGGTCTACAAAGTGAGTTCCAGAACAGCCAGGGCTACACAGAGAAACCCTGTCTCGAAAAACAAAAACAAAAACAAAACAAACAAAAAACCAACAACAACAAAAAAAACCCCAAATCATAAGACAGAAGGACAAACAAAAACAAAAACAAACAAGCAAAAAAACAAAACAAAACCCCCAAAACCTCATGGTACATTATCACAGCTTAAATTGAATACAAGTCAATTTGAAAATGTTTCCAAATGAGAAATCCAAAATCTCAGAATCAAAACAGGTGATTAGGGTCAACAAAACTCAGAAAATAACATGAAGAAAAAGACAAAGTTGTTTTTGAATTGAAGGTAAAATGAAATGTGCTTAATTAGAAAGGAATTGGGAGTTAGAAGGAAAGCAGTCTGGGAAATAGGAACCAAATCATGGAAGGCAAAATGAGGAAACTGACTAGCAAAGAGGCAAGAGAGCATCGGAGGCTGAGAACTGGACTTACTGGAGACTGAAAGGAAAGCTGGAGCAGACTCTGCATTCAAAACTGTCATCCAAGGAAACTATCTGAAAATTAGACCTCAATTTGTATATCCAAAGGTCCTGATAGATACTTAGAATTTGCGTTATCAACTTTAATAGTAAATTTAAAAATACCACATTGACTTCAGTCAAAATGAAGAGCCAGCCTCCTTTAAAAGAGGAAATAAAACCCAGACCACGAATACAAATAACCATGGGATGTATCTGGCACTCACCAACAGAAGCAGGGGTTCTAAGAAGGACCTGTGAAATCCTTCTAACTGGTTAACCTGCACTTTCAAGTCAAGCTCACAGAAAAAATGGTTTCAGACATAGTGACCCTCTGAGACTGTTGACCCTGAAAAGCATCCTGAACTGCCCAAGAGAAGATGGATTCTATTCAATAAAGTTGTGATGCAGAACTTTGCCCCATTGGGAAACATCAAACATGTTCAGGTATGAAATTCTGACTTAAAAATAGGGAAGTAAGGGCCGGATCTAGAGAAAAATAGCACAACTTGGAATAGAAACATGACTAAATTATGGGAGCAGCAAGAAGACAAACAGCTTAGTAATCCAACACAACCAAACCCAACTGAACCATTGACCCAGAGGTAATGAGGGACAAAGATGCTGCTAGAGATGAAAACAAACAAACAAACAAACAAACAAACAAACTAGAAATGGGGTGGGGTGATTCTAGATCCAAATGACCCAGTTCTGGGCCTAACACTGCATTCTCTGTGTTTGGTCCATGAAGTGTCCACTCCCCTTTGAGTTGGTAAAGAGGAGTCGGAGAGACTCCTGAAATACCAGAGACTGTTGGTGTTGTCATTGCTTACCTCCCAGATTTTGAAGGTAAGAATTACTAAAAACACCAAATATTTCAGACACGGGGCTTGGAGGAATCAAGCTAACACCAACCTGAAATCCTTACTCTTGAGATCCAGCTCTGAAAGTATTAGAAGGCGCTGTGTAAGCTGCAAAGGAAGAAATGCAATGAATAAACCTACCCATCTGTAAGTCCACAGACCACAACAGTGACCAGCACAGTAAAATATCATGGAGGACATGCTACTTACATTTTGAGGGTTAACAACAGTTGGACTTAAGGCCTACTCAATTGGGAGTGAATTCATGATTGACAACGTGTGTCACCAACTGGTGACATTATGCATTCAAGAATAGAACCTACCATTGCCACTTGTGTAAACCAGTATAATTCTTAACTGAATTCTAAATACTTATCCTTACACTCACAGATCATTAAATCTCTCACCCCTTCATCAAATGTTTCTTTTATAGTAGATGAAGACCATTACAGAAATCTGAAACCGTAGAAACTATAGAGAATCACTACCTGTAGGATACACAACCCCAAATAATACACCTACAACACAACCTCTAAACCTAAGACTCAGGAACTATAAACGAAGTGTGAGAAGTGAGATTGTAAGAAGCAGAGGACCAGGGTATCTGTTGTGAGAAAATGTCTTCTATAAGTGATATGGAAGCTGCACTTAGGAGATCTTAATAATGTGATCACCTAAACAAGACCTACAAAGTGACAACATCAGTTAATATGCCAATGGTGATGGAACTCTCACAAGATCCTACCCCTAGATGAAGAGGTAAAAATAAGTAATGACTGCTGAGAGATGGAGAATTAGCCTTCTCCAGGGATAGGCTCATGACAGATTATTCAACCTTGAGTTGTCAACCCTACACACACACATATGTATAAGCAACAATAAATGGTCTTATCAGGTTGTCTTTACAAGTTTATGGATTGGTAGATAGATAGATAGATAGATAGATAGATAGATAGATAGATAGATAGATAGATAGATAGATAGATAGATAGACAGCCAGACACATAACAATAATAAGTAAAGATGAAGAGGTCATGAATTTGAGAGGGAGTTAGAGGGGGCGATGAGTATAGAAATGAATCAAATGCAGTACTTATTATAAAATTTTTGCAAAAGCAAATTTAAATGAAAAAGAATTTCTGATTTTATTCAAATCATTACAGGCATTTTGAGCAAAGCAGTGGCATTATTGGGATCTCAGGTGTGGCCACATTGGTGATTATACTGTAGGGAAAGACCAGGCAAGAGGGAAGTTAGGAGACTTTTGTCACCATCTATAGGACAAATGATGATGCCTTGGCCAGTGGAGTAGGAGGGGTAGTGTGTAGTGCTTGGGGTGCTTGGGGTGCTCATTGACCTACAGGTAGAATAGCCTGAGCTGTCTAATAGCCAAAGAGACAAAATTATTCTCCAAAAACTCCACACAAAGGAAATGAGTCTTCAGTGACATTGAAATTTCAAAGCAGGTTTCACAGATGGGGTAGGAATGGGAATGAAAGCAGTTTTACTATATTGATGTAGAGTACTCATCTGACATAAATAAATAAACCCAACTGCCTTTCAGCTGCAGCTCTCCAGATCATGTTCCCTTGAGGAGAGCCGATAACTCAAGGTATGCTTTCTAATTTAGATTCATAAGATGCAGCATGCAAGTTGTTTTCTAGTAGACTATCTCCTTCGAGCTTTACAAGTGTTCTCTTAGGTAAGTAGAGCATCAATTTGAACTTTCATTTTATGGAGAAAAGTGGACCCAAAGGAAAACAAAAGGACATGGAGTTTCTTGGTCTGGGTCCTATGTCTCCTCTCCATGTATCCTGGTCTTTTAATTCAGCTTTGTTCCCATTTCCACGGCAAGGTGGCCAATACTCTTTGGACACTGAGAAATAAATAGTCTTTGGGCTCAATCAATATCTCAGGTGAGGGTTTCTTGTTTGTTTTTTGGTTTTGTTTTTTGTTTTTTTGACAAGCGCATTCCAATGTCTGAATGACTAAACTCATAAACCAAGAGTTAGAGGCTAGCCTGATGATGAATTAGGGAGTGTCTTTCTGTCTGTAGGTCCAGTAGGAATTAACTTTCAGAGAGAGGTCTGCTTGTAAGGAATGTCTTACTCCTCTTCTTTCTTAGGCTTTCCCAGCATTCTCCTTTCCAGGCTGTAGTGTAATCACAGCTGGAAATGTCAATCACATAAAGCTCCACCATGCCTATGTATGGCATTTCATGAGTTATCAGATTCAACCCATGTCCTGACAACCTCTGGCTGCTTCCTCCTCCACTGTCCTAGTTCAGTACGGGGCATCTCTCACCTCCACTACTCTTACTGCCTTCCCACTGGCCTCTCTGCCACCTGGCTCCCTGCCTCTAATCTACTTTCCACAATCCAGCCAAAGGGCTTTCTAAATGCAAATCTAGTCCTATTAAAGACTGACCCTATTTAAAAACCTCCAGTGCTTCCAATTGCTCTTGGGATTAGGTCCAAGCTCTTTAGAATGGCACACCAGGACCTTCTGAATTTGCACACGGGATATAAAAATGAAAAATATGCAGTTTCAGCTTCAATGAGCTCATGGTTTGATTAGAGAGGTCAATGCATATGTAAGTAATATAATGCAGTACAAAAACGTTCTAGGATTATGTGAAGATATAAACAATTAAAAGGCAATATTGGAAACATCTATCATCATGTAGGATGTCACACTCCCAGGCAAACCATGTTTATGGGTACATATTTAAAGACATCTGGGGTGACTATGTAGTCATCTGCTCCCCATACTGGGAAGCAAAAGTGAAATTATGTCTGGTAGTTCCCTACCAATAGACATATGTGTACCTCGTACAGTGAGTGCAAATTTAGAAGAAGTCAAGGACTTGTTGAGATGAGAATGATGTCTGTTTTGCTTTAACATCTACTCAGGCACACTTCTGAATGCTTAGGCTCCACTATCTAGCACTGGATCTCGTACAAGAAAGGATTAGTCTGATGAAGTAAGAAAAGTCGTCAAGTGGTTCCACTTCTGCTTCCCGCCTGTCTAGCCCATGAGGTTCTAGACATGAAATTTTCATATTTCAGGGCACTTAACCAAGTGCTCTTTGAGTTTTTAGATTTTAGCATATGCATATCATTGAAGTAAGTCAATATGCTTGGATGTAAATCGGTTCATGTCTGTGCTTCCCTTCTTCAATGCGTTATGGTGGCCTTCATAACCCCCTGCCCAGTGTATCTGCTAAGGACTACAATATATGAGAAACATAAATTTCTGCTTAGGAAAGAAAGTACCACATACAATGTCATGTTACTCCCTGGTGACAACCTTGCCACAAACGTCATCTCTGATCCATTGTTTTTCACTGTCTAGTTCTTAGAACACTAGTGCTAGGGGAAGTCCTAGGACCAAACAAGCCCAGAAAGTTCTGTGTTATATCCAAGCTCAAAGAATTATATTCCAAAGAACATCTTAGCAATGCCAGTTAATGAAGCAATAAATTTGTTTTCTTTTATTTAAGTATGTTAACTAGATGTATCTATCTATGGACTCATTCTGTGTTGTACTCACTAATGACCATGGGGAAAACAATGACACCTTCATTGATTGAACAAGCCTAATTTGGGGTTAAGCACTAGTAAGTACGTCTTGCACTGTGCTTTCATTATGTCTTTTCAACATTTGATTAGGAAAGTTTTTCCATATTATAGAAAAATCAATAATAATACACCATCAAAAGCCAGCATCTCTACCCTCTCAGTGTGAGAATGACCATTTTGTGGTGTTTTGTTATGTAATTATTGTTTGTTTTTCCTCCTGCTAGATTGGTATGCCATAATGAGAATTAATTTATTTTTATTTCACTAGAGCTTAGCAGACTACCATGTACATTACGTCATGAACCACCAGATATTTGTCCCAATGAGGAATGGATGGATGATCCACTCCTTAGAATCTTCTCACACTTTTTCCTGCCACATCATAGAGACTGAGCTTCAAGAAGTGTGAAAGATGAGGCTGGCATCCCATAACCTCAAGTCTGAAAAGCATCAACTAGAGTAAGTCACAGATGCTGGGATAGACCTTTCGTAGGGAGAGAGGAAACTGCAAATATCACCACTGTAAGATGTGAAGTGCACCCCCCCCAACCCAAATTACTGCTCTCATCTCTAGACAGGGGATGCCTTTGAGATGAGACAACTTTTGCCAGACCCAGGGAGCGCTCCTGGATGAAATGAACCCGAGCTGGTCTGCTAAGTCTTGCCCTGTGCTGGATTTTCTTTCTTTCCTTTGCAGGCTTCTTGATTTTGTGAGATTCTGCTGTCTCTTTCATTTCCCAAGACCTTTAGTTTCCACTCTGATTTTCATCTGCCCCTCATCTTTCATTCCACGAAACCCAATCCTTGACTGTCAGACTATGACTATCCATTTTCTTCATTCGAAACTAAAGGTGGAACGGTATTAGGATATGCCTTTGTTCCTTGATCTCTCGGTGTTTGTGGGTTTTAAGCGGGCAACAACCCTTCTTCCTTTTCTCTTTCTGTATCTATAGCAACAAAATAAAACTAACAAAATCTTAAACATCCTCAAAATTTGAATTGGCTTGACATTCCCTCCCAATGCATGCTACCGTAATGCTTGCAAGATTCTTTCTTGCAGTGGTCCTCGCCTCTTGTCTTTCTGTGCTCTATTCTTTCCACATCCCCTTTGATGTCCCCTCTCCATATGTTATAAGGTTAGAAAAGGGGTAGGAGGTTATATCAAATCAATCAGGTGTGTGAGCAAGGCTTCAGAAAGGCTTAGGCCTGCTGTTTGCTTTTCTTGAACATGTTCTGCCATCTCCTGTTTTCTAAAGACACCCCAGGTTTCCCATGGCCCTGAGGTTGCCACATTTGTTCCAAGATCTGCACACTGCCTCTGAGCCATTCTGTTGCATTCATGTCCAAACAGCTTTCTTGTGCTTCTTATTACAAAACTTGATGCTTCATAGTTTCCTTCTGTAAGTATGCCCATGCTTTCTGCCAACTTTTCTGTAAGTTCCCTTCCCTTCCCTTCCCTTCCCTTCCCTTCCCTTCCCTTCCCTTCCCTTCCCTTCCCTTCCCTTCCCTTCCCTTCCCTTCCCTTCCCTTCCCTTCCCTTCCCTTCCCTTCCCTTCCCTTCCCTTCCCTTCCCTTCCCTTCCCTTCCCTTCCCTTCCCTTCCCTTCCCCCTCTCCTCCCTCTCCCTCTCTCACTCTCCCTCTCCGTCTCTGTCTCCCTCTCCCCACTCTCTCCTTCTCTTTCTCTCTTTCCTTTATCTGCATTTATTTTATGCTGAATTCATTCCTGTGCCGTGAGTTTTTGTTTCTTCAATTTCTTCTGGGATATCTTTTTCTTCTGTGCAACCTCCTCTTCTGGCTTTGGAACGATCTGTTCCTTCTCAGTGAGGATCATCTCAGTGTGGCTGGGGGAGCTCATGTATGGGTTAATCCGGCCATGAGCTCTGTAGGTTTGTAGGCACATCTTAGGTGCCTTGTTCAACTGGATGTCCTTTTCTTGTTGGGTTGCAGTAGGTCGGTGTGTGTGTGTGTGTGTGTGTGTATTCCTCAGGTGTTTGCCTTTTAATTTAGTTATTATTTCGCTTTTTTCCTTTTATTAAAAATAAACTTTTTTCTCAAATACTATATCTTCATTCTAATTTCCCCTCCCTCTACCTCTACAAGCTCCTTCTAACCTCCCTTCCCATCTGATTCGCTCTCTTTCTGTCTCTCACTAGAAAACAAACAACTTTGTAAGGAATAATAATACTATAAGATAAAATATAATAAGATAAAACAAAAGTTAATGCACTGAAATTGAATAAAGCAGAAAAACAGAAAGAAAAGAACTCAAGAGAAAGCACAAGATTCAGGCATCCACTAATACGCACACTGAGTCAGGCATCCACTCACACGCACACTGAGTCAGGCACCCACTCATATGCACACTCAGGAATCCCGTAAAAACACTAAACTGGAAGCCACAATATCTACAGGTACAGGTCAATGACAACCTTTTGCTTGCTTCCCCAGTCTCCAAGAGTTCATAAAAGGTTTGCTCATGTTGACGTAAAAGGCTTTATATTCTTGGTGCCCTCCATCTCCTTGGGCTCTTATACTCTTTCGGCCTCTTCTTCTGCAGGGTTCCCTGAGCCCAGAATGGCAGAATTTAATGGAGATATTCTGTTTATAGTGAGTATTTCAAGGTCTTTCACTCTGCATGATTTCTGGCTGTGGGTCTCAGTATCTTTCCCCATCTGCTTCAAGAGGAAGCTTCTCTGATGATGACTGAGCAAGACACTGTGACTAAAGGAAAATATTGTTGGAGTCATTGATACATTTGTTTTTGTTCTTTAGAGTAGTGGTTTTTGGCTTTACTTGAGATCCCTCAGCCATCTAGTCTCAGTTTTTGGACACCTAAAAACTGTAGGGTATGGGTTCCATCTTGTAGAGTGGACCTTAAGTTTAATCAGATATAATACAATAAAATAAAATATAAGATAAAAGAAAAATTAATGCACTGGAATTGTATAAAGCAGACAAACAGAAGGAAAAGAACTCAAGAGAAATATACCCATCCATATTCACACTCAGGAATCCCATAAAAAACACTAAACTCACACAAGTGCTGTGCTACTATATCTCAGTATATCTTGAAGACAGGACAACACTGTAGGTCAAAGCGTCTGTGGCTAGGTTGGTGTTTAAATTTCTCTTTTGGTAGCACACAGACCATCTCCACATTCCATATCAAAGGCACTGGAATGTAGGGATGAAGGCTTTATATAGGCACTAGCTCGACTTCTCCATGCTCAATGAATTGTGTATGTTTATTCAGGAATAGGGCCTTGCTGTCAGTTTGTAGAGAACAACCTATAGGCTTTGCAACAGTCTGGGTTGTCTGGGGGACTTCCTATGGGACACCTTTGACTAACAACTCAATTAGATGTAACCCACATCTGGTACTGGAATCTTCATTTGGTGACAAGGGATGTTTGGTTTGGACTGCATCTTCCCCATTATTTGATGATTTCATTTAGACTGCCTTCATGAATGTATATATTTTAGGAAGACTCTACTGTCTTAGATTTCTTTACCACACCTCAAATGTCCCTTAATTGTAGCCATTTCTTCCTGTATTCCCTACCTTGTCTCCTTTCCCCACCCTTCCCCACTTGATTCCTCTGTTCCAGGCCCTCTCTATCCCCAGCCAGAAACATTTCATTTCCTAGGGAGATCTATTCTTCCCTATAGTCTTTTACTCTATATCTAACCTCTGTGGTTCTATGGATTGTAGCTTGGTTATCATTGACTTAACAGCTAATATTCACATATAAGTGAGTATATACTATATTTGATTTTCTGGGTCTCAGTTAACTCACTCAGAATGATTTTTTTACTAGTTCTATCCATCTACCTGGAAATTGCTTTTTGGAAAAATATCTGAGTAATACTTTGTTGTGTAAATGTACTATATATATGATATATTATATATTTAAGATATTATATAATATAGAACACATATATTATATATAATATGCACATACAATTTTATATATTTATACATGATATATGCATATATGTGATATGTATAATGCCATATATCATATGTGTATATTTATGTTATTTGTATATGTGTATATGTACATATATACCATATTAATATAATATATGTTATATGTATATATATATCATGTGAAAAAATATGTATATATTCCATTCTTCTATTGACAGACATCTAGGTTGTTTCCAGCTGGCTATTATAAACAGAGAAGCAATGAATATGGTTGAGCAAGGGTCTCTGTGGTAGGATAAAGTATTCTTTGGGTACAGGCTCAAGAATTGTATGACTGGATCTTGAGGTAGATTGATTCCCATCTTCCTGAGGACCTAGCATACTGATTTCCATATGGGCGGTGCAAGTTTGCCCTCCTGCCAGCAATGGATAAGTGTTTCCCTTCTTAGACATCCTTTTCAGCATGAACTGTCACTTGTTCTGTTGCTCTTAGCCATTCCAATAGGTGTAAGATATAATCATAAAGTAGATTTCATTTGCATTTCCCGGATGGCTAAGGGTATTGAACATTAAGTGTTTATCAGTCATTTGCGCTCCCTCTTTTGAGAATTCTGTTATCATTTTTGAGTTCTTTATATATTTTGAATCTCAGATATGTAGTTACTTGGTAAGAATCTTTTCCCCTTTTGTAGACTACCACTTTGTTGAAATGATAGTGTCATTTTCTATACAAAAATCTTTTCAGTTTCATGAGGTCCCATTTATTAATTGTTGATCTTATTACCTGTGCTAATATTGTTCTGTTCATAAAAGTATGTTTAATTCGTTCATTTTAATTTGAGTCCTCTTGGTCTCCTTTAATTGTCTCTTTGCTCTATCTAATTCTTCATGTACTGTTCAGAAAGTCTTTCCCTGTGCTGACGAGTTCAGAGCTATTCCCCCACTTTCTCTTATATCTGGTTCAGAGTATATAATTTAATGTTGAAGTCTTTGATCTATTTGGAGTTGAATTTTGTGCAGGGTGATTATTATGAATCTACTTGTACTCTTCTTCATGGACCCATTCAGTTGGACCATTTGTTGAAGATGCTGTCTTTTTTCCAAATGAATATTTATGTCATTTATGTCTTCTTTATTCAATATAAGGTATGCAAAAGTATGTGAATTTATGTCTGGGTCTTCAGTTGACTCCAATGATCAATGTGTCTGTTTTTATGCTAATACCATACTGTTTTTATTATTGTAGTGCAGTAGTACAACTTTGAAATCATAGATGGTGAACAGTAGTTCTTTCATCATTCACTACAATGTTAACTACCTTGTTTTTGTTTGTTGTTTGTTTTTAGGGTTGTGTCTTAGTCAGGGTTTCTATTCCTGGACAAAACATCATGACCAAGAAGCAAGTTGGGGAGGAAAGGGTTTATTCAGCTTACACTTCCACATTGCTGTTGATCACCAAAGGAAGTCAGGGCTGAAACTCAAGCAGGTCAGGAAGCAGGAGCTGATGCAGAGGCCATGGAGGGTTGTTACTGACTGGCTTGCTTCCACTGGCTTGCTCAGCTTTCTTTCTTTCTTTCTTTCTTTCTTTCTTTCTTTCTTTCTTTCTTTCTTTCTTTCTTTCTTTCTTTCTTTCTTTCTTTCTTTCTTTCTTTCTTTCTTCCTTCCTTCCTTCCTTCCTTCCTTCCTTCCTTCCTTCCTTCCTTTCTTTCTTTCTTTCTTTCTTTCCTTTTTTTTTATAGAACCCAAGACTACCAGCCCAGAGATGGCACCACCCACAAGGGGACCTTCCCCTTGATCACTAATTGAGAAAATGCCTTACAGCTGGCTCTCATGGAGGCATTTCCTCACCTGAAGCTCCTTTCTTGTGATAACTCCAGTCTGTGTCAAGTTGACACAAAACTAGCTAGTACAGGTTGTTTTTGTATTTTCATATGAACCTAAGAAATGTCTTTTCATGATCAGTGAAAAATCGTGTTGGAATTTTGATGGGGATTTCATTGAATCTGTAGATTATGTTTGGTAGAACAGCCATTTTTCACTATATTAATTCTACTTATCCATGAATGGGAGATCTTTCCATCTTCTGATATCTTTTTTACTTCCTTTCTTCAGTGTCTTAAAGTTCTTATCATACAAGTCTTTCACTTGTTTGGTTAAAGTTACCAAATGTATTTTATATTCTTTTAGGCTTTTGTAAATGGTATTATTTCCCCGATTTCCCTTTCAGTACATTGGTCATTTGAACCTGGGAAGGCTAGCGGTCTTTGTGAGTTAATTTTGTATTCTGCTGCTTTGCTGACAATGAAAGTATAGTAAGGAGTTTCCTGGAAGAATTTTTAGGGTCATTATCATATCATCTCCAAATGAAGGTATGTTGAATTTTTTCTTTCCAATTTCTATCCTCTTGATCTTCTTGAACTGTCTTTTTGCTCTAGCTAACACTTCAAGTACTGTATTAAATAGGTATTGATAGAGTGAGAGGACAACCTTGTCTTGTTCCTAAATTTAATAGAACTGCTTGATTTGAGTGTTTGCCCATGTAGGTTGATTTTTTTCTATAGGCTTGCTATAGATTGCTTTTATTATGTTTAGATATGTCCCTTGTATCCCAATCTTTCCAGGACTTTTCTCAGGAAAATGTGTTGAATTTTTTCGAAGATTTTTTTTGCATCTAGTGAAATATCATGTAGTTTTTGTGTTTCAATTTGTCTATATGGAGGTGAGATGGTTTGAATATGCTTGGCCCATGGGAAGTGGCACTATTAGGAAGTGTGACTTTGTTGAAATAGGTGTGGCCTCATTAGGGTAATGGCGTCACTCTATAGGAAATTTTGAGGTCTCCTGGTGCTCAAACTCTGCTCAGTAAAGAAGACAGCCTCCTTCTGGCTTCCTGCAGAAGACAATCTCCTACCTGTCTTCAGATCCAGATGTAGAATTCCCAGGTTCTTCTCCAGTACCACATCTGCCTACATGTTTATTGTCATGAAGATAATGAACAATTTCGCCAGCTCCAACTAAATGTTTGCTTTTATAAGAGTTGCTTTGGTCATCATGTCTATTCACAGCAATAGAGCCATAACTAAGATAGAAGGTCCTACTAGGAGAGGGATATTGTTGTTCTAGGCCTGACTATGCTTTTATTTGGAGGAATGTGGATTTTGGGATTTTGGAAAGCAGTGAAATACTTTAAGTGTGACTCAATGGTCCATCTTAAGGGAAATATGGAAGACACTGATGCTTTTTTTGTTTTGGTTTTTTTTTATTTTATTTTTTAAATTTTTAAAATATTTTTATTAGCTATTTTCCTCATTTACATTTCCAATGCTATCCCAAAAATCCCCCATACCCTCCTCCCCCCACTCCCCTACCCACCCACTCCCACTTTTTGGCCCTGGCATTCCCCTGTACTGGGGCATATAAAGTTTGCAAGTCCAATGGGCTTCTCTTTGCAGTGATGGCCAACTAGGCCATCTTTTGATACATATGCAGCTAGAGACAAGAGCTCTGGGGTACTGGTTAGTTCATAATGTTGTTCCACCTATAGGATTGCAGATCCCTTTAGCTCCTTGGGTACTTTCTCTAGCTCCTCCACTGGGGGCCCTGTGATCCATCCAATAGCTGACTGTGAGTATCCACTTCTGTGTTTGCTAGGCCCCGGCATAGTCTCACAAGAGAGAGCTCTATCTGGGTCCTTTCAGCAAAATCTTGCTAGTGTGTGCAATGGAGTCAGTGTTTGGAAGCTGATTATAAGACACTGATGCTAAGGGAGATTTGAACTCCAAGGGCCTGGTTTAAAATGTCTCAGAGGAGAAGAATTTTAATATGCTGCTTAAATATTTTTCTTGTAATATTTTGTTGAAGAATATGGCTGTTATTTGCCCTTGTTCAAAGAGTCTACCTGTAACTAAGGTAAAGAGATTTAGATTGATTGCATTGACAAAGGAGTCTCAAAAAAAGTCCCATTGTTTATACTTTGTCCTATGGTCCACTCTTATGAGGAGTATTTTGATTAAGTATAACAAACTTAGAAAGAAAAAAATACAAAATTGTTCAAAGATTAAAGGGACACAAGGAAGTGGAATTGAACTAAATTTTGTGTTCAAGGAAATTAAATGAAATTAAAGGAGTGGTGACCTAGGGGCAAGATATCACACAGGCAAATTTAATTTTTATAGGTTTGCAGTTGAACAAGGGATAGTTATATCATGTTAGACATTATTATGACCTGGTTATTGTCTTCATTTGTACATAAGGAAATATGATTGTGTGTCAAATTTACAAAGGATTGTTTGTGATGGCTATTCTCTGTTGTGAACTTGACTATATCTGGAATGAATTACAATGAAGAACTTATAATGCTCTTGTAAAAAGGAGTTAAACACTTGGGCCCAGGCATGGCGATACACACCTTTAATTCCAGCACTCAGGAGACAGAGGCATGTAGATTTCTGAGTTCAAGGTCAGTTTGAAGAGCAAGTTTGAAGACAACCATGCTTAAGTTATGAGGGATATAATAGAACAAAGGGGCCATAGTCCAGCCCAGCAAACAGCCGAACTTGGCAGCTTTGGCCATGTGGCTCTGGCTTTAGAGTCAAGAACAGAAGGGGTTACTGGGACAATTGATGCTGTTTAGATGGAACTAGGAAATTAGTGGTGTTTAATAAAAGACCAGCAATACTGAGATGAACTCTTCTGGGAAGTGCTTTCTGAGAGCACAAAGAAGCTGGCAACCATACTTGGCAATATGTAAAAATCACTAAGGTGGTACTTGTTTTGAAGTCATGAAGGGGTCATGAAGAATGGCTGAGGTTTGGCACTATGTAAGGCCAGAAAAGGCCATTGGTGAAACTACAGCCTCATTGCAATTGACAGGCCAGGACTGAAGGGGTCATGCAAAGAATTTGAGGCTTGGCAACATGAAGAGCATCTATAAGAGGCTATTGGTGAAGCCTAGTTGCAGTGGAAGACCCCAGCATTTTGGAGATGCCAGTACCATGGGATAGCCATCAACAATGGCAGCAGCAATGGAGTGGAGTAAACTAGAGCATACAGTGCTTCAGAAGGCAGAACTGGAGAAATGACCCAAGCCCTTTGGAGAAGTCCAGAAGATCATATGGATCCCAGACATTGAAATAAGAATATGTGAAGTTGAAGTTGCTTTGGATATTCCAAGATATCTGAGATACCAGAGCTGTGGGATACCTACATTGGAAAACTGGTAACAAGTGGAACCTCCCCAAGAAAAATGAGTTTGTTGCAGTCAACAAAGATAAAAGGAGTTGGAGATCTGAAGAGGGCTTTGACATCAGACACAGAGATACAGAGTTTGGACTTTGCCCAGCTGGTTTTCTGTCTTGCTTCAGTCCAGTATTTCCTCACTATGATGTTTTCGAAAGATAATATATCCTGTGATGTTGGAAATATGTGATCTTCTTTTTGATTTTGATTTTATAGGTGATTATGGTTAAGAAATTGCATGAATCTCAGAAAAGACTTTGAACTTTGGACTTTTTAAACATTGTTGAGACTGTGGGGATTTTTGAAGTTGGACTAAAGGTATTTTGTATCATGCTCTGCCTAGGTATGGCCCCCATGGACTCACGTGTTTTCACAAGCCTCTGGGGCTGGGGAGCGGAATGTGATAGTTTGAATGTGCTTGGCCCATGGCGAATGGCATTATTAAGAGGTATGGCGACTCGAGCCCCGGGCTACCTTGCCAGCAGAGTCTTGCCCAACACCCGCAAGGGCCCACACGGGACTCCCCACGGGATCCTAAGACCTCTGGTGAGTGGAACACAGCGCCTGCCCCAATCCAATCGCGCGGAACCTGAGACTGCGGTACATAGGGAAGCAGGCTACCCGGGCCTGATCTGGGGCACAAGCCCCTTCAGCTCCACTCGAGCCCCGGGCTACCTTGCCAGCAGAGTCTTGCCCAACACCCGCAAGGGCCCACACGGGACTCCCCACGGGATCCTAAGACCTCTGGTGAGTGGAACATAGCGCCTGCCCCAATCCAATCGCGTGGAACCTGAGACTGCGGTACATAGGGAAGCAGGCTACCCGGGCTTGATCTGGGGCACAAACCCCTTCCGCTCCACTCGAGCCCCGGGCTACCTTGCCAGCTGAGTCGCCTGACACCCGCAAGGGCCCACACAGGATTCCACACGAGATCCTAAGACCTCTAGTGAGTGGAACACAACTTCTGCCAGGAGTCTGGTTCGAACACCAGATATCTGGGTACCTGCCCTGCAAGAAGAGAGCTTTCCTGCAGAGAATACTCTGCCCACTGAAACTAAGGAGAGTGCTACCCTCCAGGTCTGCTTATAGAGGCTAACAGAGTCACCTGAAGAACAAGCTCTTAACAGTGACAACTAAAACAGCTAGCTTCAGAGATTACCAGATGGCGAAAGGCAAACGTAAGAATCCTACTAACAGAAATCAAGACCACTCACCATCATCAGAACGCAGCACTCCCACCCCACCTAGTCCTGGGCACCCCAACACAACCGAAAATCTAGACCCAGATTTAAAAACATTTCTCATGATGATGATAGAGGACATCAAGAAGGACTTTCATAAGTCACTTAAAGAATTACAGGAGAGCACTGCTAAAGAGTTACAGGCCCTTAAAGAAAAGCAGGAAAACACAGCCAAACAGGTAGAAATCATTAAAGAAAAACAGGAAAACACATCCAAACAGGTGATGGAAATGAACAAAACCATACTAGAACTAAAAGGGGAAGTAGACACAATAAAGAAAACCCAAAGCGAGGCAACGCTGGAGATAGAAACCCTAGGAAAGAGATCTGGAACCATAGATGCGAGCATCAGCAACAGAATACAAGAAATGGAAGAGAGAATCTCAGGTGCAGAAGATTCCATAGAGAACATCGACACAACAGTCAAAGAAAATACAAAATGCAAAAGGATCCTAACTCAAAACATCCAGGTAATCCAGGACACAATGAGAAGACCAAACCTACGGATAATAGGAATTGATGAGAATGAAGATTTTCAACTTAAAGGGCCAGCTAATATCTTCAACAAAATAATAGAAGAAAACTTCCCAAACATAAAAAAAGAGATGCCCATGATCATACAAGAAGCCTACAGAACTCCAAATAGACTGGACCAGAAAAGAAATTCCTCCCGACACATAATAATCAGAACAACAAATGCACTAAATAAAGATAGAATATTAAAAGCAGTAAGGGAGAAAGGTCAAGTAACATATAAAGGAAGGCCTATCAGAATTACACCAGACTTTTCACCAGAGACGATGAAAGCCAGAAGAGCCTGGACAGATGTTATACAGACACTAAGAGAACACAAATGCCAGCCCAGGCTACTATACCCGGCCAAACTCTCAATTACCATAGATGGAGAAACCAAAGTATTCCACGACAAAAACAAATTCACACAATATCTTTCCACGAATCCAGCCCTTCAAAGGATAATAACAGAAAAGAAGCAATACACGGACGGAAATCACGCCCTAGAACAACCAAGAAAGTAATCATTCAACAAACCAAAAAGAAGACAGCCACAAGAACAGAATGCCAACTCTAACAACAAAAATAAAAGGAAGCAACAATTACTTTTCCTTAATATCTCTTAATATCAATGGACTCAATTCCCCAATAAAAAGACATAGACTAACAGACTGGCTACACAAACAGGACCCAACATTCTGCTGCTTACAGGAAACCCATCTCAGGGAAAAAGACAGACACTACCTCAGAGTGAAAGGCTGGAAAACAATTTTCCAAGCAAATGGACTGAAGAAACAAGCTGGAGTAGCCATTTTAATATCAGATAAAATCGACTTCCAACCCAAAGTTATCAAAAAAGACAAGGAGGGACACTTCATATTCATCAAAGGTAAAATACTCCAAGAGGAACTCTCAATTCTGAATATCTACACTCCAAATGCAAGGTCAGCCACATTCATTAGAGACACTTTAGTAAAGCTCAAAGCATACATTGCACCTCACACAATAATAGTGGGAGACTTCAACACACCACTTTCTTCAAAGGACAGATCGTGGAAACAGAAACTAAACAGGGACACAGTGAAACTAACAGAAGTTATGAAACAAATGGACCTGACAGATATCTACAGAACATTTTATCCTAAAACAAAAGGATATACCTTCTTCTCAGCACCTCATGGGACCTTCTCCAAAATTGACCATATAATTGGTCACAAAACAGGCCTCAATAGATACAAAAATATTGAAATTGTCCCATGTATCCTATCAGACCACCATGGCCTAAGACTGATCTTCAATAACAACATAAATGATGGAAAGCCAACATTCACGTGGAAACTGAATAACACTCTTCTCAATGATACCTTGGTCAAGGAAGGAATAAAGAAAGAAATTAAAGACTTTTTAGAGTTTAATGAAAATGAAGCCACAACGTCCCCAAACCTATGGGACACAATGAAAGCATTTCTAAGAGGGAAACTCATAGCTCTGAGTGCCTGCAAGAAGAAACGGGAGAGAGCACATACTAGCAGCTTGACAACACATCTAAAAGCCCTAGAAAAAAAGGAAGCAAATTCACCCAAGAGGAGTAGACGGCAGGAAATAATCAAACTCAGGGGTGAAATCAACCAAGTGGAAACAAGAAGAACTATTCAAAGAATTAACCAAACGAGGAGTTGGTTCTTTGAGAAAATCAACAAGATAGATAAACCCTTAGCTAGACTCACTAAAGGGCACAGGGACAAAATCCTAATTAACAAAATCAGAAATGAAAAGGGAGACATAACAACAGATCCTGAAGAAATCCAAAACACCATCAGATCCTTCTACAAAAGGCTATACTCAACAAAACTGGAAAACCTGGACGAAATGGACAAATTTCTGGACAGATACCAGGTACCAAAGTTGAATCAGGATCAAGTTGATCATCTAAACAGTCCCATATCACCTAAAGAAATAGAAGCAGTTATTAATAGTCTCCCAACCAAAAAAAGCCCAGGACCAGATGGGTTTAGTTCAGAGTTCTATCAGACCTTCAAAGAAGATCTAATTCCAGTTCTGCACAAACTATTTCACAAAATAGAAGTAGAAGGTACTCTACCCAACTCATTTTATGAAGCCACTATTACTCTGATACCTAAACCACAGAAAGACCCAACAAAGATAGAGAACTTCAGACCAATTTCTCTTATGAATATCGATGCAAAAATCCTCAATAAAATTCTCGCTAACCGAATCCAAGAACACATTAAAGCAATCATCCATCCTGACCAAGTAGGTTTTATTCCAGTGATGCAGGGATGGTTTAATATACAAAAATCCATCAATGTAATCCATTATATAAACAAACTCAAAGACAAAAACCACATGATCATCTCGTTAGATGCAGAAAAAGCATTTGACAAGATCCAACACCCATTCATAATAAAAGTTTTGGAAAGATCAGGAATTCAAGGCCCATACCTAAACATGATAAAAAGCAATCTACAGCAAACCAGTAGCCAACATCAAAGTAAATGGAGAGAAGCTGGAAGCAATCCCACTAAAATCAGGGACTAGACAAGGCTGCCCACTTTCTCCCTACCTTTTCAACATAGTACTTGAAGTATTAGCCAGAGCATTTCGACAACAAAAGGAGATCAAGGGGATACAAATTGGAAAAGAGGAAGTCAAAATATCACTTTTTGCAGATGATATGATAGTATATATAAGTGACCCTAAAAATTCTACCAGAGAAATCCTAAACCTGATAAACAGCTTCGTTGAAGTAGCTGGATATAAAATAAACTCAAACAAGTCAATGGCCTTTCTCTATACAAAGAATAAACAGGCTGAGAAAGAAATTAGGGAAATAACACCCTTCTCAATAGTCACAAATAATATAAAATATCTTGGCGTGACTCTAACTAAGGAAGTGAAAGATCTGTATGATAAAAACTTCAAATCTCTGAAGAAAGAAATTAAGGAAGATCTCAGAAGATGGAAAGATCTCCCATGATCATGGATTGGCAGGATCAACATTGTAAAAATGGCTATCTTGCCAAAAGCAATCTACAGATTCAATGCAATCCCCATCAAAATTCCAACTCAATTCTTCAACGAATTGGAAGGAGCAATTTGCAAATTTGTCTGGAATAACAAAAAACCTAGGATAGCAAAAAGTCTTCTCAAGGATAAAAGAACTTCTGGCGGAATCACCATGCCAGACCTAAAGCTTTACTACAGAGCAATTGTGATAAAAACTGCATGGTACTGGTATAGAGACAGACAAGTAGACCAATGGAATAGAATTGAAGACCCAGAAATGAACCCACACACCTATGGTCACTTGATCTTCGACAAGGGAGCTAAAACCATCCAGTGGAAGAAAGACAGCATTTTCAACAATTGGTGCTGGCATAACTGGTTGTTATCGTGTAGAAGAATGCGAATCGATCCATACTTATCTCCTTGTACTATGGTCATATCTAAGTGGATTAAGGAACTTCACATAAAACCAGAGACACTGAAACTTATAGAGGAGAAATTGGGGAAAACCCTTGAAGATATGGGCACAGGGGAAAAATTCCTGAACAGAACAGCAATGGCTTGTGCTGTAAGATCGAGAATTGACAAATGGGACCTAATGAAACTCCAAAGTTTCTGCAAGGCAAAAGACACCGTCAATAAGACAAAAAGACCACCAACAGATTGGGAAAGGATCTTTACCTATCCTAAATCAGATAGGGGACTAATATCCAACATATATAAAGAACTCAAGAAGGTGGACTTCAGAAAATCAAATAACCCCATTAAAAAATGGGGCTCAGAACTGAGCAAAGAATTCTCACCTGAGGAATACCGAATGGCAGAGAAGCACCTGAAAAAATGTTCAACATCCTTAATCATCAGGGAAATGCAAATCAAAACAACCCTGAGATTCCACCTCACACCAGTCAGAATGGCTAAGATCAAAATTCAGGTGATAGCAGATGCTGGCGTGGATGTGGAGAAAGAGGAACACTCCTCCATTGTTGGTGGGAGTGCAGGCTGGTACAACCACTCTGGAAATCAGTCTGGCGGTTCCTCAGAAAATTGGACATAGTACTACCGGAGGATCCAGCAATACCTCTCCTGGGCATATATCCAGAAGATGCCCCAACTGGTAAGAAGGACACATGCTCCACTATGTTCATAGCAGCCTTATTTATAATAGCCAGAAGCTGGAAAGAACCTAGATGCCCCTCAACAGAGGAATGGATACAGAAAATGTGGTACATCTACACAATGGAGTACTACTCAGCTATTAAAAAGAATTAATTTATGAAATTCCTAGCCAAATGGATGGACCTGGAGGGCATCATCCTGAGTTAGGTAACACATTCACAAAGAAACTCACACAATATGTACTCACTGATAAGTGGATATTAGCCCCAAACCTAGGATACCCAAGATATAAGATATAATTTGCTAAACACATGAAACTCAAGAAGAATGAAGACTGAAGTGTGGACACTATGCCCCTCCTTAGATTTGGGAACAAAACACCCATGGAAGGAGTTACAGAGACAAAGTTTGGAGCTGAGATGAAAGGATGGACCATGTAGAGACTGCCTTATTGAGGGATCCACCCTATAATCAGCATCCAAACGCTGACACCATTGCATACACTAGAAAGATTTTATCGAAAGGCCCAGATGTAGCTGTCTCTTGTGAGACTAAGCCGGGGCATAGCAAACACAGAAGTGGATGCTCACAGTCAGCTAATGGATGGATCATAGGGCTCCCAATGGAGGAGCTAGAGAAAGTAGCCAAGGAGCTAAAGGGATCTGCAACCCTATAGGTGGAACAACATTATGAACTAACCAGTACCCCGGAGCTCTTGACTCTAGCTGCATATATATCAAAAGATGGCCTAGTCGGCCATCACTGGAAAGAGAGGCCCATTGGACTTGCAAACTTTATATGCCCCAGTACAGGGGAACACCAGGGCCAAAAAGGTGGAGTGGGTGGGCAGGGGAGTGGGGGTGGGTGGATATGGGGGACTTTTGGTATAGCATTGGAAATGTAAATGAGCTAAATACCTAATAAAAAATGGGAAAAAAAAAGAGGTATGGCCTTGCTGGAATAGGTGTGGCTTTGTTGGAGGAAATGTGTCACCATGTAGGCAGGCTTTGAGGTTTCCTAGTGCTCAAGCTCTGCCCTGTGCAGAAGAGAGACATCCTCCTGGCTGCCTGTGTAAGACAGTCTCCTTCTGCCTGCTTGCCTTCAGATCCAGATGTAGAACTCTCAACTCCCTCTGTGCTACGAAGTTTGCATGGGTGCTGCCATGCTTCTTGCCATGATGATAATACACTGAATCTCTGAAACTGTAAGCCAGATCCAACTAAATATTTGCCTTTATAAGAGTCACCTTAGTCATGTTATCTCTTCCCAGCAATAAAACCCTAAGACAGGCAGATTTCTATTTTGTGGAATAATTTGAAGAATATTGGCATTAACTCTCCTTTGAAATCTGGGACCAACTTGAATGCCCTTGTGTTTGATGCATAGATATTTAGAATTATAACATGCTCTTGGTGGGTTTGTCTTTTAATGATTGTCATAGTCAATATTCTATTGCTGTGAAGAGACACCATGACTGAAGCAAACCTAATAAAGGAAAGCATTCAATTTGGGCTCTTCTGTCTCTCTTAAGTGTGTGTGTGTGTTTGTGAGTATGTATTTTAGTACAACTATATACATTTTTGTAAACAAACTAGCTGAAATTTTTGAGTTTGTTAAATATATAGGTTTGATTGGGAAAATAGTGCTATCTCAATGAAACATATAATCTTCTAATTTATGAATGCAAGATGTGTTTACATTAACTTAATTTTCTAATTTTTTAAGGAGTGGCTTGTAAATTTTGGTGTAAATTTTGTACTTTTTTATTAACTTTATTCCTATGAGGCCTATTTTGATGCTACTGCAAGTTGTTTTATTAATTTAAAAAATTTGTTTGCTAGAAAATTATAGAGAGATGAGGTTCATTTTGGAACACTAGGTTTCTTCTCCCATGCCACTTTAATTTTTCTGTTTGTGTGTGTGTGTGTGTGTGTGTGTGTGTGTGAATCTTTAAAGATTTCCAGTATTTTATAAAAATTGACAAGATGGTATCATTTTAAAATAGAGTCATTTTTTATTTCTTTTTCCCATATATATGTCTTTTATATCTTTTTCTTGTCCAATTGTCCTAAATAAGACCTCCACTTTGCTATTGGATGCATGTGTTCAATATGAACAACTTTATTTTCTTTCTGCTTTGGAGAGTCAGACATTGAACCTCACCATGAGTGTGGTATAAGCTGTAGGTTCTCTATGCTAATGTGCTTTGTTGGCTTAAGGAAGTTCTTTTTCATCACTAGTTTATAGGCATTTCCTGTATGGTTTAATGGATGAACACTTTTTGTGAACAATAAAACAGTTGAAAGACAGCCATATTAGTTAGTTGAGATGAAATGCCTACCAAAAGCAACTCAAGGAAGGAAGGGCTTATTAAACAGCCATTTGATGGTAAGGTCCATGATGGTGGGAAGTCATGGCAGCAGATGATTGACAGAGCTGTTCATTGTATCCACATTTAGGAAGCAGAGGGCAGTGAATGCTGAGGCTGTAGTCAAGTTTCTTCTTTGTGTGCATTACAGGACCTCAGCCCTCAGGATGGTGTCACCCACATTTAGAGTATATCTTCCCAACTCAATTAAGCCAATCTACAATCTCTCTCATAAACTTTCCAGAAGTTTGCCCCCTCAGTGGTTTTGGATACTGTCAAGTTAAAAATCAACACTAACATCACAATATCCCACATTCACTGAAAGATATTGTTAAAATATTCCTGCTACTAAAGCACTTTCCAAATATCACTACTAAAATGTGAATAACTTTATTCATATAAATATAAAAAACATCATGACTTATATAGAACCACATATGCCCAAATAGTCAAAATAATTCTGTGTATGACATTACTTAACCTCAAAACATATGACAAAGTTATGTAGTGACTAAAGCAGAACAAAACTTAACACATTGGGCAATGAAACTCAGAAAACAGAGAAATACACCCATTCATACTCCACCAACTGATCAATGAAGGAGTTAAATGTTTGAAGAAAAGACATTGGAGAAAGGATATTCACTTTAATAGATGATTCAGGAACAATCAGACATCCACATGCCACCTATTCTTTACTGTATATTAAACTGAACAGAAAAGTGATAAAAGACTTGAAGAAAGGGACCACTTGAAGAAAACTTAGAAGAAATAGTTCAAGATCGTGGTATAATTGATGATCTTTTTATATGAGTCCAAACACAAGAAATGAAATCAAATAAAGGCAAATGAAAAGTCAAGTGTAGAATGTCCCATATAGCAAAGTAAGTAGTCAAGAGAGTGAAGAGACAATCTATGGACAGAATGTTGTTTAAGGTATGATAAAATAAGGGCATAATATTCAGAGCATATGAAGAAGTTAGACAATGTACTAGGAAGCAAGCAGTATCATTGGAAGATGGACAAATAGTAAGAGAATAAATATTTATTAAAAAGAAAATATACAAATACACAGTGGGCAATTTTTCAATCTGCTCCAGGTCACAAATCATCAAGGAAATGCAGGTTGTGGTGGTTTGAATATGCTTGGCCCAGGAAGTGGCACTATTAAGAGATGTAGCCTTGTTGGAGGAACTGTGTCACTATGGGGTGGATTCTGAGTGAGCTTCCTCCTAGCTGCCTGAAAGCTAGTTTTCTCCTGTTTGCCTTAGGAACCAGATGTAGAACCCATGTTAAGTGAAATAAACCAGGCACAGACAAATATTACCTGAGGTTACTTTCATAGAACTTGAATGTAGAGGGCATTGGAGAGGTGGCTCAGTGGTTAAGAGGACTTGCTACTCCTGCAGATAACATGGATTCCAGTCCCAGAACCCACATAGTGGCTCACTCATGTGCACACACACACACACACACACACACACACACACACACACACACACACACACACGGTCAAACATTGATATACATTTGATAAAAATAAAGTATGTTTAAGAAAGTATTTGAGAGTAAAATTATGGTTACCAAAGGGGAAAAGGGGGAGGACACAGAGGAAGGTTATCAATGGTCACCATGTTTCAGTTAGATAGGAAGAGGAAGTTCTGGTATGTTGTTACATAGAAAGGTGGTTATAAATATCAATAAGGTATTGGAAAGTTCTCAAGAAAAAAAATGATAAATGCTTACTGAGAAAGAAGTATTATAGTAATTAGATCAACTCATATATATATATATATATATATACACACTTATACATACACACACATATATATATATATTACAGTAATATATACAGAAAAGAAAGTTTTTCTGTATTACTTGAGTAAATTACTTTACAAATGTATTAAATGTACTTTATTGATTGCATTTTAGTCTTCTCTGTGTTTCCTTATCATACTTTTAGGTTTTTCAGAAGAAGAAAGATTTGAAATCTCTTGGTATTATTATCTTGTTTTGACTCCAAATTCTGTTTATAAATTTTGATAGCATTGTTTTATTTTATTTACAATTTTTTGTTCATATACATGTATGTGTCTGTTGTGTGTGTAGGTGCCCCCGGGGGCCAGAAGAGGGTGTCAAGTCCTCTGGAGCTGGAGTCACACGTCTTGTGAGCTCCCTGATGTGGGTGCTGGGAATTGAACTCAGGTCTGCAAGAGCAGTATGAGCTCTCCATCAATCACGGGGCTGTGTCTTCAACACTGATTTGCATTAGTTTTGTTTATAAAGACCTTAGTGCTCATTGTGGGTTGAAGCATCTACCAGTAAAGACAACCTCTTGCCTCATTTCCTTATTTAACGTCCTTAGACTGTACCTTGTTTTTCTTTACTTTTTCTTGGCTGACCTTGCTTTTTTTTTTTTTTTAACTTTTCTCAGTAGTTTGTTATGCTTTTGTCACATTGGGTACATAGCAGGTGTTCTTTATGATTTACTTGTAGTTTTTCTCTTTCCTAGTTGATGCGTGCATTTCTGTCACTATTAATGGCTTTAAAAATAGTTTACTCTAATTTAGCAAGCCAGTCTTGCAGCATTCATTTATTTTTAATCCCTACTATTTCTTTGAGAAAAAAATCCCCTATGCTTTATTTTTTTTTATAAGTGTTTAGTTCCCTGCCCCCCAACTTGGTTTCATGACACAGGGTTTCTCTGGTGTTGCCCTGGCTGTCTTGGAAGTAGCTTTGTAAACCAGGCTGGCCTTAAACTCACAGAAATCATCCTGCCTCTGGCTCCCAAGTGCTGAACTTAAAGGCATACCTGGTTAAAGTCTTAGTCTTAATTCATTCTCTCTCTCTCTCTCTCTCTCTCTCTCTCTCTCTCTCTCTCTCTCCCCATGTTTTTGCTCAGGTGTGCTTGTGGAGATCAGAGATCAACCTCATGTTGTTTTCCTGGAGTTATTCTTTTCTTTTTTCTTTTTCTTTTTGAGACAAGATCCCTTATTGGCCTGTAGCTTACCGAGTAGGCTAAGCTTGCTGGCAGGCCCGCAAGACTCAGACCCAATACTCTCTGTCTGCCTGCTGCTGGGGTTACAAATTCACACCACCATGCCCAGCTTTTTACAGAAGGTCTGGGGATTGTACCACAGCAAGGACTTTAGCTACTGAGTTATATATTTAAGGGATCTTATTTGTTACCATTATCATTACAATTTTATATAATATGTCCATTTTTCTAGCTTTAAAAGACAGTATGTATTAAGCAATTATAAAAGTAGCACTTTTCTTTGTTTTCAACTTATTTCTTTAGTTTTCTTCTTTAGTTCACATCTATGTGCTATTTCATGATTACATTTGTATATAATCCCATATAAATGCGAACATAGGACTTAAGCTTTTATTTAATTTGGTGAATTTGGTGATCACAAGTTCGGTGATCTCAAATATAATTTTAGTAGTTTTAAAATCCATGTCTCAAAATTTGTATGATTTTTTTTCTCTTCTAGCATTTTTAAAAGATAGTATTATAACTTATATTTTGGGGGGAATTCAGGAGTTAAAATTGATTTTCTCCTGTCTTTACTTGAATGATTCAGGTTTTGTGTCTGGGATATTTTAACTTCTGTCCAGTGTCCTGTATTCTTGAAGTTGCCTTGGAGAAATCTGAGATGGAATTAGTGAGTTTCATTATTTGAAGTAATGTTTTCTTCGAATGCTCACAGGTTGTTGGGTTTTTAACAATTAATAAGGTAGCACTTATGAGATAGGCTTTTAGCTTAGTGCCTTATAATATCTTAGTTTTCTCAGACAGAATGGACATATGATACTTAGATTCAAATCTTATTTTCTTTCTGAAGGTTTTCTAGGAATATATTTTGACTTTTAAATTTTTCTTGTTTTGTTCTTTGCTTCGGGAGTATAGATCACAGGCTAGAAGGGCATTCTTCATCTACTTTTGCTTAATAAAGATTTTTCTAATCTACATAAAAATGTTGCCTTCAATTAAATGCACTACAGTAAGAGTAAGCGTTCCCATGAAGCTGCGTTCCAGAGTGCTGAGAGACGTGCACGTGGATCTTGTCAATGTGCATCCTTTAGTGAGGAGGGAAAGGTAATTTTACATACTTTTCCTTCTTAAACAATCATCGGTTCTTTGCTGTTGTTATTATTATTATTAATTATTATTATTATGTTTGAATAAACTGAGTCACTGAGTTCTTGAGCTACATGTGAATGCAGTTCATGGGAAAGGAATCAAGTCATGACCTAGATACAAAAGATTTTCTTTTCCATTCCATATTAAAGTTTCTTACCTACAAAGGTCTCTTTTTGTCTTGCCTCCCTGTCTCCTTCTCACTCTGCTCCTCCCCCTCCACCATCCCTTCTCCTCTCCCTCCTCCTGTTTCTCCCTGCTCCCTGTCCCTCCACCTT
Source organism: Mus musculus (assembly GCF_000001635.26). Lineage (NCBI taxonomy): Eukaryota > Metazoa > Chordata > Mammalia > Rodentia > Muridae > Mus > Mus musculus. Next base: position 54,255,812 of record NC_000070.6, read on the forward strand.
TCCTACCCCTTTCTTCCCCCTCTCTCCCATTTTCTCCATGTATGAGTGTTTATGTATATGTGTGATGATTCAAATCTTTATATATTTTCCTTAATTGTGTGTGATCATCCGATGACCTCTCCCCTGCTCTTTGCTGTCCGCATACCCTGCCTCCGACTAGGCATGCTTGCCGCTGTTGCCTCCTGTAGGACTCTGTGTCCTTTGTTGGTGGTCCTTGGCTGATATTTTCTTGGTTTACTCACCTGCTTTGACATCTGTTTATCACCTGCAATGACTTGGCATTGGTGATGTCTCTTGGTTTCCACAGATAAAGAGCTTGCCTTCTGATATTTACTCTCCTAGTTGCTTTGGGAGTGACATTCGGAAGAAGAGGCCACCTTAGAAACATAAGTATCTTTGCTCTGTTGATTTTAATAGTTTAATTCCTAAGTAAAGGCATGAATTAGAGGAGTGATGGAGAAGTTAAGTCTAAGCAAATACAAAAAGTAATTGCATTAATAAAATGATTTAAATAAAACAGTAAAGACTGCTAGTGTTAATATCCTGGATGCAAGTCACCTGTCTTTTAGCAGTCACTCAAAAAAAAAAAAAATCCTGTTGCATTTGCATGTAATACAGTACACGTTCCTGCCAAGAGGTTTTGAAACTTTCTTAAAAGTTAAAATATCTATCTTATCTTCTTTCTTTCTTTCTTTCTTTCTTTCTTTCTTTCTTTCTTTCTTTCTTTCTTTCTTTCTTTCTTTCTTTCTTTCTTTCTCTTTCTTTCTCTCTCTCTTTCTCTTTCTCTTTCTTCTCTTTCTCTTTCTCTTTCTCTTTCTCTTTCTTTCTTTCTCTTTCTCTTTCTCTTTCTCTTTCTCTTTCTCTTTCTCTTTCTCTTTCTCTTTCTCTTTCTCTTTCTCTTTCTCTTTCTCTTTCTCTTTCTCTTTCTCTTTCTCTTTCTCTTTCTCTTTCTCTTTCTCTTTCTCTTTCTCTTTCTCTTTCTCCCTCCCTCCCTCCCTCCCTCCCTCCCTCCCTCCCTCCCTCCCTCTCTCTCTCTCTCTCTCTCTCTCTCTCCCTTTCTTTCTTTCTTTCTTTCTTTCTTTCTTTCTTTCTTTCTTTCTTTCTTTCTTTCTTTCTATCATTGATCTATATACCTATTTAGCATCTCACTATGTATCTTGGGCTGTCTGAACTTATAAATCTCCAATCTCAGCCTTCTAAATGTTGGGTTGGCAGGCAGTTACCACTTGCTTGGCTACTAGCAGCTTTTTTAGAGTGAGAATATGAAGAAGTCTGAGCTCACAATATATAACAATGATCACTTTGAACAAGAATCCTGCTGGAGGAGATCCTTGATTTTGATCGTGGACTCTATTCACAAAAGTTTATACTTCTGTACCATTTGACTGTTCTTTCAAACATCTAACTCCAAAATTTCAACTTATTTTGCAATATTCTCTAATATAGAAGTAGAGTTGCCAATTGAATTTGTCCTTGCATTCTATGTCCGCAGTGTGTGGTAATGTTTTTCCCCCCTAAGAGGCAATTCTTAAAAGAACTTACTGTATGTACCAACTGGTACCAGTTAATACTAACACAATGCTTATTTTCAGCTTGCTTGTGTTCCCATTTGACTTCATTTAATTATGAAAATCTAGGCCATGAAACAAAATATGTTTGACAGAAACACTGATTCTGACATATGGATTGCTTGAAAATCTAGGTTTGAGTTTTTCAGGAATTCTATTCTAGATACCAAAATTAAAGAAATCCAAGTTTTTCAACTAAGATGTAAAGATACAATAGAAAAATACCCATTTCTGATGTATGTCATATGCCTAGTGCTATTCCTTGGTAACACTATGAAGTTGGAGAATTTCTGTAAGACTTGCAAACAAGAGAAAAGAATTTGCATATCGCATGAAGTTTATATTTAAGCAACCATATTTTTGAAATTTCATGCATAAGGACAATAGCAGTTGACATGCCAACATGGTGGAGAAAAATTCCACAAGGCCCTACCCTAGATGAAAAGCTACATGCAATTAATAGCTGCAGAGAGAGAGAGAGAGAGAGAGAGAGAGAGAGAGAGAATATCACTTTTCTTTAGAATGAGTTCCTTGATAGGTTTTCAAAACCCAAGTGCTCAACCATAAACAGTTCTACATATTTCTAAAAATAAATGAACTCAGTAAGCTATACATACACATTTGTAACAGTAATAATTAAAGAAGTTATGAATTTGAGAAGTAAAGAGCATAGGAAAAGTTGTACCAAGAAGAAGAAATGAAGAAAATGATGTAAGTACAGTACTCATACAATATAGTATATAAAATTCAAAAAAGTTAGATTAATTAAAGTTTATATTTATATCAAGTAAGTCACATGACTAATGACCCTTTATTTTGCCCAGTGTTCAGTAAGAATATTGACTCTGAATTCTGTTCAAATTTTCTCATTATAAAATACATTGAGACTAGGATGGGCCAGATAATGGGATTAAAACGACTATCTAATCTGACAGGGAGTGAGCCTAGTGGGTGAAAATGATTTGAAAGCTGTGAAAAGCACACTCAGGGGGCGGGCTCAGCATTCTTACTTGCTGAGCTATTGGCTAACAAAGAAAGTGAGCCACTGCATCTTCTCTTGGGAGAAATCACACCCATTTTATATGAATTACAGTTTTCAGAGTATCCATGAAACTCTAGCCCCCCCCCCCACTGTTTTTATTCAATACACAAGTTCATCTATTTGTTCAATTTTCTATCCATTTGCTACTGGTTTGCAGCAATAGGTACCACTGTCTCCCCATATCTGTGTGTAACTTGATTTTCAAGAATACCATTTTCTTGAATAGGGCTTGGTAAATCCATGAAGAACATAGTTATTTGAAGTTAGCTTGGCAGTGTAAACTCACAGGAATGGCGAACTGCTTCAGGAATGAGCTAACTGGTTGTCCAATTTCTTCAGTACAATCTTGACTACACAGAGCCTATTGAGAGATTTTTGTCTGTATTTGCTTGCTCTATTTTCACACTTAGCAGTAGCAATTTAGAACACTTTCATGATCAAATCCCAGGAGTTTTCAAAAAGAAAGTTTTGGTGGGAGCCATTTGTACTGTCTATGTCCTATCCTTTTCCACTTTAAAGGACACTGGCTATCATAGGTAATAAGATCATGTCTTACAGACTGGGGTTTGAATCATTTCCCACAGTGAATAACTTCAAACTCTATTAAGATACATTCACAGACCTATGTAATGGGGCCATTGCCTAGTATTCAATGTTGTACTTAAGCTTAGGTCTCAGATATGTGAAATGCCTGGTGTAACACTAAGTAGGTGTGCTGTCATGCTATTTCTCTCCTCTTGAATTCTGAGGTAGTAAACACAATATGAACTTGGAACCAGAATAGAACCTAAGTGCTTGTGGAGATGCTCTGAACTTGGTGACCCACGAAGAGTCTCTGAATCACTTGAACTTGTGTGGTCTCTTCTCTTTGGCCAGTCATTGGATGTTTTCAACAAAGGTGAAGTGAGATCACATCTTTAGTTAAAATGTGGTATGCTCTAAGGTGTGCTGCTGATACTCATATATTAAACACTAATCAAATGAACTGGGGGCATGATGGACTATAAAGAACACTGGGATGCTGTTAGAATGTCTTGCTCTAATGAACACTGCTCAATCTCTTGGGAATTTGGTTTTTTCAACTATAAAGCAGAATAAAAATATTTAGCTCTATTCTAAAATTTAAAGGGGCCTCCATATTGTTTTCCATAATGGCCATACTACCTAACATTTCTACCAACAGTGTGCAAGAGATTGTTTCTCTTCACACCCTCTCCAATACTTGTTTTTCTTATTTATTTATTTATTTATTTATTTATTTATTTATTTATTTATTTATTCACTTTACATCCCAATATCAGGTCATCTTCTCCTCCCATTCCCCTCACACAGTGCCTCCCCCTCCCCTGCCTCTCCCATTTTCCTCTGAGAAGGGGTGGCTCCACTAGTTATCACACCACCCTGGCACATTAAGTCACTGCAGGACTAGATGCATTCTCTTTCACTGGGGCAAGACAAGGAAGCCCAGTGAAGGGAACAGGATCCACAGGCAAGCAACAGATTCAGGAACAGCCCACTCTCCAGTTCTTGGGGGACCCACATGAAGACCAAGCTGTACATCTTCTACATGTGAGCAGGGTGGGGTGGCGTGGGCTAGGTCCAGCTGATGTTTGCTCTTTGTTTGGTAATTCAGTCTCTGGGAGCCCCCACGAATCAAGGTTAGTTGACTCTGTTGGTCTTCCTGTAGAGTCCCTATCCTTTTCAGGTTCCTAAACCCTTCCCCCAACTCTTCCACAAGACTCCCTGAGAGCTCCATCAAATATTTGGCTGTGGGGCTCTGCATCTGTTTCCATCAACTGCTGAGTGGAGCCTCTCAGAGGACAGTTGTGCTAGGATCCAAGCATAACAGAATATTGTTAATTAGTGTCAGGGATTGGTTCTTGTCCACAGGATGAGTCTCAGTTTGGGCCAGTCATTTGTTGGCATTGCTTCTGTCTCTCTCTGCTCCATCTTTATTCTTGTACATCTTGTAAGCAGGGCACATTTTGCATAGAAGGTTTTGTGTTTGGGTTGCTGTCCTTATCTCTCCACTGGAAGTCCTGCCTGATGCCACTCCAGGCACCATATCCCACACTGCTAGGAGTTTCAACTAGATCATCACTATAGACTGTCTGACCTCCTCCCATCCTCACCCCACCCCCATCTCTGGCATGTCCCAGAGATGATCTTTTCTGCCCACCTGCTTTCCTTACACCTCATACCCCCTGCCTTGTTCCCCTCCCCATCTCCTCTCTCCCAGTTCCCTCCCTCCATCCAGCTCTGATATCTATTTTATTTTTCTTTCTGAGAAAGATTCAAGCATCTTCCCTTAGGCTCTTCTTGTTATTTGGATTCTTTGGATCTGTGGATTGTAGCATGTTTTTTTCTTGTATTCTTTGTAACAGCCATCCTAGTAGATGTAGGGTGACATCTCTTGTGACACTCAATCACAGTTCAGAATAGCTCAGGGAAATCAGCACTTCTCCAAGATATCTGTGTCACCATATGTTTTAGACCATTATCCATTCAAACTAATGTGTGGAACCAGTGTAATTCCAGTGAGTGGATAAGGAACATTTTCCATGGGACAACATGCATTTTTAAAAAAACTTTTTATTGATTCACTGTGAATTTCACATCCTGTACCAAATTCCACTCATCTCCCTGTCCCTTCGTATACCTGCCCTTGGTCCTTGCAATCTCCTCCCCCAAAGGGGAAAAAAATGTCATTGTGGAAACTATAATATGTCACAATGAGTCCCACAGTAATTTTTGTCCATACTTCTTTACTTGTCAATGTTCACTGCAATGAGTCACTGGTCTAGTTTGAGGCCTCTGGCTTCTACTACAGTATCAGAACTGGATCCTCACCAGGACTCCTCTTGGATAGCTTGTGGTTTCCCTCTGTCAGGAATATCCTGCGACTTTGAATCTGTAGGACCAGACCCTTTTAGTATTCCAGCATTCATTGATGGGGCAGATGTTGGGGTGTGCCAACTCAGGCCATGGTACCTGAGCTGGTTACCCTGCTAGGTCTCCCACACCCACACTGTCATCAGGGTGAGCCCTTCAGTACTGCCCTGGCTAGCTCACACAATGTTGCATCTGGCAAGGGGGCAGAGCCAACTCTCCTGCTGGCTTTCATACCTTCAGGGATGGCTCACCTGCCTCAACTGCACCTATTGTATTGCCAAGGCAAGATGTAGGGCTCTGCTGAGTGTTGCAGTATGCAAGGGGCTGGGCCAGTTCTCCCACTCCCATGCCCTGGGGCCAGCATTTATTCTTAAACACTAGCAGCCTGCCAGTTTCTGCAGTGTGAATCAATGTGTGTGACACTGCTCTGAGTAAACTAAACCAGGCACAGAAAGGAAAAGGCATAGACTATCATTTACAGGGGAACTCCTTCAAATAAATGGTGAATCCACAGAAACAATAAAATAGTGATTGCTAAAGACTGGTGGGAAGAAAAGGAAATAGGTGCATACAAGTCAATTTATCCAAAAATGAAAACACGTAAGATGGAGATATTCAGTGTGGGCACTACAGTTAATAATGAATTGCATTGAAGAGTAGATTTGAGATGACCTTGCTGGACAAAAATAAAGAGAACTATGTGGAGATGAAGTATTCGTTAACTACAATTACAATTTCACTATTTAAAGCACAAGCATTCCATAATATTATATTAAATATATGTAATTCTTAAAACTATGGAAAAATACTGCCATCAGTCTGCTCTAAAATATAAAATTAGATGATACAGAAGAAAGCCCTGAAAAATGCTAGCACATAGTGGGTTTTCAATAAATTTTTGTGTTATCTAATTTGTGAATGCAAGAAGATTTAGTTCTCCTGATGGGGTTTGGAGGGGCATGGCTAAGCTTGCAGTAAATGCAAGTCTTCCTTGTTCTCTCTAGTTCCTGTGTAATTTGCCATGGGAAGTACTTCCATTGGGTAGAAGTCAGTCTTCAAATTTTTCCATATGGTTGAAAAATCACTGGGAAACATAAGACAATGTCTGCCTTGCATAGAAATATAGAGTATGTTGTCTATATTTGAGCTGCCATCTTAAAGGTACCCACAAACAATCTTCCAAACTCAATACTGGGAACTGGGCAGAGAACTCTTTACACAAACATTTGTTTTATTTTTGCTTAGTTTGTTTTCTACTCCAATGCCCCCTTTTGTGAGAACTGTTCTCACGTAGCCCAGGCTGGCTTCATACTCACTAGATAGCCCAGGCTGGCTTCAAACTCACTCCAGTGGTAAGGATGACCTCAGACTTCTGATCCTCTGCCCTCTATGTTTGGAATGCTAAGACGAACGGTATGTGTCACCAAGCTTGCCTCTGCATACTAACACTTAGACTAGCATAAAGTCAATTTTTATTTACATATTTTGGCATCTAGGTTATGAAAATATGCTAATGTGGTTTAAATTCAGCATTTCTTTATTGCCTCAGCCTATTATCAATCTCAGGGTTTTTTGTGACCTTCATGTTGTCAAGGTCAGAAAATAGTTTCTAGTTTTCTTGTTCATAGCATTCAGATTGAGGTAAAAAATACTCTTGGAAAGAAATCCATATGGAAATAGCTTGGGGTCCAGTTCTGCTCTGTGCTTAGACTTCATAAATACATATCAAAATCAGAGTTCTCTATACATAGTTCCCACTAGTACAGCCATTCTGCAATAAGATCTGATATGGAACCCAGGAATCTTTATTTTCATGAACATCCCAAGTGCTTTTCACGAGAATGTTATGCATAAAAGCCTCTAGGAGGACGCCTCTGGATCTGTACTTTCATGGTGAGGGTATAATTGGTAAGAAGGCAAAGTTCATGAACAACTTCCAGTGTTGAAAATACTCACCAGAGTGTCTACCAAGACTTCCTGACTTGAGCAAAATGGCACATTTCTGCATTGTTCTTTGGCTTTCTGTCATTTCAGTTCCCAGTAGCACTGTTTTTCTGGAGCTACATTCAAGGAGCAGAGCCAGCCAAGTGACTTTGGAGCAGGATTCTCAGATTCCATAAGCAGATGCCTTCACGGACCACTCAGCCTCTCAATCCGTCAGCGTAGCGGGTGCTGCAGGTGCACTTGCTCCGCACACACTTCTAGGACCTCTCTGTCATATATTCCACTGAGCAGAAGAGAAAGTTAAAGTCTATATTATCTGATTCCCATACAACTGACTTCTCACAGTTCTCTAAGATTGGGCTTAGAAGCTATGACTGAGAGCCAGCATCCATGAAAGAAGTCAGACTTGGTTGAAGGAACATTTGGTTCCACTAGGACAGTGGGAACAGAGCATCGGATGCCTGGAAACAGTTGTGTATTGATCAGGGAGGTTCAGCCATGCAGTTGAGCATTTCTCTTGGGTGTACTGTTTCAGGCTGAGTAGCACTAAATCTTGCTGCTTTGGACGTACAGTAAATTCTGTAAGTTATCTACTGTCCTCGACCATAGGTATCACTGCTTAAACCAAGCGTAATAGCTTCTGTTGTCTTGAACGAAGCTGCCTCTTGGCTATCTGTGATTAAACAACTTAGTGAGTTCAAAGCTGAAATAGTTACTTCACTTACCTACTACCTAGGTTCCACTATTCTTTCCTTCTTTGACACAATCACTAACCTGAAAGTCGGTAATTCACTTCTCTTAATGGGCAACACAAGCCCACCTGAGGAATTATGATTTCATAGTTCACCCCTATTAACTTGGAGTTCAAAAGTAATGATTTTCCCATCACTCATTTTAAGAATGTGGTCTATGTTTCTGAAAGCATTTTTTCTTATGGGTAGTTTCTTATCACCCATTATTTTCCCCAATTCATCTTAAAAATATGAGGCCATATGAAGTGAAATATAAATAATTTTATAGTTATGGATATAGAGTAGCCTCATCAATCCTATAGAACAGATGCCATAAAATAATATTCTAAATAAGAATGCAAATATTGATAGTATTCAATATATATATATACACACATACATATATACATGTGTGTATAGATAAAATGTCTTGGGCATTTACTATTCTGTACGCAGTACACTAGGATCTTACCTAAAGTGCCATGTTTGATAACTGTCTAATAGACTGTTGTTAGTTTTGCCATTGTTCCCTGTCCTTGTTGCGACCAGAAACTTTGTGTTAAAGAAAGATAATTCTCTTTAATAGCTGAGTAGTACTCCATTGTGTAAATGTACCACATTTTTTGTATCCATTCCTCTGCTGAGGGGCATCTGGGTTCTTTCCAGCTTCTGGCTAGCATAAATAAGGCTGCTATGAACATAGTGGAGCATGTGTTCTTCTTACCAGTTGGAACATCTTCTGGATATATGCCCAGGAGAGGTATTGCGGGATCCTCTGGTAGTACTATGTCCAATTTTCTGAGGAACCGCCAGACTGATTTCCAGTGTGGTTGTACAAGCTTGCAATCCCACCCACAATGGAGGAGTGTTCCTCTTTCTCCACATCCACGCCAGCATCTGCTGTCACCTGAATTTTTGATCTTAGCCATTCTGACTGGTGTGAGATGGAATCTCAGGGTTGTTTTGATTTGCATTTCTCTGATGATTAAGGATGCTGAACATTTTTTCAGGTGTTTCTCAGCCATTCGGTATTCCTCAGGTGAGAATTTTTTGTTTAGCTCTGAGCCCCATTTTTTAATGGGGTTATTTGATTTTCTGGAGTCTACCTTCTTGAGTTCTTTATATATATTGGATATTAGTCCCCCAAAAAGTAGGAATGGGTGGGTAAGGGAGTAGGGGGGAGGGTATGGGAGACTTTTGGGATAGCACTGGAAATGTAATTGAGGAAAATACGTAATAAAAATATTTAAATAAAAAAAGAAAGAAAGAAAATTCTCTATGTTTAACAATACCATTTCTAATTCCTATTTCTTCTTTTAGTTGTATGAGACTATGCTTCTCAGAGTTAGAAGAAAACATGAACAGTAGTGGTGTGTGTATATATGTGGCAGATAACCTTTTCAAGCTTAGTTCAGCAATGATCCTTCAGGTCTGTCTATTTGGGATGCAGGCTGAGTTGCTCATGTTGGTTGGCACTCATCAATGCAGCGAGCAAAGATAGTTGCCATCACTTCTCTCCAGGGAGGCTTGGTGATTTTGTTTGGCAATGCCTGAAACACAGTAGGTTCAACATGAAAGAATACATCCTGAATCTTTTGTTTGTGGTCCCGAGGGAGATGACATTGTCTTCAGTTCACCATCAAGGCTGTCACAGCGTGTCCTCATGGTTACCTTAAGCAGGTCCTCTCTGGGCTGTTACTTCCTTCTTTTTGCAGGATCTCTTTGTGCAGTCTGTCTATTAGTGCTCAAAAGTCACCTGAAACTCAGAGCTTCTATTAGGCGGAGTGAGAGAATGTATTTCCCTCTGAAAGCTGCCTGCCAAGTGCCTTCCCCGTTCTCTTATTAATGAAAGAACATGCTCTGTTCACTTGCTCATCTTTGTGGCACTATCATGCCATTGCCTGCTCTCTCTTCTCATACTTACTGTTACTGTGCCCATGTTCTGTTTTTTTGCTCAAAGGAAAATGACAGACAGATCTGGTTTCCTGCTTATTTCTATTTTTTTTTTCTGGGAGTGTGTCACCAATGCCATGATGGAGATATTAAACTCTCAAAGGATTGCTCCTCTCCTGAAATCATGACTACTATCCTTTCTGTATGCTACTAATAGATGTACTAGAATGTATGTGCAGGATTATCTTTAACCAGATTCTGTCTGTATGGCCAATCATCACCAATTATCAAATAAGATACTTTACAGAAGACCCTGGTGTACTGCCTAGAGAAGAATAACTTCCCAAGACATTGTAGATACTTATAATAGTGAATACTATCAATGCTTGTATTATTTATGGTACTATTTTTACAAAGTATTTTTATAGTGTTCATTAGACCATTTGATATCTGCAATTCTAAAATTGTCTGTTTTTTATGTGGTCTCACTTCCTAGGGATGTATTATGAGAGATGATGTATGGTAAGAAAATATATACAAAAAATGCTTAGAGAAATATAGTCCACACCCTTAGAAAATGTGTAATGACATGAAGAAGCAGCAATGGATTGAAACCTAGATTGGGCTTGGACTTTGCAAGCTAGCCGGACAGAGGTGGCCCTGTGGATGCTCTAAAGTTCTTGGTATAATACTTTTTTTCTGGTTTGCTCTTGGCTAATGGCTCAAGATTAGAAGTAGCTTTCTTTCTTTATATGTGTCTCCCTGTCCCCAATATTCCTTTTGAGAATTGAAAACTTTTCAGGCTATAACTCATACGCATTTGCATTTCTTTTCAGAAGGGGAGATGGAGCACAGGAGGCAGCTCAGTTAATGAGGACTAAACTCACAAAGCTGATGAGTTCACACAGTCCCAAATATATTGCCAACATCATCAGATAGTGTTATGAGCATCATGTGTATAAATAGGCTTACCAGAGTATCCAAATGCTGTATTCAGCTGCCATGGGCTGCTTACCTGTATGGATACTGTGCTCTCAGAATTGATTGACAGCATCTTTAACAGAAGAAAAACAAAGCAATATACAGAACATTTTGACTTGGAGGGAAATGTTTTTATTCTTCTCTTTTCTAAACAATGAAACCTACAGTTGAAAGTTATACCTGATGTTGGACTTGATGTTTATTAGTTCCGCAGGCTCTATATTCAGATGATAAAATCCTAATTATCAATGTGATGAGGTTGTGATGTGAAATCTTTGCTAGGTGATAAGAACGTAAGAACAAAGACCTTGAAAGACACATTAGTGTCCTAATAGACAGTGCAGAGAACACCCTTACCCCTCTAGCATGTGAGAACTGATCCTTATCAGACCTACTAGAGCATTTATCTTGGATTTTAACAGACTACAGAATTATGAAAAATAAGTTTCTTTTTTTAATAAACCAGTTTGTGGTATTTTATAATGGCCTGAATGGTCTAATATACCCAAATTATAGCAAATTACTCATGCTTATGATTTTTCTGAGCATGTCTATTGAAAAAGAAATGTCAAAATCTGTAGAATTGGGAACAATAGCATAATAGTCAAAGACATAATTCAAAGTTCCAAGTTATTAACAATGGGAGGAGAACAAAGATGTGGCACAATATAGATGAATACTAAGTCTTTCAATGAAGCTAAGAAAGTTAGTTATCTAGATGACTGTAGAATAATTCTAGCATGACATAATTTTTGTTCTTGTGGGAAACATTAAGAAAAACTGGATTGGGTTGAGTTTAAGGCCATTGTGAATCAGTTGTCTAGTGTGTTGCTAGACTATCATTTCGCTGAGATTGAAAAATCATGTCTCACAGCTATGTAACTCATTAAACAAGGAGAGGTCTAGCTGGTGTGGAACGAGAGCCTTCCCCTTTACTGATGAGCACTTGTGGTACTAGAACATCCCCTGCATGCTACTGGAGGAGAAAGTCAACCCCAGCTCAGCTACAATCTACAATGGTGACCTGGTTGCAATGTACATGCTGGTATAATATTGACACAAAACATTCTGGGAGTAATGAAACACTATCTGATTAGATTTAAAGCTCAGTACATGAGATGAAACCCATGGCTGATACTGCTCTGGTGCCCAAGAACCTTGGCTCCTTTTTTTTTCTTTCTACTTTACAGGTCTTTTGTTGTATAATATGGTTTCAGATTCAATATGTTTCATGGGGTTTTTCCCTGTGTCAGTGCATGTGTCTCTGTATTTTCATGTGTTTCTTGTGATTTTTTCTTTGGCTCTCTTTCCTTCTAGATAGGTATGGACCTAAGGGAAAACCATATACTACTGTTTTGCTCAATGAAACAATGAAATGGCTCCTAATGATAATCTGCTATAGTAGTAGATTGGTGTCTTTCTCAGGCATCATTAGAGAAGTTTCCTTCTACAGTAGATGGGAACAAATACAGAGAACCACAACTGGATGTGTACAGCGAGTGAGAGACCTTGAAACTCCAGTCCCAAATCGGATGTCTCCATCAAATCTCTCCTCTTGGGGCTCAGGGCACTTTGCATAAGAGGAGAAGGAAAGATTTTAAGACCCAATAGGAATAGAAGACACCAAGGAAAACAAGACCTTTTAGACATAACAGGACTGATGCACATATGCACTCAAAGAGACCATGGCAGCACGTACAGAGCCTGCATAGGACTATGGCAGATGGGCTCTCTGCTATGAAGGTAAGTGGACACAAGGCCCTATCCCTAAGTCAGAAGCTGTCTCTAATTGACAACTGCTCATAAAGGACATGTTTTTCCAATAGAGTCTCACCAAGTCCACAAATTACATTTAAGGGCAGGTCCCATGCCTATGAGTAAATGGCCAACACAAAACTAACTCAATGATATTTTGGAGGACTTTTGCCTCATAATGCTTTGTCTTGGCTCCTTTTTTTTTTCTTTCTACTTTACAGGTCTTATGTTGTATGATATGGTTTCAGATTCAATATGTTTCATGGGGTTTCTCCCTGTGTCAGTGCATGTGTCTCTGTATTTTCATGTGTTTCTTGTGATTTTTTCTTTGGCTCTCTTTCCTTCTATTTGTTTGTTTGTTTGTTTGGTCTTATTCTTATTTGCTTTGGCTCCCTGTGTGTTTTCTGATGAGAGAGTGAAATAAAGGGTGTGGATCTGAATGGTTGGGGAGATTGAGAGGATCTGGGAGGAAGCAGCAGAGGGGAAAACCATAATCAGAATAGACTATATGAAGAAACCTGTTTCCTATAAAAATCAGAATGACTAACAAAATGTGTAGATTAAAAACATGAAATTCTATCTTTGTAAGATGTTCTTGAAAGAAATTGTCATTGTGGTACCCAATACTAGGCACAATGGATCAATACTAATAAAAATAGGTCATTTTAGAAAGCCATCCCGCTTTTAAGCTATTCCCAATATTAAGCCTGGCTTGTGGAAGATATCAGTCATTGGCACAAATGTGTGGAATGTGTACTGCTAGCACTGAAACTGTGATGCGATCTAAGAGCCAGAGAACAGGAACTCTTAACTGATGAGAGAGACCCTGGGAATAGAGAGGACTGCGGTGAGGATGCGAAAGTCCACACAGGCTCCCTTTGTAAACGCAGCACAGTAGTAAGAGCTTGCTTTGCTTGGCAAAGGAACGAGATGGTGAAAGAAGCCCTGAGTCAGTTGTATTTAACTGTTTGAAGAGGGTATGTGTGTTTATTTTTTCTGGAGAGAACAAATTATTTTCAGTTGCGAAAGGGTCAAAGAGATAAATCTTAACCAAATGCGAGGGAGCTTTTAAAGCATGAGTGACTGAAGCATCCAGCAGCCCTCCTGTGTAAATTTTCTTTTTTATTTCATAGCAATACATATGTGCCTATGTGTGAGTACACACATGCTTGTGTGCATATGTATATATATATGTGTATGTATATACATATTTGTGTGAGCATCCTTGTGCATGTGTGTTTTCATAAGCCTAAAATAAAGTCTTCCCTTTCATTCACTGTGATTAGAGTGTAACAGGGTTCTGATAAATTGGAATTGAGCAAAAATTGGGCAGAAAAGGCTGATGTGTGCAACTTCTGGTTAGTTTCTCAAAAGGAAGGAATGATGCAGCATCTTATTTCCTACTTTGTCCATGATAATGAGACTACAAAATTGTGTGAGGACTGGAGCTGGGAAGATAATATGGAATTCCAAAAAGCTTCATTTTGAAGGCAGCAGAATAAATGGTTAGGTGCTATCATGGTCTCTAATGTTCCTGTGGTTGCCATATGAGACTTGGACTGCCCACTTAGGAAGTAAGACACTGTTAAAAATCATTAGTTTGTGTCTTTCTGTGATAGCATAAGAATCAACATCTTTTTTTTTTAATGAGATATTTTCTTTATTCACATTTCAAATGTTAGCCCTTTTCCTAGTTTTCCCTCTGGAAATTCCCTATCCCCTCCCCTCCCACGCCCCCCTCACCAACCTACCCACTTTTGCTTCTTGGCCCTGGTATTCCCCTATACTGGGGCATAAAACCTTCACAGGAACAAGGGCCTTTCCTCCCATTGATGACAAACTAAGTCATCCTCTGCTACATATGCAGCTAAAGCCATGAGTCCCTCCATGTGTTTTCTTTGATTGGTGGTTTAGTCCCAGGGAGCTCTGGGGGTACTGGTTAGTTCATATTGATGTTCCTCCAATGGAGCTGCATACCCCTTCAGCTCCTTGGGTCCTTTCTCTAGCTCCTTCATTGGGCACCCTGTGTTCTGTCCAATGGTTGGCTGAGAGCATCCATTTCTGTATTTGTCAGGCACTGGCAGAGCCTCTCAGGAGGCACTTATATCAGGCTCCTATCAGCAAGCACTTGTTGGCATTCACAGTAGTGTCTGGGATTGGTGGTTATATATACGATGGATACCTGGGTGGGGCAGTCTCTGGATGGCCTTTCATTCTGTCTCAGCTCCGAATTTTTTCTCTGTAACTCCTGCCATGGCTATTTTGTTCCTCATTCTAAGAAGGAACAAAGTATCCACACTTTGGTCTTCCGTCTTCTTGAGTTTCATGTGTTTTGAAAATTGTATCTTGGGTAGTTTAAGTTTCTGGGCGAATATCCGCTTATCAGTGAGTGCATATCATGTGTGTTCTTTTGTGATTGGGTTACCTCACTAAGGGTGATATTCTCCAGATCCATCCATTTGCCTAAGAATTTCATAAATTCATTGCTTTTAATTGCTGAGTAGTGTTCCATTGTGTAAATGTAACACATTTTCTGTATCCATTCCTCTGTTGAGGGAGATCTGGGTTCTTTCCAGCTTCTGACTATTATAAATAAAGCTGCTATGAACATAGTGGAGCATGTGTCGTTCTTACCGGTTGGAAAATCTTTTGGGTATATGCCCAGGAGAGGTATTGCTGAGTCCTCTGGTAGTACTATGTCCAATTTTCTGAGGAACCTCCAGACTGATTTCCAGAGTGATTGTACCAGCTTGCAATCCTACCAACAATGCAAAAGTGTTCCTTTTTCTCCACACCCTTGCCAGCATCTGCTGTCACCTGAGTTTTTGATGTTAGCCATTCTGACTGGTGTGAGGTGGAATCTCAGGGTTGTTTTGATTTGCATTTTCCTGATGACTAAGAATGTTGAACATTTTTTAGGTGCTTCTCAGCCATTCGGTATTCCTCAGTTGAAATTTTTTTGTTTAGCGCTGTACCCCATTTTTAATAGGGTTACTTAGGTGTCTGGAGTCTAATTCTTAACTTCTTTGTATATATTGGAGATTAGCCCTCAATCAGATTTAGAATTGGTAAAGATCTTTTCCCAATCTGTTGGTTGCCATTTTGTCTTATTGACAGTGTCCTTTGCCTTACAGAAGCTTTGCAATTTTATGAGGTTCCATTTGTTAATTCTTGGTCTTACAGCACAAGCCATTGGTGTTCTGCTCAGGAAATTTCCCCCTGAGCCCATATGTTCGAGGCTCTTCCCCATTTTCTCCTCTATAAGTTTCAGTGTCTCTGTTTTATGTGGAGTTCCTTGATACACTTAGACTTGAGCTTTGTACAAGGAGATAAGAATGGATCAATTCACATTCTTCTACATGCTAATCGCCAGTTGAGCAAGCACCATTTGTTGAAGATGCTGTCTTTTTCCCCACTGGATGGTTTTAGATCCTTTGTCAAAGATCAAATGACCATAGGTGTGTGGGTTCATTTCTGGGTCTTCAATTCTATTCCATCGATCTACCTGTCTATCACTATACCATGCAATTTTTTCACAATTGCTTGAGGTCAGAGATGGTGATTCCACCAGAGTTTCTTTTATTGTTGAGAATAGTTTATCCTAGTTTTTTATGTTATTCCAGAAGAATTTGCAAATTTCCCTTTCTAATTCTGTGAAGAATTTAGTTGGAATATTGATGGGGATTGCATTAAAGCTGTAGATTGCTTTCTGCAAGATAGCCATTTTTACTACATTAATCCTGCTAATCTGTGAGCATAGGAGATCTTTCCAGCTTCGGAGATCATCTTCAAATTCTTTCTTCAGAGACTTGAAGTTCTTATCATACAGATCTTTCACTTGCTTAGTTAGCATCACACCCATGTATTTTATATAATTTATGACTGTTATGAAGTGTGTTGTTTCCCTAATTTCTTTCTCAGCCTGTTTATCCTTTGTGTAAAGAAAGGCCACCAATTTGAGTTAATTTTGTATCCAGCTACTGCACTGAAGCTGTTTATCAGGTTTAGGAGTTCACTGGTGGAATGTTTGGGGTCACTTATGTATACTATCATACCATCTGCAAATAGTGATATTTTGACTTCTTCCTTTCTAATTTGTATCCCTTTGATCTCCTTCTGTTGTCTAATTGCTCTGACTAGGACTTCAAATTCTATATTGACTAGGTAGGGAGAGAGTGGACAGCCTTGTCTAGTCCCTGATTTTAGTGGGATTGCTTCAAGTTTCTTACCATTTAGTTAGGTTTGGGCTATTGGTTTGCTGTGTATTGTTTTTACTATGTTTAGGTATGGGCCTTGAATTCTTGATCTTTCTAAGACTTTTATGTTGAAGTGGTGTTGGATTTTTATCAAATGCTTTCTCAGCATCTAATGAGATGATCATGTGGTTTTTGTCTTTGAGTTTGTTTATATAGTGGATTACATTGATGGATTTCTGTATCTTGAACCATCCCTGTATCCCTGGGATGAAGCCTACTTGATCATGATGGATAATCATTTTAATGTATTCTTGGATTTGGTTTGTGAAAATTTTATTGAGTATTTTTGCATTGATATTCATATGTGAAATTGGTCTGAAGTTCTCTTTCTTTGTTGGGTGCTTGTGTGGTTTAGGTATCAGAGTAATTGTGGCTTCATAGAACAAATTGCCTAGAATACCTTCTGTTTCTATTTGTGGAATAGTTTGATTAGTATTGGAATTAGATCCTCTTTGAAGGTCTGATAGAACTCTGCACTAAACCCATCTGGTTCTGGCCCATTTTTGGTTGGGAGACTATTAATGACTATTGCTATTTCTTTAGGGGATATGGGACTGTTTAGATCATTAATCTGATCCTGATTTAACCTTGGTACCTGGTATCTGTCTAGAAATTTGTCCATTTCATCCAGCTTTTCCAGTTTTGTTGAGTATAGCCTTTTGTAGTAGGATCTGGGGATATTTTGGATTTCTTCAGATTCTATTGTTATGTCTCCCTTTTCAATTTTGATTTTGTTAATTAGGATACTGTCCCTGTTCCCTGTAGTTAGTCTGGCTTAGGGTTTATCTATCTTGTTGATTTTCTCAAAGAACCAGCTCCTGGTTTGGTTGATTCTTTGTATAGTTCTTTTTGCTTCTATTTGGTTGATTTCAGCACTGAGTTTTATTATTATCTGCTGTCTACTCCTCTTGGGTGAATTTGCTTCTTTTTGTTCTAGAGCTTTTAGGTGTGCTGTCAAGCTGCTCATGTATGCTTTCTCCAGATTCTTTTTGGAGGCACTCAGAATTATGACTTTTCCTCTTGGGACTGTTTTCATTTTGTCCCATAAATTTGGGTATGTTGTGAATTCATTTTTATTAAACTTAAAATGTTTTTAATTTCTATTTTTATTTCTTCCTTGACCGAGTTATCATTGAGTAGAGTGTTGTTCAGCTTCCACATGTATGTTGACTTTCTATTAATTATGTTGTTATTGAAGATCAGCCTTAGTCTGTGGTGATCAGATAGGATGCATGGGATTATTTCAATATTTTTGTATCTGTTGGGGCCTGTTTTATGACCAATTATATGGTCAATTTTGGAGAAGGTACCATGAGGTGCTGAGAAGAAGGTATACCCTTTTTGTTTTAGGTAAAAATGTTTTATAGATATCTGTTAAATCCATTTGTTTTATAACTTCTGTTTTTTTCACTGTGTCTCTGTTTATTTTCTGTTTTGAGGATCTGTTCTTTGATGAGAGTGGGGTGTTGAAGCGTCCCACTATTTTTTTGTGTGGTGCAATATGTGCTTTGAGTTTTACTAAAGTTTCTTTAATGAATCTGGATGCCCTTGAATTTGGAGTATAGATGTTCAGAATTGATAGTTCATCTTGGTAGATTTTACCTTTGATGAGTATGAAGTGTCCCTCCTTGTCTTTTTTGATAACTTTAGGTTGAAATTCGATTTTATTTGACATTAGAATGGCTATTCCAGCTTCTCTCTTGAGACCATTTGCTTGGAAAATTGTTTTCCAGCCTTTCACTCTGAGGTAGTGTCTATCTTTGTCCCTGAGGTGGGTTTCCTGTATGCAGCAAAATGTTGTGTCCTGTTTACATAGCCAGTCTATTAGTCTACTTTTTTAAATTGGAGAATTGAGTCCATTGATAGTAAGAGATATTAAGGAAAGGTAATTGTTGCCTCCTGTTATTTTCATTGTTAGATTTGGGATACTGTTCATATAGCTATCTTCTTTTAGGTTTGTTGTAAGATTACTTTCTTGCTTTTTCTAGGGCGTAGTTTCCCTCCTTTGTTGGACTTTTCCTTTCATTATTCTTTGAAGGGCTAGATTCATGGAAAGATATTGTGTAAATTTGGTTTTGTCATGGAATACTTTTGTTTCTCCATCTATGATAATTGAGAGTTTTACTGGGTATAAAAGCCTAGGTTGACATTTGTGTTCTCTTAGGGTCTGTATAACATCTGTCCAGGATCTTCTGGCTTTCATAGTCTCTGGTGAGAAGTCTGGTGTAATTCTAACAGGTCTACCTTTATATGTTACTTGACATTTCCCCCTTACTGCTTTTAAATTCTATCTTTCTTTAGTGCATTTAGTGTTTTGATTATTATGTGACAGGAGGAATTTCTTTTCTGGTCCAGTCTGTTTGGAGTTCTGTAGGCTTCTTTTATGTTCATAGGCATCTCTTTCTTTAGGTTAAGGAAGTTTTCTTCTATAATTTTGTTGAAGATATTTAGTGACCCTTTAAGTTGAAAATCTTTATTCTCATCTATACCTATTATCCTTAGTTTTGGTTTTCTCATTGTGTCCTGGATTTCCTGGATGTTTTGAGTTAGGATCTTTTTTGCATTTTGCATTTTCTTTGATTGTTTTTTCCATGTTTTCTATGGAATCTTCTGCACTTGAGATTTTCTCTTCCATCTCTTCTATTCTGTTGGTGATGCTTGCATCTATGGCTCCTGATTTCTTTCCTAGGTTTGTATCTCCAGAGTTTTTTCCCTTTGTGATTTCTTTATTGTTTATACTTCCATTTTTAGATTCTCGATGGTTTTGTTTAATTCCTTCACCTGTTTGTTTGTGTTTTCCTGTAATTCTTTAAGGGATTTTTGTGTTTCTTCTTTAAGGGTTTCTACCTGTTTGGCTGTGTTCTCCTGTCTTTCTTTAAGGGAGTTATTAATGTACTCTTAAAATTCTCTATCAGCATCATGAGATAGGATTTTAAATCTGAATCTTGCTTTTCTGGTCTGTTGTGATATCGATGACTTGCTGTGGTGGGAGTACTGGATTCTAATGATGCCAAATAGTCTTGGTTTCTGTTGGTAAGATTCTTGTGTTTGCCTTTCGATGTCTGGTAATCTCTGGTGTTAGATGTTGTTGCTGTCTCTGGATGGAGCTTGTTCCTCCAGAGAGTCTGTAAGCCTGTAAGTGTGTCAGCACTCCTGGGAGACCAGCTCTCTTCTGGCAAGACAAGTGCACAGAAGGCTGTTGTACAGCTCCACTTCCTGGCTGCAGATGTAGTTCCATAGGGCCCTGTCTCATGTGTTCTGAAGCTTCTGAGGCCTGTGCTCTCCTGACTGGACCCACCTTAGAGAATCACTGCAGAGAAAATGGGTCCCAGGGTCAGAGCACTTTCTTAAGAATCAACATCTTATATGCCCATTCTCTCTAACAAGGGATCCCAAAGATGGGGACATCCTAGTAGCAGGAACCATTCAAATAAAAGTACTTTGGAGGAAAGTCTCTCATCTGTAGGTGCTCCTAGAAGACATCCTGTATTACCTCTTACATTTTAGATATGTTTAAATGATAGTGCCAATGTTTTGTCAGCCTAACACATTTTAGTAGATAATTAGTTTTTTATTTAGGTTGTAAGATAAGATGATAACAAAAACTAGGTTGTGTAAAAATTAGCTGGGAGTGTTTACCTAATAAGATGAGCACAAATAGATTTTGTATCACATAGAATTAAATTGGTAGATTATAGGGTGTGGTATGTGATGTGTAATTCTCTGGCCCCCTGAAGTCAGAGGTTACATACATTACTGGTGGAAAACACCAGAATTACAGTTAGCTGGCTGCTTGGGTGGTTCCTTTCTCTCTTGTATAAGTACCATTTAAGCTTTAGAATTTTTACATTAGACTTTATTTTTTTAAGTTAATATTATATGGCCCTTGAGACTCTTGGAGATAATATATAATCTAACATTTTTATATTAGGACAGACATGATCTATTCCTTCTACTTATAAGAGCTAAGAACTAAAGAAAGTGTACTTTGGAGGAAATTCTCAATTATTGCTGGGTTGGTTTTGAATGGATAGTCTTCACTCCTGTTGATGGCTCCAATGTAGATACACTTATGAATGTCTCTCTGGAGTTAGTAGGTGTCAGATCCTAGAATCTGAAACTATTCCCCATCTTCGTAGAATCTCAGCCATGTAACTTTTGTGCGGATGAGAAGAATTTTTAAAAATTTGATTAACACAACAATTAAATAGACAACAAGCAGATCACCATTTCTCTTTCATTCCCATTTCTGTTCTTTTGAGACAAATATTATGGGCAAATCTCCCTAGTAACTGACTTCCTCATGTTGCTGTTTTCCAGTTTCCCCTCTTTCCTCTGAGGTTCTAAAAGCTGTGCAGTTGTCTAACATGATTCTCCAGTTTTCAATCCTGTACACTTCATTATACTCAAGCTTCTGGAATAGTGAAATGAGTGGTAAATCTGCACACCCCTTTCATGCTCCCTACTGATCTCCCCTGCCACTGATCTTCTTATTTCTGTGTCTTTAGGAAGACCTCCAATTTCTTCGTCTCTTCTTCTATCAGTTATCCATGTACTCAGCTACTCATTCACCTAACAAACATTCTCTAACACCTACTTCTCCCATGTGCTTGACATACACAAATGAATATGAACCATTGAATCATTCAACAAACATGCATAGTGTATATCTAGTATTAAACAAATTCTATGCAGCATGTGTTGAATATTGAGCAAGATAGATTCTCAAAGACTTTTAACCTAATGATTGCTTTTTAATTCAAAAGAATACAGACTCATCACATGCATTTATAGAAAGGGTATTTATTCCATTTACTATGATAATGTATGGGGATACAATTATTACATAATATATTCTTTTATGTATTTTTCCATATAAACTGCAATGGAGGGAACTAAAGAGCAGAAAGGTAGTTAATGGGACCAACATCTCACAGATATCCAACAATGGAGTTATTTGAATTCTAAATCTTGCTTCTGTTGAAAGAAGACTTGTATCACCAGATAGTTTAGAACTGCATGCACAGTGCATAAAACTTTTAGTCTATTCTTAAAAAAAAACCAACCTATAGACTCAATGCAAAATTTCCATCAATATTTCATTGCCTTTATTCATAGAAATTGAACAAATAACCACAAAATATGCATGGTGTATATGTAGTATTAAACAAATTCTATGCAGCATGTATCCAATGGAAACATGTATTCAAATGGAAACACAAAAGACCAAGTATAGAAAAAACAGTATTGAGCAATTAAAAGCACTACTGAGAATAACACCACCCCTAATTTCAGATTATACTATGGAGCTATTGTAATAAAAAGCATGGTACTGAAATAAAACCAAACATATTGATCAATGGAATAGAATTGAGGCCCCAGATAAGGCTCATGCTCCTACAGCCACTTGTTTTTGACAATGTGGTCAAAATTACACATTTGAGAAAAGACAATACCTTCAGTAAATGGTGCCGGTTAAACTGGACAGCTATGCATAGAAGAATGACCCCACAGAAAACTCCAAATGTATCAAATACTTTAATATAAGATCTGATACTCTGATATGTTAGACGAGGAAGTAGGGAATATGCTTCAATTTACAGGCAGAGGAAAGGATTTTCTGAAGAGGATCTTAGTAGCATAAGCATTAGGATCAACAATTGACCCCAAGAAATTAAAATCTTCTATGCAGCAAAGAACATCAACCTTTGAGTGACAAGGAAAACTATAGATATAAGAGGATAACATCTTTTCTCTTTTTTTTTTTTTTTGCATTATCCACACATGTAGCACCAGGGCAGACCAGTCCTACTATGGCTCTTGGTGCTTGTAGTCTTAACAGTAGTCCACTGGTTCCACAGAGCACAGTAACACATGGGCGAGAAATGACAAAGAACTGTGGGTGCCAGATAGAAATTTAGTCAACCCAGAGACTTAGATAAAGCTGGAGGAGTTGAAGCTAAATGACCAGCAGGAAGGGCAGGACAGGCAGAAGGAACTGCTTAAGAAAAGGCCTGGAGAAAAAACAGTATGTGCAGTTTGACAAAAAGTTTAGTGTTCCAGGATCTATCTGCTCAGAGAGGAGAGTCTGTGGCAGAAAGTATTTGGGGCTGGACTATACAGAGACACCCAGCCAGATGATGAAGGTGGAACTCAGTCCTGAGTGCCACCAAAGCTACTGAGAGGCTCATCATTAGGTTGAAGTCTTTAAAGAACACAGAGAAACACAGAGGGTGGTGAAACAAAAGAGATGATTTCTTTACAGTTTACCCTGGCTTCCATACTGCTTCAAGAACCCCTGTGGTGTCACCATGAAACAGCTAAGATTGGAAAGAAAAAAAAGCCTTCAGATACTATGTTAAACACTCTGTCAAAAACCGCGATAGAGAGAAGATTCAGCTTAGGGCATACGTTGCCAAGAAGAGCTGGGAGAGACATGGTTAATCTGGGCTCGGTCACCATCTGAATAAAAGAATCTAAGGGAGCTAACTGTGTCAGTTTCTCACTCCAGCCGATTACAAATTATTCTGTTTCTGGCAGAGGTATACTTGCTGGCTGTTTCATGTGGTAACACGGGCTTTGAAAAGGGAAACACTAGTGTTAGTGAAGGGTGTAGCTAGCAATTTGAAATTGGTACACACAGCAGTCAGTCCATTGCTCCCCATCCTCATCATTCCCCCCCCAAAGTAGGTTTGCCATTAAACACAGTGTGAGATCCTGCCCAGTGGGGATGCAAGCCCTCCACCCTCTCCCCGTGCCTCTGTCTCATTCAGACACAACAGAAATAAGACAAACTCACATTCCGATAGCTCTTTGGAAGTACTTTATCATTGAGCATCCTGCGTCCTCATCTTTTCAGAGGACACAAGGTAGGAGCGAAGATGATGGCCAGAAGAGAAAGGGTGGCAGAGAAGGAAGCAATAAGATGAGAACACACTTATGTATCTATCAAAAAGGGCAAGGATGGAAGAGATTGGGAAACTAGCTTCACGCACTTTCATGAGCAAATATCAAAACTCTTATGCTAGGTTGTGAAAACCCCAAGCAGACAAGACAGTCTCTAGCATCAAGTTGTTCAGGTTTGGCTGGGGAGGACTATGCACAGAAGTATACCACATATAAAACCTTGGAAGTATTTAATTGGCATGGAAGCCACTGCATTAGAAATCATGGTAGTGCAAGAGAAAAGGATTAATAGCAAAATGTAATTAGTTTGATTGTTTGTGTGTCTGTCTGGAGACAGAAGTGTGGGTATGTGCCATAGTGCCAATACAGAGGCCACAGGACAACTTCCCGGACTCAGATTCCATCCATCCCTGTGGGTCCCAGGGATGGAACTCAGGTCATCAGTCTAGGTGACAAACACCTTTGCATACTGAGCCATCTCACTGAGAAAGGATCTTTTCCAGGGGAAAATATGACTTAGCTGTTGTTCAGATGTCTGTAATGGGGAGATACACTCCAACGAGAGCACAGTCAGAGGGGCAGTGGCAGCATTGCTGGTCCTAGAATGAGAAATCCTCTGATGGCAGTATGATTAAAAGGTGAGCAGTGATGGGAAGGAACATGGGTGGGACCAAGAGGGAGGCCTATGGCAGACCATGGGTCTGGTGAATATGAGCATGCTGCTGGTATCCATGGATTTCTCTTAAAGCAAGAGGGTAGCAGGAGAAAGCTTTCAGGTATGGAAGAGCTGTGATCATTTTCAAAAGCTTCTTCGCAAGGCAGAATGGATAATGAGCAGCAGGAGAGAAAGACTGAAGGGATGGAGACGAAAGCCATCCATGGAAACAGGAGGGAGCCGAGTTCCTGTGATCGCTACAGACATCTGGAACCTGTGCTTGGTCTTATTAAAGGTAATAGTTTTAACACCTTCTAACTCTACTTCATTCAACCTGTGTGTTCCAAGTTCGTGTGTTGAAATTCAGTCCCTAAGGCAGTGATCTTAAGAGAGAAGGCCTTTGGGAGAGCACAGATCTAAGGAGTGGAACAAGTTCTCTTAGAAAAGAGGCCCAAGGGGCTCATTTACCTTGTCTTTCTGTGAGACAGTGAGAAGGTATGGGAATGAAGCAGAGAGCAAGCTCTCAGTTAGCACAGACATTTGTCAGCTCTTGATCTCACAATTCCCAGCCTGCAGAACTGTACGGAGTTCTTTGGCATATAAGTTCCCTAGTCTGAAGTAGTTTGTGATAGCCGACTAAGTAGACTCAGACACTACCACTGTTCTACATGTTACAATGATAAACCAGCCTTAGTTTTCTGTCTTCCATTCATTTTCCATATTAGGTACCAGCTATATCGTTCCCAATCCTACCAGTTCTGGGATCCCATTGCCAGAATGTACAACTATTCTTCACTCCCACTGGCTATGCGTCCTTTCACAAGGAATGGAAACTTCTTATTGTCTGAATTCCTAATTAGAGATATCTGTAATCATTGTACTCACCTTTTTAGACCATTATTCTCAAACAAAAAAAAAAAGAAGAGGAGAAAGAAGAAGGAGGAGGAGGAGGAGGAGGAGGAGGAGGAGGAGGAGGAGGAGGAGAAGGAGAAGGAGAAGGAGAAGGAGAAGGAGAAGGAGAAGGAGAAGGAGAAGGAGAAGGAGAAGGAGAAGGAGAAGGAATACATTCTGCAAGGATCAATTGTGCTTACCAGAGACAAGCTGCTTGGGATTCTATTTCTACTTCATTATCTTCTATCCATCAGACCTTGAATAGTTGATTAACATTTAGCAGTAGGTTTTATATTTAAAAAAACAAACAAGGATTTCTTTATAAATTATTGCTGTGTGCACAATATATGTGCTTGTATATATATGTATATGTGAGTGGAAATTTACACAAGGCACATGTGGAGATCAGAGGAAACTCTTGGGTGTCAGGTTTTGCTTTTTATCTTGTTTGAGACAGGGTGTCTTGTTTTTTGGTTCATGTGTGCCTAGGCAGTGGCCCATGAGCTTTCAAGCACTCTTCTGCCCATTTATCATCATGCTCTAAGAATTCTGGGTTTATCGATATGTATTACTGTGCTGGCTTTACCTAGGTTCTGGGAATCTGAGCTCACTTAGGTGGCAAGCACCTTACCTAATGGTTTACTTTCCCAACCCTAAACACACTTGTTTTGTAAATAAATGACTAAATGGTTTTTTCTTAGCAACATTTTTCAACATCATCTTTAAATGAGTAAATAGAGTTGAAAGTATTAAAGAAAAATCAATAAATAAAATGATAATCTTCTCACTGCCTATCTACAGTATTCAACATGCCTCAATAGTTTCCTTCTATGTCTTTTTGTAGCCTCACCAATGGATCAACAGTCAGTCAAGTATTGAAGTGGCTGGAAGTGACACATGCATTGTGAACACTTACTTGTATCTCCTGCTCGTAGGAACACATTATAGAAATAGCTATTATGCAGTACAGATTAGTTGGGATGTATAGTTGGAAAATGTGAGTTTAAATCTCAACTCTGTCACTTATGGATCAAGTGATTTGCTAAGTCTTAAAATCTCTGACCTTGTAGTTTCATGTATCAGCATAACACGTAGTGCCTGGATAAATGGCTTAAGTGGGGCCCGGGAGGTCAGTGGAAACTCAGAGTAGAGCCAAGAAGGGGTGTGTGTGGAGGCATCTCGGAAAGTATGTTGAACATTTCAGTAGCCCGTTCATTATTTGACCAGAAGACTAGGAATTCTCTGATGATGGTAATTTCTGAATTTTTAGCCTTTTAAAAAAATAAATAAGGATTCAGGAAAGCCCTTCCAAGTCTATTCCTAGCACTTCCTCGCTTTCTGTCTTACTGGGTGCAACAGGATCTAATAAGAGAGTGTTAATGTAGTCATTGAATCTGAGTTCAAATTCTAGCCCTGCTTCTTCCTATGTAGCCTTTGGGTAAGTCAGCTGATCTCAGAGACTCAGCTTCTGTGGAGAGGATGAACGTGGACAACACCCCCACAACCCAGGACAGCGCCTGCCTGGCACGTAACAAAAGCTCAATATTCCCTTTGTTCTTTCTTTCCCTCCTTCTCTCAGTTTCTCCTTCCTGCCTCCCTCTCTCCCTCAGCAAACTCTCCTGACCCTCTGCTCCTTTGGCTGAGTTGATTCAGTTGTGGAAGCAGAGCGACTTATGGTTCATTTCGGGACATGGATATTTTGAGCTGTTTGTTTTCCAGCCTACAGTCATGTTTTCCAATTCAGGTTACGTTTCCTGCTGGAAAATTGGGCCCTCACAAGAGCTGTTGGCAGCATCCACAGCCTGATCTGGTTGAGAAGCAACCCATCCCTTGGCAGGCAGTTGAAGAGCACCACTCTGTGTGCGCGCGTGTGAGCGGGCGGCAATTCACATCCCTCTGAGGTTGGACTGATCGCCAAAGGCACTAGCGACCCAACTCCGGCTCTCCCACGATGAAGAGCCCTTTCTCTAACTTAATAGTTACATTTTTCCTTGGATGTGGGATGCGAAGACACTGAAGTGGACAACGCTGAGCTCTGCTTGTGTCCTCTGTCAGAGGCACAGTGCGAACTCCCAGCTTGCAGGTCCCTGTACATGTGAAAGATCCCCTTTGGTGAAACAAACCATTCCTGACTGCTGGCGCTTACACATTGCCTTTGGTGTGTCCCTGCTGGCTTTGAGGTTGGATTTATCTGGAAATCAGGAGGTCTGGCTTGGAACACTCTCTGTTCTTCTGAACTCATCCCTTGCAAGATCATTCAGAAATCTCTGTTTTATTCTTTCCTCTAAATTTTATCTCATTTTTCTCTTGGTGTTTTCAGCCCAAGTGTAAGCTCGTATGTCTGAAATCGAGCATGCTTGCTAGGCTACCTGTTTCTTACCTCCTCCTCTTTGTTCTTCAGTTCAGAGCACGTGGTTGCGGGATGGAGAGTACCACAGAGAACTGGGCACCACTCAGATCCTTCCCTTCCTCTGTCTCGCCCCCCTTCCTGGTCCATCAACCGGTTATGCCTCTGTCCTAAGGGTCTCTTGAATTGTTTCTTCCTATTCTTCATTCTCTGAGTCTACTCCTGCAGCATAGACCTTCTCATTTTGATCATCACAAAAGGCCCCTGTAATATTTAATTTTATGACTCATCTTGGCTGAGGTAAAGGATGCCCAACAGCTGACAATATGTCAATTAAGTGCCTAAGGGGGTGTTCCTAGAACAGGTTAGCGCTTAAATCCATACGTGCAGTAAAGAGGACGTGTTCTGTGCTGTTTGGACTATAATCCAACCTGTAAAAGTTTTGATGTTAGATTTATCTGGAAATCAGAAGGGCTGGTTTGGACCGCTCGACATGGAGTAACCATGCTGAAGAAGGCCTGTGTTTTCCCCATTCCCAGCTCTTACTCTGGCAAAGCAGTCTGTGCCCACTCCCTTTTTACAAAAGCTTCCAACTTTTAGGGCTTCACCCCTGTGTAGGGAACCACCTCATGAGTTCCCCTAATTCTCAGTCCTTTGGATTTGGACCAAGTGCACCACCGTTGGCTTCTGTGCTTCGGCTACTTGCAAACAGTAAGTAGAGCGCAGGACTCCTCTCACTTCACAGTCCTGTGAGCCCATCCCCAGGACAAAGTCTCCTGCATCTTGGCATAGCCTGTTTCTCTGGAGAACCCTGATGAATACCCCTCTTCCCCTTTTCTTTTCTTTTGCACAGTTTATGGTCCAGTGCAGCAAAACTCAAATCCGACTATGGAACTCCCCTGCTAAAAATGTCTGTCACTTGTCCTTCCTCGATCAGCCACAGGATTAAGTGGTGGTACAGAAAATAAGTTCGTCCTCCACACATCTCCCACATCCCCTCTTGAACTGTTTCATTAATGATGCTAAATTCCATAATATCCTGGGCCAGAACTTCATCTGTGAATTTGCTATTTCTCCTACAATCTTAACCACGCATTTTGCCTATTCGATCATTTATTGATTTAGGACATTGGTAGCACCAGCAAATCCTTGTATAGAAGATTCTTCCCACAATCCCTAAAGCGCTTTCTAGCTTGAAAAGATGTAATTCTGAATAATCTTTTGTATTCAAGATCACCTGCCTTCTCTAGTTTAAAAGATGGGGTTTTTTTTTTTTCTGGTGTCTGCATTAGAAACTGTGTTATGGGCCAACAAGGCCCTCTGAAGACCGTTTGCCATCGAAGCTCAAATCCACAGAAGTAGCCATGGTGTTGTTTGTTGAAATAAATCTCAGAGCAAAATGGTGGCTAAAAACTATGCTGATGCTAGGAGAGAGAAAATGTGAGCTCAGAGATCTCACGGGACTTGACATTTCCATCCATCATGGCCAGCAAGCATGGAAGGGGAATGACTGGCTTTAATGTGAATCCTCTGGATTGAGTTAACCATTTGGAAATCATGAATAGCAATCACTTTCTCCATTAAGGCCTGATTCTTGTCAGCAGTTCTAATAAATATGTACCACGTTGTCCATGCATCAATGTTACAAAACTCTTCTAAAGAACATCTCCAGGGATAGACATGCATGTGCAAGCCTGTGCATATGCACACACACACATACACAACCACAACCCTTTTATACTTTAACACACAAACTAAGGCTGCTTGGCAAGGCTGCTTGATGGAGGGGGCTCTGCAGCTCCATTTGTCTCAGTTCATAGCACCGCCTCTAAAGCATGGCTCAAGCCTTCCTGCCAGCCTATAGCACAGGGAGTTTAAACATCGAGGCCCTGAGCATCCCCGTGCCATCCCATGTCATGATCATCGAACCCTCTAATCTCACAAAGCTGATGAGCTTGCTCATTTTCCAGGCTCTTGCAGCTTCTCTCCCAACACCAGCCCCATGGTTCCTCCTGTCCTGATACACAGGCTACAGGCTTCCTTCCCACATTGTAGTCTTGGCACACTCACTTGGACCCACTCATCCCTTGATTCATTTGCTCACAAATGTTCTAGGGAGCCATTCTCACTAATTTCTCTATGAAGTCACCCACTCAGGGAATCCACCTTAACAGAGGCTGCTGGCCTTGCTGTCACCCGGCTGGGCCAGACACTAAACTGCTGTCTCTTGGCTGTGGAGTCACTATTCTCCATTTAGATTTGTTACATTTGGGCTGGAAGCCCACAAACCCTATTTCTGCTTTGCTTTCTGACTCCACGATAGATCCTGTCAAGTAGAAGGCTTCACAGAGAGGGCTTGAGGCAGGTCATGCCAGGTTCCTTTTTGTTTTTGTTTGTTTTTGTTTTTGTTTTAACATAAAGAGTTTTGTTGAATTGCAGCAGCAGCTGAATTCATTTCCTTCAACACTAGAACCAGCCTCCTAACCTCCTTAGGGACATAAGCACAGCCCAGCAGAGGAGGGAGACCCTATGCTCAGAGGTTCTAGGGTCTACACAACTTTAATGTATTCCTTAGGCTCTTGTCCATTCGTGGAACCCTTATCTATACTTTAAAAAAATGTTTATCAAATGGTTGTTCTTTTTTTTTTTTACTTAGAAACATTATAGTTAAGCTAGTATACTTAAAAGATGTTAATGTTATTTCTTTTATATTTAAGATTATCATTACATCATTCCCCCTTCTCTTTGCTCCATTCAAACATACCCACAAAAGCCCTTCCTTTGTCTCTTTCAATTTCATGATCTCTTTTTTCATTAGTTGCTGTTACATGTATATATATATATATATATATATATATATATATATATATATATACACACACACACACACAAATATACACATACATACATACATACACACTACACACACACACACACATGTATACACACACACACGCACACATATATATATATATATATATGCTCAGTCTACATAATGTTACTTGTAAGCATGCTTTCAGGGCTGACCCTTTGGTATTAGATAACTGGTTGGTGTGCTCTTCCCTGCAGAAGACTATTTCTCTGCTCTCAGTAGCATCTCTTAATTGCCTGTAGTTCCTGGTGCAGGGTTGAAGCCTTGGGTGCTCTCTCCCCTGCTTACCTTGGCATGGCCGTTGTTATTGTCTTTGTTAAGTTCATATTATGGTCGTCAGTCACACTGGTGAGACTTTATGTGTGTAGCTTCTAACAGTTCATCCATACTTTTTAATTTTAATAACTTTAGTCTGTTTGCTCCCCAGCTCTAAAGATAATAGATTTCCCTACAAAATTTCCATAATACCAAACAAATCTTTTCATATTCTCAGGAAGGTAGCTAACACTTCTTCATATTTAGATGACAATTTGTTGTATTAAATTGTTCCTGTAACATGCATAATTCCTGTTTGAGGCACCAGGCCTGGAGGGAGAGAGGTATAAATTTAAAACTCCTGTACTATCCACACTTTGGCTGACTGTGATGATATTAGTTTAAAACTTGTTCAGGTTTAACTGGCGATTATCATATGTATGTCTAATCGTTTCTTATGATAAGAATGTACAGCCCAGTCTGAAACACAGGAAAACCGAAGTGACCTAGATTCACTAATGCCACTATCCTTTTTTATGATTGGCACTTATACACACATATGTGCACATCACACAACCATGTTCACACAGTCACCCATCTTTGAAGAAAATGTGAAAGAAAAGGAAAATTCTCACTTGCACATATGCAATAATTATTATTTTCATTCCATTTGTCCCCTTCCTTCATCTCTCTGAGTTCCTTTCTGTGTGATTTTCCTTAAGCTACAGAACCTCCTTTGCTGATAATCTTGCCTGGTCTGTGAGCTGCAAATCTCTGTTTCTGTTCATCTCAAAATGCCCTTCCTTCCTTCCTTCCTTCCTTCCTTCCTTCCTTCCTTCCTTCCTTCCTTCCTTCCTTCCTTCCTTCCTTCCTTCCTCCTTTCCTCCCTCCCTCCCTCCCTCCCTCCCTCCCTCCCTCCCTCCCTCCCTCCCTCCCTCCCTTCCTTCCTTCCTTCCTTCCTTCCTTCCTCCCTCTCTCCCTCCCTCCCTCCCTTCCTTTCTTTCATTTCTTTCTTTCTCCCATAACAATAGTTTCATGGACTGTAGAATTCCTGGATATCATCAACATCCCACTGCTCTGTGGCTTTCATTATTTCTGAGGAGAAATAAGCAACCCCAGTGTGTAGTACTAGGCCTCTGAACTTACTGGCTC
This sequence comes from Mus musculus, assembly GCF_000001635.26. Classification (NCBI taxonomy): domain Eukaryota; kingdom Metazoa; phylum Chordata; class Mammalia; order Rodentia; family Muridae; genus Mus; species Mus musculus. The sequence goes on from NC_000070.6 coordinate 54,287,952, forward strand.
TTTCTTTCTAGAAGTTTCTAGGATTTTTTAATCACTTGGTTTCAGAATTCAGTGTAATTTCTTATGATATTGAGCACGTGCAAACACACACACACACACACACACACACTGCTCAGAATTCCTTGAATTTCTTGTATTTGTAAATTGAGTATTTTTCTTAATTTGAAATATTTTATACCACTGTTTTGGATATTTTTTATTTGTTTCCTCCTCTTTTACTTATTTTTAGAATCTTAATTCTAAGGAACCAATACTTCCTTTTTTCCATTTAATTATCTCCCTGTCTTTTTCTTAATTTTTCTATTCATCTACTTTTAGTTCATTTCTCCCCATTATTTTTTGTACTTTCAGTTAAACTTTTCATTTAATTTTACTATTCCTTTGCTGGTACCTCTGTATAAGGTTTAACTGTGAAGTTTCCCCCATAGGCCTATGTATTCAAATATGTTATCCAGTTGGTGGCACTGTTTCTGGAGGCTATGGAGTCAGGGATTTAGGAAGTGGGTCAGTAGGGCAGGTATTTAGTGTTATAGACCAGTTCTGCTTCCAGCTCACTCAACAATTAATCTATCAAACTAACTCTCTCTCTCTCTGTCTCTCTCGTCTTTCTGCCTGTCTCTGTCTCTCTGTCTCTGTCTGTCTCTGTCTCTCTGTCTCTTTCTGTGTCTGTCTCTCTGTCTCTCTCTGTCTCTCTTTGTCTCTGTCTCTGTCTCTGTCTCTCTCTCTCTCTCTCTCTTTCTTTCTCTCTCTCTGTTTCCTGGTCCACTGAGATGTCATGAGTCCCAGCTTACATGCTCTTGCAGTCATAAACTGTTCTGTGCAGTCCCCATTGTGGTGGATCACACTTGTCTCCACCACGATGGACTACACCTTCAGATCATGAACTGGAAGAAATATTTCTCTTAAATATTCTCTTAGAAGGTGCTTGGTAGAGCAAAAATAAAATAAAACAAAACATGTATCATCCCACTCTTCATTCATTTTCTTAGATGTTCTCATCCTGGTTGCCCATTTGGTCTAATAATTTTTATCATAGGTAAAGATATGTTGTAAAATGTAAAAACATTTTAAAGATATGTTGTAGAGACTCTAACACGTCCTCTTTGCCTTCCATCCCTCTCCAACCAGATACACATTTCCTTCCCAGTTCTTTCTCTCACTCCTTGTCTTCCTACCTCATTTTTGAGATAGGGTCTAACTATGTAGCCTAGTCTGACCTCCAACTTCCTATATAGTTTAAACTGCCCTTGAGTTCATGAGTGTCTTGAGTTCTGGGCTTGCACCCATGTGCCACCCTACCTGTGGGATTTTCATTGTTATTGTTGTCATTTGTTTGTTTCTTTTGAGGACTGTCAATGTTTGTTTTAGCAAACAATGGATTTGGCTGGGCTTAAATTCTAAACTGGTCTTTTCCTTGTAGGAAGTGGTTGAAATGTATGCTCGGCCCTTTGAGTTTTCGGCTTCTGTGGTCTTCCTTGCTTAGCATCACCCAGTGACTTTAAGCAGAGTTAGATTTGGTTGTTGCTGTTTTGTTTTGCTGCAGATGTTGGTCCTCCCTTCTGTTTTTCCCTGCTCTCCCCATCGCTGCCTACACTCTGACCCCATCACTACATTTCCAGTTGTTTATCAGCTCAGAGCTCTGTTGTCTGACACCTCAAGGTAGGAGAACTATTGCTTTCTACTGCCTCGGGCATTGGGTTGGGGAAGATCCTTGGTAAAACTGTGATGATTGACAGGTCTTCCCAGTGCTCTTCTGGAGTTAAGATCGATGTCCTGTCTACTTTCTGTCTGCTCTTGCCATTTTTCAATTTAAATCACCTCATTGAAGCTAAATTATCATTACTTATAGATTTGATCATTCCAAGCTAATTTTCCATCACTGGAGACTATGATTTCCTTAAATTCATGTTTTATTTCTTCTTATAGACTCCTTGGAAGGCTTTTAAACTCTTAACAATTTCTTTGACAAGTCATCTGTAAGCAAGTATAATGTGTAACATTGTATCATGTTTCTAGTTTATGATGAATTTTCATATATTTTTTCCTCTTTTAGAGTTTGTCTCAATCTGGTGAGAAAGATATTTTTACTGTTCCCATTTTAGAGATGAAGAAACTGAAATTCCAAGACACTTGTACAAGTTCGTACATGCAGCAAAAAGAAGAAACGGCCTTTAAACTGATAAGAGAACTCTGTGCTCTTATCAGAATGTCAAAACTATCTTAGAAGATAATTTTCATTATTAATCATGAGTATACCTGTACATGCATATATATTCCAGGTTGATTGTATGTGTGCTTGCATACGTGGAGATTAGAGGACAGCCTTGAGTTTGAGACAGGATCTCTCATTGTGCACTCTTGTGTGTGCAGGGATAGATGTTCCATGAGCATCCAGGCGTTCTCTTTTCCATCCCTTGCATTTTGATGTAGGGATGCCAGGATAATAGGTGAGTATCATTGTACTTGACTTTTATGTGACTTCTGGGTATCTGAACTCAGGTTACTAGACTTGAGTAATAAATGCTTTACTCGCCAAGGCATCTCCCAGGCCTGGATCTTTGTTTTGTTTTTAAACTGAAGCCTGGGCAAACTTGATGCTCTCCTTAGTGGAGAGTTTTGGTTGGCTGTTCCTGAATGAAGACCAGATAAGCAAGTCTTACCTGAGAGCTGAGCAAGTAAACATTGGGAAAGTTTTGTCGTGGTTATTGATTTTCTTTTCAACATATAGAATTGTAAAAAATAAATAAATAAATAAATAAATAAATAAATAAATAAATAAATAAATAAATAAATAAGGTTATTTATTTCATCACCGTGAACTGCTCACCACAAACTGGTGATAACCCAGTATCTAGTTAGTGAAGCCTCTCCAGAGCACAATACTCAGTGTTTGTGCTCGTTAGCTTTTGTCAACTTGACACAAACTCCAGGCTTATTGGGAATAAGACTTCTAATGAGGAATTACCTCCATCAGATTAACCTATTGCCATGTTCTATGGAGTAGTTTCTTCATTTCTCATTAATGTAAGAGAACCTAGCCCACTGTTGGTGCTGCCATCCCTGGTCAGTTGGGGCTAGGCTATATTTTAAAAGCTAGCTGAGGAATCTAGAGAAAAGAAGCCAGTAACCAGCATTTTCCCACAATCTTGCTTCAGTTCCTGCCTCCTGGGTTATGTCTTGAATTCCTGCCTTGAATTCCCTGGATATGAACTATGACCTATAAGCCAAATAAGCCCTTTCCTCCCTGGATTGCTTTTGGTCAGCGTTTCATCACACAATAAAAATAAAACTATAACAGATTTCGATTCCGAGAAAGAATGAGGATAAGATGATCCTGGTGTGAGTTATGAATCAACTTCTCTGGCTGATCCTATTGCTTCTGGAGGTATAGCTAGTCAGGAAGGCACAGAGCCCAAAGAAATTGTCAAGAGTGACATGTACCAGGCCTGGAAGAAAGCATTATGTGGGTCATAGAGTCCTGTTGTCATTGTCTTGGGAAAGTGAGCTCTAATCTAGACAGAAGCCCAGAAAAAGCAGAGGTTTGCCATAAAGCCATAACTGAAGCTTCAAGGGGCCTGGAGTGGCTGGCAGAGACAGGAATGGAGCTTCCATCCAGTCCATTGCTCAATGTCAGGTCCTGGGCCAGGTATATGGATTTTTTTCCGTTTAATTTGATTAAGCAGAAACTCATCCTGATGACTTGACCAATACAAACGTGTGCACACACACATGCACACGCACCTGTGTGCACACACACCCATGCATGCACACACACACACAGAGACAGACAGAGAAGAAAGACTCACAGACACACACACAAAGAGATAGAGACAGAAAGAAACAGAAAAATATAATACATACAAACACACAGAGAGAGACAGAAGACACAATACATACACACACACACACACAGAGAGAGACAGAGACAGAGACAGAGAGAGAGAGAGTAAGAGACAGACAAACAGACAGACAGACAAACAGACAGACACAGAGGGGGAGGAGGAAGAGGAAGGGAGGGAGGAAGGAAGGGAGGGAGGAGAGATAGAGATAGAGAGAGATAGAGAGAGATAGATAGAGAGAGAGAGAGAGAGAGAGAGAGAGAGAGAGAGAGAGAGAGAGAGAGAGAGAGAGAGAAGAAACTCAGAAGACTGCACAACAATAGCAGCCCTGGGGAACTAGGTGAGGAATCATATTGAAGTTTCATCAGAAATACATTCAAGGTTTGCCAAAGTTTATTTGAAGCCCCAGCGACCACAAGCCACTGCAGCCATGATGCATGTCCATTATAATTATTATTTTGCCTTTCTGCCTGCTCATGTCCTAAGAGTTGTTTTTTCTGACGCTCTTTAGTTAACTGGCAGCTTGAGAAGGCGTGGGTCACTATTCTGCTTGACAGCTATTGTCTGTGCAGAGCTGGATCAAGGTTTTCATAAGCTGCCAGTCTGATTTAGTGAGGGCTTCATCCAGGGAAGGCTCTCAGTGAGCTTGTTCCAGGAGACTGGGGCTTGCTCCAGAACAGCAATTCTGACAAATCGACAAGGCAATAGGAGATCATTAGACTGCCAAGTGCCTCTGCAGACAGCTACTGGGACACTGGACCCATTGTCTACCTGTTCAAGGATGTCCTGGGAGCAACATTAATTTCCAGACTAACCCACTGGGCCTTCCTATGACATCGTTCTGCACAGATGGCCAGAGACACTGGAACCTGAATGCAGGAGCTCCTGGTAGTGGCTTATCATTGGATGGCTGGTTTTATGGCAGGCATTTCAATAGCCTAGAAATCCCTGCTACTGTATCCTGGCTCTGTTGTCTTCCAGTATTCTTAATGCTTTCAGGTTCTCTTCACCCCACTTCACTAGATATTTTAAATTCAATTTTATCTAGTTTGCATTAAGTAAATATGATACACCTTAAGCCTTTTCTTGAAAAAAAAACATGTAAAAGTAAAAACGGTAAATAATCAGCTGTGTGTGAGATAGTCTCCTGTTCCATGCAATGGAAAGAATCATGGTAGAACAGAGGTGTCCAGGAGTACAGGTGAATTTTAAGCAACAGTGCCTTTTAAGACTCCTGCTTGGATCTGTGTTTGGAGATGTCCTGAGGCTGGTTTGTTCCGCTCCTGAAAAATGATTGTTAATTTTTCCAGAATTTATCAAGCTGATTGATGATATTTTGGCAGTTTTAAGCCAGCCCTAGTGGGAGTATTTGTACAACAGAAGTTGTCAGAAGTTATAAATGAAAGGTATATCCTTCTCTCTCCTCCTCTCCCACACACCTCCTCCGTTTCTTCCTCTTGCACGGCAGACTGGTTTCCTGCCATGCACTGGACGCTTTTCTGCTGCTGCCACTGAAAGTTTGCATTTGAGGATATGGGATTATCTTCTGAGATTTGAACTCCAGATTAATATGTGATAGACCAGACTAGAAGGCAATAAAATCTTGGCTCATGGAACTTGTGTGAAAGTAATAGCAAGTAGCTATGGTGACACTTGAACCAGTATGTGTGTACACACATGGGCCCAACTGGCTACATTTCTAATTAAATCCAGCTGAAGCCTCCATGATTTAGTTAGACACACATCTCTCTAGATGTCCTTTTCCCTGGGATGAAGGCAATGTGTAGACCTTTCTCCAATCTAGTTTTTTCCTCCGAGAGTACTGGAGCTTGGTCCAAGTAGGACTTTACTGATTTTACGAGTCTCATGAAGAGATGTGAGGGATGAAGCCAGTCCTCTCTCACTTAGTTTTTTGATACCCACTTTGGTAAGTGCTCTGTGTGGTGAAGACGCAGCATACATGGTTCTGTTATTCCTTTTCTATGAATATGGTTCTGATGTTATTCCATGTTGTGGCGTGTGGGGATGGGGGTGGGTATGTGTTTCCAGAGATAGAGATTGGGTTTCAGCAGTGCTATCCTGACTGGTTATTATAGATCATCCCATCTCTGGGCTACTCATAGATTCTTTGAGATCAAAAGGATCTCTCTTCCTCAGGATTAAACTTGGAGAAGGTTGCCCCATGCCATGTATAGCTTGACTCTTCTCAAGGATGGCTCTGTAGACACATTTGAATGGTAACTTTTCCAAGAATGCTTTTCTCTCTCAGGAGGTCTAGAGAAGGCTGCTTATAGAATCTGCCTTACTTCAAGCTGGCCTATTTCCTGTCTTCAGGTGACAGATATCTAAAAGAATGACGTATTATTGAAGCAAGAAAAAGGAGTCACACTTGTGGATGTGGGCAGTGCCTTGCAGAATAATCTGCAGGGAATGGAAGCTGGATTAGGAAAAATGGTTCACCTTTCTTTAGTGCACAGCCTGTCTGCTTGTTTATATGAGTTTCCTAGTCAGTGACTATGGGTAGATGGGCAAGGTCATCTCTATCTGTAGTCTGGTGCTGTTTAGCATCTAAATTCAGAACTCTGCTTTTTGATCATTCCAAGAGACCCTCTGATGGAGATGGGGCTTCTGCGTGAGTTTCCTCTGAAGAAGAGGTTCTGCAGGGTCGGCTGGTAGGATGGTTCTAGCCAACTGTCAGTTACATTTTACATAAAAATTATAAAATTGGGGGGGAGGCTAAGGAGAGTGCTCAGTAGGTAAAATGCTTGTGCAAGCATGGAGACTTGGGTTTAATTCTCAGAACCCACATAAAAATTTGGCTGCGGTAGCATGCACTTGTAGTCCAAACTCTGGACAGGTGACTGACAGGTGCATCTCTGAGCTCACTGGGCAAATAGCCTAACCTACCTGGTAAGCCACTGAGAAAGCATGTCTCAGAGAGAAGAAAATGTAAAGTGGTGTCTAAATGACACAGAGGTTGACCTCCGCTCACTGCATGCACATATACGCACATGCATATGCACAGACACACATGCACACATACACAACACATGCACACACACATGAATAACACACACACACACACACACACACACACACACACACGAATAACACACACACAGGCATTAAATGACTAAGCCTTCCAAAACCTTGAAAGTTTAGAAGCAAAATAATCGAATTTCAGAGATCAATTGGCCCTGGATTCTTGACAAAAGTGAATTTTAAGGCCAATTAAACTCCAGGACACCTTGGTGTATAGAGCATTCTCCAAGGTGCTGCGTCTTTGAGGGATCACTCTGAGCATATCTAAGCTGTCCCTGGCTGTAGCTCCAGATCAGTGTGTACTGCATCAGGCAGGGTTGCAGGAGGGAGGAAATGAAGCATTGAAAGAGGCAATTTAGGATAGAGAAGAGTTTCCATCAAAAGAAGAGCAGCTTCAGAGGAAGACTAGGGCAGCAATGCACCTTAGGTTAACGACGACAGGCACGTGAAGGCAGCGAGGATGAAAGGTGGGCATAGAACTGCCAGAGTTTAGTGGTTGGGGTCACTCCTTAAGTGCTGGAGCTACGGAAGGAACATCACCCATGCCACAGGTTCCTTCCCAAGCAAAGAGAAAAATGGGGAGAAATACTCTGGCCCAATCTCTCCCATTGTGCATTGTGCAGCCACACTTTCTCTTATTGTATTTCTCCCGCTGCTTAATTTATTTCTCATTGGCCAAGCCCAGCTGGTAGTCAGGGCACATGATGCTGAGGAAACCCAGTCTTAAGAATCAGTCCCTATAGGCTAAGCACTTGGCATGAAACCCAGAGCCAGTAAAGGAAGGACAAGACAAAGATCCTGCCGGCCCTCTTCGCACCTCTGAGCAGGGATTGCTCAGGTTAGCAGGTATTCTACATCAAATTAGTGTTACCTGGGCAGATGTCTGAGTTTCCTACAGGGATGTGCCTCTCAAGTGGCATGAAAGGGACTCCTGGTAGGTAAAAAGGTGTCTGAGTAGAGACTAGGGAAGACAGGATCCGAGAGCGCTGCCTGTCCATTCTCAAGTCAAATTGAGGGAATTTTCATTAGAGATTCTCTGGCGTACCTGGAACAGTGTGGAGGATGACTTAACTAACCCCCTTTCCCCGAGCTGTTGTCTTTAGTGTTCCATTTCTCAGTGGGACCACTACCACTCACAACTTCCAGTGGGATTCTCGTTTCTGACTTTCGTTTGGAACTGCTAACAGCAGCAATTCCATTTTAATGGTGCAGGTATTCTCCTGTATCCCATGCTTTTTCTGTCATCCTCGAGTAAAACACTGAAGTAAGAAGTAGCGAGACCTCAATTTTCAGGTGACAGTCTGAGGCCCAGAGAGGCGAAATACCTGGTTCAAACTTGCATGGCTGTTATTATGCATTTCCGTATTTCCATCTTATTCTGTGGGTTGACTTTTCATGTGATCAGGAAGAGATGGGATGGAGGTGCAAAGACAAGTGGATGCCATTGTAGAGTACAATGTTTTTCCTGTTGCATAAAATCAAAATTCGAGTCCACTGAGCATCTCGAGGTCTTCTTCTAAGTTTATTTGTATTTCAGGTCTTGTGCAGAATAAATCTGTGGCCTTGATTTCAAGGGCAGAACCTCAGGTTCCTGGGGAATGAAATTGCCCTCTTTTCCTACATTTGGAAATTGAGACCTAGACATGTCAAGACACATATCTAAGATGACACATGGTACTGTCATCCATGGGGGACATTTTCTAGTGCAATTTAAAAGGCAATCTATGTCTGCCTCTGTCCAAAGAATGTACATTATTCAAGGGACCCAAGTGTTCTCTACTACACTGGCCAGGTGTGTTCTTTGCCCTATGAAGAAGGCATGAAGCATTATGTTGGTGTTTTACGTAAAGCACATATCATAGCTGGGCTTGAGCAGGATAATGGCTCCTGTCTCTGCATGTGTTTGCCCTGTGCTGCTGAGGGATCAATTTGGATAGATTTGGTAGGAACATCTTGATTCTCTTAGACAAATTCAACAGCTGGGGCTGCTCTCGGGTTCTGGGATTTCTACTTGCAGAGACTTCTAGTTCTGCGCATTCTAATTGCAGAATCCTTCACTGTATTTAGGTAAAACTTCATTTCTCTAGTTATCTTCAGCCTGTCCAAGGAAAGTGCCTGCCTGGGTGTCTGACCTCAGCTTCTGGACCTCACATGCTTGTTCATTTCGATCAGCCAGGGCATCCTCCTCTTTTGGCTGTGGATGTACTTTGGCTTCTGATCTTTACCAGGAAGCTCCATTCCATGATATCTGCTTATCTTTCTTCCTGAAGTCTGTAATCAAATGTGATCTTCTCAGAGAGGCTTTCCTCCAAGTCCCTTTGAAATAATTCTCTGTCCACGACACTCACCACTCACTACCTCACCTGCCACTCACTGCCTCACCTACTACTCACTGCCTCACCTACCACTCACTGCCTCACCTACCACTCACTGCCTCACTTGCCACTCACTACATCACATCACCTGCTATTCATTACCTCACCTGTTTCTCAGGACATCACCTGTCATTCATTATCTTACCTGCCATTCTCCAGCACACCTGCCATTTGCTGTCATAAGTACACTCTACCATATCTGCTATTCTCCTTTTAAAAAACCCTTTTCCTCATTGTTTCCCTCTAGACACCTTACAACCTTCTAATACCTTTTAAACTTGGAGTATTAAAGATGGGTGCCTATTAAACTGTAAATCCAGAATATAGTGATACACACACACACACACACACACACACACACACACACACACACACACACGCACACACACACACACCGTCAGCACCTGAAAACAAATCAGACTTCCCCCAACATTAAATGGGGTGAAAGAGTGAAGGAACGAGTCTCTCTTTCCCCACTGCATGGACTCCATGTCCAGAGGGTTAATCACTTCTTTTGAATCTGTTCTAATAACTTTATAACTAGGCCCTGACTTCTTTATCTTTAATTGTAATGAAGGACTATAGCAGGGAGTATTCCTGACTGCAAAGCTCCCTATGGCCTTTCTGGGACAGACTCCTGCCTGACTCTCAAGTCTCTCCAGCTTGTTTCTTTTATATACTGTGTGTTATTTTTTTTTAAGTAAATTTGTAACCTTCCCCCATGTAGTTTCTTCTATATGCGTTTTCATGTGCTGCTGGCACAGTTTACTCTGACTTTATGGCTTAAAATAACACATACTTATTACTTTGCAGTTCTAGAGGTCAGAAGTCTGACTCAATTCCCATGGAGCCCTGGTCAAGGTATCAGAGGGGCTATAGTCCTTTCTGGAGGCCCCAGGAGACAAGCTTTGCCTTTTATAGCTTCTTGAGGTTTCTCCCATTTCTCTCTACATGGATACCTCTCAGCATCTTTAAAGCCAATGACATAGTCCCCTTCTGCCCTGCTGCTACCATCTCACCTCTTCATACCTTCCTTATTCCTCTTCCATGTTTAAAGAGTCCTAGTGGGACCATTCAGATACCTAAGGATAGACTCTTTAATATCAGGTTCTAAGGTGTTGAATGCAGACACTTTGGGTTGAAATAATACTTTTTCTCTTATTTTTGTTTCTTTTTTCCAAGTTCCTTTCTCCTGGTCTTTTTGTATTCCAAAAATCTACCCTATAGCCATTAATTTCTTCCATCCTTTAAGGGTCTTCTTCTAGTTAAGAGTGATTTGACCCTGTATTTTACTTCCATAATACATTTTTCCAGACTTCTCTTATGGCAACGAATACTTTAGCTTATGAGATATATTTTTATATAAATTTGTTTGTATATAGCTTTATTACCTAATTCAAAGCAGCAGCCCCTGTGTAGCAGTGAGGTAATTTATCTATTTAAATAAGGCCTTCATATACATATATTCAAATACATTAGTATACAAACATACTAATTCAATGAGGATTGTTGAAATACTACTGAAATTTGGGTGTGTTGGGTCATGTTTGTAATCGCATGCTAAGGTACAAGGATAATCATGAGTTTGAGGCCAGCATGGGCTACAGAGTAAGAATTCCAAGCTCATCTTGGTTTCATAGTAAGAATTTTAGGCTAGCCTGGGCTACAGTAAAACCCTGTCCTTAAAAATGCTGTTGAATAAATTGAAGAAAAAGTAAGGAGAGGAGAAAGAAACAGGGATAGAAGAATGTGAGGAAGAGGAGATGAGATAGAAAATGACAGAGGAATGGAGAACTTGATTCAGCACAGAGGTTGTGGCTAAATCCTCAGGCCATAATCTAAGCACTGCAGTGCTTTATGAGGAAGTCAGACCTGGATCAATGTCAATACACATGTGCCCTGTTGTATATGGGCCAGATGATCTGGGTGAAGACTTCAGAGATAGAGGCATTTCAGTTTCCCACTTCTTGCATTCATAATCTCAAAACTGGCACTGGCACCCATGTACCTACCCATTGGAAATCTTGACTCTTTACTCCCTTAATATTATTCCCCAAAGACTTCCAAAATGCCTCTAAAACTGCTAAGACATGAAGTGAATTGGGGGAAATCACATGACAAAGAATCTATTTGGCATCAGCAGACTTGGTTCTGAACCCAAGTCTCTGATGCTCCTTCTTTAGTGAGAATCTATACCATTTACCTCTCAGGGCTATTGTGAAGACCAGAGAACATTTGACCTATGAAGCATCCACCCCACTTCCATAGTAGGTGTTTAGAAGAAGATCCTTCCTGGGCTTTGCCCCAGGGCAACTAAGGAAATATTACAATCACTGGGGAAAACTAAGACTTGGCAGTACAGTGAAATGATCCGGGGATCCCTTGCCTTCTTCACAGCATGGAATCTCCAAACTTCAGGTTGCAAAGATGTCAGCATGTCCCCAATTCTGAGATAACAGCTGACTGAACTAAAGGCATTGGTTTCCATTCGACACCACCTAGAATCACCTTTAACTAAAATATTTAAGAGGAATTGTCCAGATTGGTTTGGCCTGTGGGCATGTTTGTGTGTGGAGGAGGGGAGAGGGTTGCCTTGATTATGGGTGTCACCATTCTCTAGGCAGGGATCCTGAATGGTGTAAGAAGGAAGAAAGCTCCCTGAAGGCAAACAAAGATGCCTGCCTGCATTTGATTTTCTCTGCTCTTAACAGTGGTATAAAATGTCTAGCTTCTTCATCTTCTTCCTTGGCTCATTTTCTCTCAATGGTGGACTATTACCTTGAGTTGATTATTGCCAAATAAAATTTTTGTTCTGTAAACTGTTTTTGGGGGGTGAAGTCAGGATATTTTGTTACAGAAATAGACGTGAATTCAGGACAGGCATGGTCCGAGGGAACAAAGGTAGCTGTATCTCAGAATGTCTTCCAACATGGCCATGACAAATGACCTTGGGCAGCATATGACAATTCACCAGTTGTAGGAGGTGACCATATCAGCTCAAAGGTACGGAAGAACTGCCCATTACCTGTGTCTGGCTCCACATTGTACTACACATAAGCCCGGGTGCCTTTTGATGGCCAACTTGCCATTTTTCCTTCACTGTAAGACCAAGAGAATCAAATTTTAATTCACAGTGACTGTAGTAACTCAATGATACGGACCCCTCGACTGTGAAATGTGAGACTTCCAAGAAACGTGGAATTTTCTCTTCACTGGTCAGGCATCAGATGTGCTTAGCCACTGGGAGCCTTATTTGTTATCGTGATGGAAACCAGAGATGGGAATGCAATGACGGAGGGGAAGAGCCATAATTCCTTGAAGCCTTTTTAAAACCTTCACTCATTTATACTGACGGAGGCTAAGGTCAGGGATGGAGGAATTATTGAGCATCTTGTGTGACAAAGTGAAGACCTGTCAGACATAGTGCCTGGCAATGAAGCACATTGGAAGAAAGGAGATTTTTATAAACGCTTATGATGGAGTACAGCAACTCAAAGCTTCTCTTAATAGAGAAACGTATTGCTCAGGGGCTGTCTGTATGATGACTTGTGGGCAATCACTCTCTCTTGGTCCCTTAACACTTTTGGAGCAATGGCTTTTCACTAGAAAATGCATGCTCTTTGTGAGGTCACGTGTAGATCCCAGACATGGTAGCCCATGTGTGATTTTGACTCATAGTCACACATGCGAAGGTATAGAACACCTCAACAGTCCAAGCCCACAGAAGCCCATTGGTCTACGAGAAGAAACCTCAGCTCTTAGATACTAGAGGTGCAGAGATAGTTCTGTGTTTTGCTCTTGGGAATGCCTGAACATACTTGCTTTGGTCAAACCTCCAGTGCTAAATTTTTTGCCACCCTTTGCACAAAGTTTTCACTGGCAAAGTTGCCAGCTAAAGAGCCTCCACAACAGAAGCCCTGGCAATAGCTGAGCCCTGAATGAGTGGGTATTCCTGATTATTCAAGTGGTATGACTGGTGAGTATTTTAAATGGTGGGGAGAAATTGTTTAAGCTAGGAGATGAAAGATAGTATAGGTAAATGATACTGCCTATGTAAAGTGACAAGGCTGTTTTGGATCCCCCCTTTACCATCTGTAAACTTCTGAGAGAGCTCCTAAGAGCTACATAGGAATATATAGAAATATAGACACACATAGAAGAGAATGGTAAGTGAAGAAGCAGAAAAGGAAAAGAGGCCTTCTATGCTGAGTTAGGGATGGATGTATTTCTTTTTTAAAAGGACAACTTAGAAATTTTCTGCATAGGTAACTCAGAAGTCTGGCCAACAAGTGTGTGTGTGTGTGTGTGTGTGTGTGTGTGTGTGTGTGTGTGTGTGTGTGTGTGTGTGTGGTACCTAGTGTTGAAACAAGCAGCAGATACTGTGTTGCCAAGGTTGTGATCTACACTAAAGACAGGGGGCCCTATCCAAATTTAGTGTGATAGCATAAAAACAGCAACACTAAAACAATAGAAAACAAAACAAAAATCTCAGATCCTTAGACTGATTACTAACCAGGGGATTCAAGACTAGACTCTAAAATGGAAATCCAAAATCTACTCTAGACAGGAGACAGAGATAGGCTACCATCAGGGTGTCTATATTCAGTCTGAGGAGGCTTCATGCCAGGCTATGAATCATTCCTCCTATGTGAAACTGTGTAAGCGATCTATCCATATCTGACAAAGCATGACCTGATAGGGAGGCCATAGGAGACATATCTTGCAAACAATGAAAGGCTATAGAAGAGAAATGGTGTCTTATGGAGAACAGGGCATAACAGTACTTATGTGGATTTATTTGCATTTTAAACAAGGTATTTATGCTTGGCTGGCCTCAAATTCCCTATGAGGCTGAGATCGACCCTGAACTTCTGATCCCCTGCCTCTGCCTGTCCTGGGGCTGGGATGCATCACCTTGTTTGGTTCAGGGAACCAAACCCTTGGGACTTCTGCATTCTGGGCATGTACTCTAGCAGCTGAGCTGCATCTGCGGCCCCATGAGTATTTACGTGAATTTAGAAGTTTAAGAACAATTTAGAATAGGAACAACAACAATGGCAGTGCCTGAAACAGGATCAAGAAGCAGAGTCCACAGTTAAGAAAGGATAAACCAGTTTGACCAGTGTTAGGGAAATTGAATATGTGCTGAGCTTCTCCATTAGCAGGGAATGGAATTCAAGAGGCCCAAAGAGCAAAATGAATAACTTGGAATTCCTCTGTGATTGTGATTCCTAGCTTCGATGGGTCTTTCAGGTAGTATTCAGGGAGAACTTACTTATTCCACACACCCTGAGGACTCACAGAAATGATAGCCTTCTATTAGTTTCCAGTAATAGAGGTTGATAATAACAATAAATAATCACAATAAATATTTATATAATGATCCCTATGCAGCAAGAATTTGAGCTGTGAGCACCTACCTGTAACACATAGTGACTAGAAAATAATAATGTACCCTGCCCTCATTGAAAATATATTAGAGACAATAAGACATGGACCCAGATAGGACTCACCAAAGCTGGTTAAAGGACAGCCAGCATCACCAACTCAAACAGAAGTGAACTATAAACATTTTCAGATAAACGATAATAAAACTTGTCAGTAATAGACCCACTCAATCAGAAATGCTAAAGGAGGTTATAAAAACTGAACATTACAAATAGCAATGGAGAAAAACCTTCAAAGGAAGCCAGAGATGTCAAATGTATAGGCAAATAGAAAGGATTGTCTTTACTTCATTCCAGGTAGCTTGACTGTGTGTCTCTGCAGTACTCCTAGGTGGAAAAATGAAACAGGGTAGCAGAAGCCCACATGTCTCTAAAGAAAGACAACTTGAACATGTCATGTGTCCATGGTACACATATAATTTGCCAGTGGAGACTTTCCCCATCAAAAACTGGGAGAGATTTTGATCCAGTTAAGTCAGCAAAGAACTCAAGGATTTTTCTCTGATAGAATCCCAGAGTCCCAGTTCACTTACAACTAGAAGAGTCTAAATGGGCAAGATGCCAGTCCCACCTGCTCCAAACATCCTTATTAGACAGCAGAGTCAAGTGTTGAAAGGATTAGAAAGCAGTCTGGGAATTCATTAGAGTTGGAAGAAGGCTCAGCTCTGGGCAAGTTTTCTTCAACCCTACAGGTGTGCTGAGGAATGGTGTGTGATTCAAGAACAATATCCAATCGTAGTACATGTTAAGGGCCAGTCTAAAGATGCTGAAGATTTTGGAATTTGTATTAAGTTTGCATAGTAGGAGATCTTACATGTATTGTCTTGGTATGACTTTATAGTATATTGTTTGTAATCAGATGAATATTAGGAACAATAATAATAAGGTCAGAATGTTTTGAGTGACTCACAGATTCAATCTGATAAGTTGAGACTTTTCTTAAGTCAGATTCTCTGAAAGGCAGAACCTAAGACATGAATTTGGATTCTCTTTCCCACTGTTATTAGTATTTTTAAGACATTCTTTCTACGTTACTTTAATCACCCTGTGTAGTAGCTTGTTACTTATATCTTGCTTTGTAATACAGACAACCTTTGTAATGCAGACAATAGTAGCCTGTACTATTGTCCATCTTGCTTTGTTATACAGGCAACCTTTGTCTTTTAATGGAAATGTTTTGTCCATTTACAATGAATGAAATTATTGAATTATTTATGTGTAGCTGTATAATTTTGAGATTATTTTTGCTCACCATCATCTATTAGACACGTTTCATGCCTTATTTGGGTTACTTTGAGTTACTCAATTAATATTATTTCCCAAAAGTCAATTTAATTCTTCAAATAAATTTTATTCATACTAATTTGTATTGCTCTTATTCCTTACTGTGAATTTTTAAAATTACGTTTCATGACTCTCATCCCAGTATTCTTAAAGATCATATTCTACCAGTGAGATAAAGTATTAGGACCATTAAGGACCAAAGTATTAGAAATAATTCCATTTATGTGTAAATTTTTGTGATATTTTTGGTTGTATAGTTTCAACCAGCACAGTATAATCTTACAACTTGTTTTAAGTAAACAGTTAACTTCTAAGAAATAACTAAGGTGAGATCAAAGTGTAATCTTTTAAGAAGTCTGTAATGGAGTTTGCGGTTATGCTGGTTTAGCACATTGCTGGCTGCAGGTTTTCTTCTACAGTCCATGATTTCACTAGTCCTGAGTAGGCAGCTAGATCTTGAGTTCCGAGGGATGATTTTCTTCTTGTGGACCAGGTCTTAAGTTCAATTAGAGGTCTTCTGGTTACAACCAGGATATGTGTGGCATCATTGCATCCTTAGGTTTACTGTACTAGGTCATTGTGTGGTTCGTAGGAGTAATGGTTGGTTAGGACAGCTAGTTACTTCCCTCCTTTGGAAGCTTGCCATGCCTTCTAGAGCTATAAAATCTAACCCTCAGGGAGGAGGCATATATCTGTGTATGTGTGTGCACGCATATATATATGCATGTCACAACAGTTATTGAAAAAAGAGGCCATGAATTTAAAAGAGAGCAAGGACGGTTTGGAGGGAGGAGAGGGACAAGGGATATGATAAAATTATATTATAATCTCAAAAATGTTTTTAAAAGTTTTTTTTTAAATTGGATTGAAAATTTTAATTTTATATGTGAGCAGTTTTCCTTCATGTATGTATACATACCAAGAACATGCCTGGACTGTGTCAGATTCCATGGAACTGGAGTTATGGATGGCCCTGAAAAAGTATATGGGTAGTGAGAACTAAAACTTGGTATCTACAAAAGCAGTAAGTGCTCTTAATCATGGAATTATCTTCCCAGCCCCAAAGTATCATTTTTTTGTGCTTGACTACATGGCTGGCATTTTTCATAAACTTCATTCCTTTATCTAGATCCAAGATTTTGTCTGTTGTTTTTTACTTCAGCCCAAGGAAGTCATATTGGCATTCCTACTAGTGTTATGACCTTAGGTGATGCAATGTCTAACAGTGTTTATTTTAAATTGTCTGCATCATAACTATCACTTAGGTAGGCAAGTTAGCCATTTTATTTTTACTTGAAATGGAATTTATTTACCCTAAAATGCACCTATTATTAAGGGATAGTTAAAATTTGATGTAGATCATTTATAGCCACAAAACTTAGGCACAAATCATTTCAATTACTTAAAAAAATCATTCTATACAATTTTTACAATCAACCTCTTCTTATTCCACACCAATGGTAGGCAACCACCGTTACAGTCTATTGTTATATAGACAGTGACTCCAATTCCTTTGTGCAATGTTTTGCCTATAGGACACAATATTTTTGAAATGTGCCCATGTTGTGTCTTCTTTCTTGGTGAGTAGTATTCCTTTACAGGGAAATGTCATAATGAGCTTATATAATCACTGTTGGTAGATGTTTTTGTTAGTTCCCAATTTGAAGCTAAAAAACTATGTATATGTCTTTGCACAGGAAAAATATGTTTTCCTTTTTTGTTTTTGTTTTAGGTTTTTTGAGACAGAGTTTCTCTGTATAGTCCTGGCTGTCCTCGAACTCACTCTGCAGACCAGGCTGTCCTCGAACTCAGAAATTCGCCTGGTTCTGCTTCCGAAGTACTGGGATTAAAGGCATGCGCCACCACGCCCGGCCTATGTTTTCATTTCTTTGGAGTGAAAATCTAGGGATGGGATTGTCAGGTTTTGTGACGAGAGTGTATTTATCAAAAAGTGTCATGCATTTCTGTAAGATGATTTTACTTCCATTTTACACTGTCTCATGTAACATATGAAAATGTTCAGTGTTTGACATCATTGCCACCACACACTTCATTATTTTTATGACTAGTTAATGAGCATATAATGGTATCACATGGATTTAATGTGAATTTCTCTAATGAAAAAAAAAAACTGAAGTCAAAAGTTTCTTATTGCCAATTTGATTTATACTGAAGTGTTCTAATATTTTGCCAATTTTCAATTGGCATGTTTTCTTCTTTTTATTGAGTTATAATCTTTATATATTGTGGATAAAGGTCTTTGGCAAATACTCACATAGTAAATATTTTCACTTGATCGGTATTTCTGAAGAACAGAATTTTTATTCTGAAGCTTAACTTCAGATTTTCTTTAGGGAATCCAGCCTTCCATTTAATATTCATAAAATCCATGTCAACTCTAAGGTCATGAAATTTCCTTATGTGTCCTTCTACAAATCTTATGTTTTTGTTTTATTATCCTTTAGGTACATTAAGAGTTACAGTTATTTTTATTTTTCTATGTTGATATCCTCTTTTCCCCAATATGTTCATTACAAATATCTGTATTAATTAATATTGACACCGATTTACCGTAAGACTGATTTACCAGAAGCATGCTAGCATTTGTGTGTGGTTGAATTGCTCTCCATGTTTGACTGTGTTAATAGCATGCTGAGAAACTCCCGGCCCCTTCTCCTAAGCTTCAGATTCAAGTAGCATGATTATTATAAGGTTTTTCTTCTCAAAATTGTTTAGGCTATTTTTAATTTTTTTCACATTTTTAGAATACAGTTGTCAATTTTTATAAACAAGCCATCTGGTATTTTTATTTTGATTATAGTTGTTCTGTGTACTATAAAAATGCAGGTATCAAATGGTGGATCAATTCGGAGAGAAATGGTATCTCGGAATACTGAATGTTTAATCCATAAACACGGTATGTAAATTTCTCAATAGAGCTTCACAGTAGCTGTGATGGGTAGTCTTGGTTGTCAGCTTGCCGTGAGGGGCTTGAAAGACCCTCAGTTGAAGAATTCTTTCTAACAGGTTCGTCGGTGGTGGGCATGTCTGGGGGTCATTTTCTTAATTTCTAATTGACGTAAGGTCCTGTGGATTGAAGGTGTCATGGAAAGAGACTGTTGTTAGCAACATCCCTAGGCAGGTGTGCCTGGGCTTCATAGAAGGGCAGCAGAGTGTGAGTCCGGGAGCAAGCCGATAAGTAGGGCTCCTTGGAAGTTTCTACCTTGCATGCTTGCCTTTTGTTCCTGCCTGTCCTCCCAATGATGGAGTGTAGCAAGTAAGATGATCGTTTTTTTCTCCTTCCCCCATGCTGATTAGCTTTATATCAATTTGACAAGAGTTAGGGTTTTTTTGTATTGGTGGAGACTCAGTTGAGAAAATGGCCCCATCAGATTGGCCCTGAGTGTAAGCCCATGGGGCGTTTTTCTTGCTTGATGATGGATGTGGGACAGCCCACCGCTGTGGCTTGTACAACCGCTGGGTAGGTGGGCTTTTTAAAAAGCATGCTGAGCAAGGCACTGGCAGTAAGCCAGCCAGCAAGCAGCATTCCTCCATGGCTTCTGCTTCAGTTCTTGACTCTGGGGTACTGCCTTAAGTTCCTGCCCTGGACTCACTGTAAGGTTTAAAATAAAATAAACCCTTTCTCCCACAACTTGCTTTGGTCGTAGTTTTTATTGAAGCAATAAAAAAGCAAAATAAGAAGAAATACTGTTTTCTTATGTTCTTTTTTTTTTTTACATTTATTTTATTTTGTTTCTCTCCTTGTCTGTCTGTCTCTCTCCTAATCCCCACCCCTGTGTGTATGTGTGTGTGTGTGTGTGTGTGTGTGTGTGTGTGTGTGTGTGCCATTGCTTGTGTGTAAAGATAGAGAACAACTTTGCAACATGTACACTTGGTTCTCTCCTTCCACCATGTGAGCCTCAAACTCGTGTCACTGGGCTTAGCCGCAGGCTCCCTTTATCTGACAAGCCATCTTGCCAGCCCATTAATTCTACTTTTAATTAATAGTTTACAATGTTCAAGTTTAGTAGTGTTTCGTCACAATTATTCTTATATTTTAACTTTTTTCATTTTGTGACTGTGAGGTTTGTCTACACATAAATAAAAGCATTATGTGCATGCCTGGTATCCCCTGAGACCAGAAGAGTGAGTCTGATCCCCTGGAGCTGGGATTACAGTCAACTGTGAGCCTCTGTGTGGGTACTGGGAATTGAACCTGGGTCTTCTGCAAGATCAGCGACTCTCTTAGCTGCTGGACCATTTCTCCAGCCTCATTTTGTTTCCTATGTTTTTTAAAAAACAGTATGAGTGCTACATCTATCCTTGTGAGGAAAATTGATCCAGAGTTTCCCCTTTTTTGCAGTATCACTGCCTGGCTTGAGTGCTGAGTTAATTCTGGGTCCCTGAGAGCAGTACTTTTCCCTTCTCCAGTTAAAACTGTTTTTGTGGGATTCAGAAATGAAGCCATCTGGATGTGAATTTTATCTGTGGGAAGGTTTTAAATTAAAAATTCACTATCTTTAATACATGAACGGCTACTCATAGGACAGTTTTCTCCTTTAAAATCAGTTTAGCTTTTCTGAGAATTCTGGATCTTCAGGGTGTTCTGGACCATTTAATTTAGGCTGGGATTTTACAAAAACTAGATTTTAGAGGTGTTTGTGGAAAGCAGTGTTTTCTCACTCCTAACTAGATAGTTTATATCACTTTTTAGAAAAATTTCTAGAAATTTATTGAAGTTCATGATTTTTTTTCTCCAAAAGCTTTCAGTTTCATGAATTTTCCTTTATTATCCTCTAGTTTGGGGGCTGATTTGTCATTGTTCATATGTTTTCTACTTAATTTTTTTTTCTGCTTACATATCAGCTCAGGTTTTATTATCATCTTCAGGTTAAAATGACAAGCACTTCTTCCCCATCGGGCATGGTTGTCGACTCCTTTTGTCATGTGTGCAAGCATCTCCATCCTAGCCTGGAAGACACAGTTGGAATGAGGAGATTGTAGACTAGAGAAGTGAGGCTAATAGGCCACGCGGCCCTTAGAGCTTAAGTACTAATTATGAGGCTCGACTCCGAAAAATGTTGATGACGTCTTCCACAGGTCAAAATTAATGAGTAACAGGCATGTTGAAAAGCAATATATACATATATTCTTTTAATGCTTTACAATTTCAGCTAAGAGTGAAAATGTCACAAGTATTTGTTCAAAATAAAAGACCACTCCAAACAGAATAAATACTAGGTTGTGTCAAGATGTTGTGTTAGAGCAGTGGTGAAGCCTCTGTATAATTTGTTGTCTAGGCAAGTTATCACTTAGAGAAAAAAGTCCCATCAAGCAGGCAAAGGCACAACAAATATGTATTTCGTTTATTCTCATTGAGATATTACATGGTGCTATAGTTTATGTATTTCTGAGATGAATCAAACTAAAGTACATATTGAAAGAAAATCATAGAATAGATGTCCTGGCAGCTTAAATGTAAAGAATTTAAACATAAGATTCTATCAAAATCACAAATAAAATAAGGGTGAAAATTTGAAAATATCTAAAATAATTTTTGAAATAGTGAATTCTCAGAATAAAAAGAACAATGCATCATGCATACACTGTAGCAATGTACACATGATAATATGTACTAATGCTATAAACATAATAAACTGTGGGAAAACTCTGTATGCCAATAAAAACAACTTTTCAGCAGTAAGGATGTTAAATTATGCTCATCTCATCATCATACAAAAGCACATATATCTGCTTATGTGTTCACAGTGTGTATTTTTATTAGCATGCTGACAACTATAATAATAAAGATCTACTTCATGTAAGTTAATAGAAATGACGACAAAGAAAAATTTGAGGTTCACTTTTCTGCTAAGTTTGTGGGAGATAAAATATAAATTATATGATGAAAGAGATTGGGAAATATCACAAGTTTTTGGTCATTTCTGATTTCTCTCTACTACTTCTCACTGTTCAGGAAGTCTGCAAAATATGTATGCCTATATTAACTCTTTGTGTTAACATGTATGTTACAGTAGACATGTTGTTATGTATTTGTTAATACATAACAAATGTGTGTGAACATTGAGAGAAGTATTTAATTTACCATGCTTGAGTCTCCATCTCCTTCCCCAGAAACTATAGAAACCTTTGTTGCCCTGGAGGATACAATAATGGCTGAAGCATCTGCAGTGTTAAGTCTGCATGGCTAGCACTGCCACTCTGAAGAGATTCTGGACCCGAAGCCAACTCTGCCTAATTATTTATTCTTTAGTTGTTATAGCAGCAACCCTAACCTATCCTGATTGTTACAAGTGAAGAAAAATGACAGAAAGCTAACAATGATTAAATGAACACTAAACATAACAAACACATTCATGTGCCCAACTTCCATGTTTTTAAAAGATTCCCTCGACTTTTAGAATTTGTGGCCTACAAGGTACATGATAAAACCTTGATGATTATGGAGAGAGCTGGAAAACATAATTGATCATATCATGAAGCAAAGGTCACCATATTGCTATTTAACAGTAAGAAATGAGAATTCAGTGTTCTTGATTACATAAACTCACAGTTGAATCACCATGAGCCTTTTTTTTTTATGTGTAATGAAACTGGCATATGTAAAGCAAAAGCTGTTAGAAAATGCAAGAAAAGAGCACAATAAATAAAGTATGGTTTTGAACAGCAAAGGACAATATCCTCTGTAGCAGATGAGCATCAAGGACCTGCAGAGATCAAGCCATATAAAGGAGAGAAAGGCCATCAGGTGTTCAAGATGTTATGGAAAAGCCTGTAACTTCTTATATATGGTGTGTGTGTGTGTGTGTGTGTGTGTGTGTGTGTGTGTGTGTGTGTGTGTGTGTGTGTGGTGTGTATACATGCATGTGCATGTGGTATGTTTTAGTTTAGTAGCTAGAAAAAGCAATTTCAGTAGAGTTTTGAGAGCACAATTGAAGCTTTGTCTTAGGGATGGACAGATGATCGGTTTCTGAAGGACTGAGGTGGAGAGAGAACAAGTCATGAACAGAACAAGTGACAGACCCTGAGAATAGGTGATGTGCTTGTTTTGATTCTGAGGGAGTATGAGAAAGGGCCCATAATGGGTACAAGCCTTCTCTGCAGGAACAAGAAAGCACAGAACCAAAGAGACTGTTGACTCTATCCACACCATACACAGAGCCTGGCCTTTCTTGTATGTAGAGCTAAGCCTGGGTGAAGATGGCTATGCTCTGGGTGGTTTAAGCTTCTGTGGGAAGGTGTCTTCCCCATTCTCCTTATGTTTCTTGTTGCGATGCAGACCAATTGTGCTATTCACCATGCCAGGCCTTCCGGTCATATTTGAAGATAATTGTTATGCCTCCTTTGAAGCCTCAATTCACTGGTCTGCCTACACCCAACTCATTTGATTATTTCCTAGAATTATACTTTTTTGGCCCAGATTCTGAAGTAAACAATGATCAAATTAGTTTTGCTGATCTCCGAAAGAGATTCTTAGAAGCACTAGTAGATTAAAAGGAACTTTTCATTATTTTGTCTTCATTTTTATTAGAAAACATAGACTGGATTTCAAAAATGAAAGAAAGACATTTGTTACTATTTTTGAGCAACACCTAACATCAATTGTTGATAGAACTGAACAAAGAACATGCAGTTTTCAGCAAGTCAAGGCAAGCTTATGAAAATACCAGTGCTACTGATATGCAGTGAGGCAAAGATCTCAAAGACATAAACCTTTGCAAAAACCCATACTACATAACCTCTCAGCAGCAAGCCCCACTCTCAGTCTTCCTAGTCCTCCTCTCTCTGTGTCAATCAAATTCTTCTTTAGCTTCTTGATATTCTCATCATTATGGTTTCTTCCCAACCTCTTTAGCTACTACTTCTGAAACTGTTCCTTCCTGTTGTCCCAGTACCCCCAATTTCATTTAAAGTGATGCTTCCCAAAGGGTTGCACGGAAGCAGTGGCTGTCAGAATCATCTGTGGTGCTAGCTAACATGCAGATTCTGGGCCCTTTACAAATCTGTACAACCGCTGATTATGGAAGTGGGGCCTGGACATTTCCTGTTAAAATGAACTACGTAGGAAATGCAAATGTATGTTAATATCAGACAGAGACATTAAATGCCAACAATCCCCACCTATTGCCACAGCCAAGACTATTTCCTGATTCTTTATGAATTAAGAACACTCCTCTATCTGAGAAAGTTGCTCTCTAACTATAGAGACACACACTAAACTCCTTTTGACTTCTTGTGGCTGGACAACAGACATCTGCAAACCAAAAGTTAAAATTGGAGTCAGCATCTTCTTTCTCTTCATGTTAAGAATTACATTAATTCTGTACTCTCTCCGACTTATACCCAACCTTGACAATCACCTGTTACCCCTTTCATGCTATTATTCTTCTGTGGTGTCTTCTTGAAAGCCTTACGCATTCAACCTCTTTAGTGTATGTTTTGTTGTTAACTCAGCACTAGCTAGGGTCATCTGGAAACAAGGACCCTCAATTGAGAGAATGCCTCTATCAGATTGACTGGTAGGCCAGTCTGTAGTCATTTTCTTGATTAATGATGGATAAGGGAAGCCAGTCCATTTCAGACAGTGCCTCTTCTGGCAAGGTGGTCCTGGGAGGTCAGAGAAAGACAGCTGAAGGTGAGTTTAAGAACAAAGCAGCAAGCAACATCAATGTGGCTCTGCTTCAGTCTCTGCCTCAATGTTCCTTCCTTGGAGCTCCTTCTCTGACTCCTCTCAATGATTGACTGTAATGAGGGTACACAAGCCAAAGGGAGACTTTCCTCCCCACATTGTTTTTGGTCATAAGGATTTTATAACATTGATAGATAGAAAACTAAAACGGTATACTTTATTTTATATTTTCAGTCTCCATCCCGGAACACTGGCTTGATTCACACCTTCTCGGTATCATTCTCTTTTTTCATTTTAATCTCTCTTAATTTAAACAAAATTTCTACTCTACAACTAAATAAATAGTTCAGAATGGGGAATCTGTACATATTTGTGTCCCGCCACAGAAGCCTACATCCTTTGGCTTCAAGATGTGGAAGAACCATCCATTCCCATGTATTTTAGCCCTAGACATAGTGATATATTCTGGTATCTCAAAGATACTGAGATGTCTTATGCTTTTATTTGAAGGGATGCCTTAACTGTGATTCTTCTCTTCCTGTTACGTGCTCCCTCTGCTTTCCCATTTGGCTATATGTTCTTTTCATTCATCACTCAGCTTAAGCAGTCATCTCTGTCTACAGCTAGCATGTACTAGACATCCCTCTTACACTTAAAAAAAAATAACCCATGCTCTCTGCTATCACTGAATTGATTAATCTGAATTTTGATTCTGTTGATGTAAACTTGCTCCCTATGTGACAAAGCAATCCTTGAGTAACACTTCAGATGCAAGATAGGGAGGGGAGAAAGAGAGAGAGAACTGGGCATTTGGATTTACACTCTCAGTTTCAGCAAAGCGCATGACCAAATGTTAGCACATATCAAATTGGCTTTAGATAGACTTATAAATCTATTTAACCAAAGACAGATGATACATTGGTGAGTCACCTGATAATTAAATTTGCAGCAAAATGAAATATAGTTTCCCCCCTTTGTTTTCAGTATTTTCCTCATTCACGTGAATAAAGACAAAGCCTGAATCTTTATTTAAATAGCACACCATACAATGTTGAGAGAGATCCCGAGTTGTTAGACTTAGTTTAAATGATTCAGCAGACAGGAATATTGACTGACAATCAAACAATGGGGAAAAAATTAGCAACCATAAATAAGGCCCAGATTTTAGCTTCAAGTCAATTTCACAAAAATAGATTAGTGGATTTGTGCTGGTATCAGCTCATGTGGAACAGATTTAGGTATGTTTGTTGACTAGAAAGATAATAAAACTCAGCAATATTAGAGCATTCTTTGCATAGATAACTCAACATGAATTCCAGCAAATATCGAATTTTATACTGACTGCCTTGACTAAGTGTCTCTTAAAGTTCATTTATTACAGGCTTTCCCCAAGGTGGTGCTATTGGCAAGGGTTGGAATCTTTCTGGGGTGGGGACTGGTGGGAGGTCCTTGAGTTATTGAGGGAGTGTCTTGAAGAGCATTATGGGACCCATCTCTTTCTGGTCTCTTTTTGCTTCCTGATTCATGTCTTTTGCTGCTATGTGCTGCTTCCCTACAGGCCCAGAAAAAATGGGACCAATTGAACATAAACTTGGATCTCTGAAAACTATGAGCCAAAGTAAATCTTTTCTCTTTGTAAATTAATGATCTCAGTTATTTTGTTATAGTGAAGAAACACCAACTCACATAAGTAATTATGGTTATTTTTATAACTGCCACACTACAGGAGGGTCTCTGATAAAGTAGAGTATATGACTGGATTCAAACAAAAACTTAGATCAATATAATAGATAAATGTTATTTTATGGAGAGATGTCAAAATATAGTTATTAAAAGCCACTAAGTACCTTATTTATATATTCACTTAACAAGTATTTATTGAATACTTACTGTGTGCCAGATGTTATTTTCAGAACAAAAGATAAAGTTGTAAATAAGACAAACTATATCCCAACTTTCATATCACTTACATCCTATTTGTGGGAAAAGAAAGAAGGGGAAAACAACCAAGTAAATGGATAAAAATGATGTAACTTATATTATTTAATTTTAATTTTTAAAATATTTTTATTAGGTATTTATTTCATTTACATTTCCAATGCTATCCCAAAGTCCCCTACACGCTCCCCCACACACCCACTCCCACTTCTTGTCCCTGGCGTTCCCCTGTACTGAGGCATATAAAGTTTGCATGACCAATGGGCCTCTTTTTCCACTGATGGCCAACTAGGCAATCTTCTGATACATATGCAGCTAGAGACATGAGCTCCGGGGGTGGGGGTGGGGGTACTGGTTAGTTCATATTGTTGTTCCACCTATAGGGTTGCAGATCACCCCAGCTCCTTGGGTACTTTCTCTAGCTCCTCCATTGGGGGCCCTGTGATCCATCCAATAGCTGACTGTGAGCATCCACTTCTGTGCTTGCTAGGCCCCGGCACAGTCTCACAAGAGACAGCTATATTGGGGTCCTTTCAGCAAAATCTTGCTAGTGTATGCAATGGTGTCAGCATTTGGAAGCTGATTATGGAATGGATTCCCGGATATGGCAGTGTCTAGATGGTCCATCCTTTCGTCTCAGCTCCAAACTTTGTCTCTATAACTCCTTCCATGGGTGTTTTGTTCCCAATTCTAAGAAGGGAAAAAGTGTCCACACTTTGGTTTTCTTTCTTCTTGAGTTTCATGTGTTTCGAAAATTGTATCTTATATCTTGGATATTCTAAGTTTCTGGGCTAATATCCACTTATCAGTGAGTACATATTGTGTGTGTGTACATGGTCCATGACACATGTACAGATCAAAGGACAACTTACAGAAGTTTATTCTTTCTTTCTACTATGTGGGTTCCAGGATCAAAGTCAGCAGACAAGACTATATGTCTCATTACCTGCTGAGCCATCATGCCAGCCCTTTTAAACTTTTAATAAAGGGAATGTGATGTGCCGTGGGCACTTCATACCAAGTATGCAGAGTGATTCAGAGAAGATACTCAAGCAAAGGCTTAAATACCTCAAGAGAGAGCCACCTTTGCAAAGGTCTAAGAACAGGGCTAAGGCAAGCATCAAGGCCCTGGACTGAGGACAGGCTTGCTGTCTGAAGACCAGCAAGGAGCTTGCACTCTGTCCTGTTTTCAGTCTGCAGAAACTGGTTCTGGATAGAGTTGAAGAGAAAGAAGAAAGAGAGATTTTGTAAGTTTAGGTGAAGTTATAACCATTAAGGGATCAAACATCAGCAATAACATAGTGATAAATCCATGGTGGGCAAAGATCTCCTTATGGCTGTATACAGAGAGGATTTAGGGATCCAACACTGAACATATGGTGGACACGTAGGAGATGACTGCCGTTGTATGTGTATATGTGTATGCATATATGTATGTGTATGTATATGAATATGTATATGTAAGAAACTCAGGGTTTGATAAGGACCGAAGCACTTGATACAAGAAAAAAAGAAACAGATTTTGTGTATATTTGGCAGTTGAAAAGAATGAATTTGCATATAGAGTAGATGCAGTTTGGGGGCAAATAAAGGAATGAAGGGTTATCTCTATATTTTGCCTTAGCAACTTAGTAAAGAAATATGTTATATGGAAGGATTTGAGATTATTATTGAGGCAGTGTTCATCTGAATGTAAGAGGTATATTTAAGACTACTGACAGTGCCAAGTAGCACTTGAATTAAGTATCCAGTTTTATTCCCTGGGAACTTGCTGGCCCTGTCAATCAGGGAAGCAGGTAGACTCCCTGGAGATCTTCACTCTCCTCTCCTCCAGATTCTGTCCTCCAGTATCACCCCTAAGCAAAACACCTGCTGTAGCCTCCGTTTTATCTCTAACACCATCTCCAACCAAGAGATCATTCAGATATTCTCCTCCAACTTTCCTTCCCTGACCCATCCCTTTATCTCTGTTCCCAACTCCACCTGGCTTTCCCAGTGAACCCATTGGATAATTCTTCCAGATAAGCAAGAAGACCAGCAAAACAGGGAGGTGAGCTTCAGATCTTCACTCTCTCTCCTGATCTCCAAATCTGGTCCCCCAGTTGGATCCCTAGCTCTCTAGTAGACTACCTGTTGTGGCTTCTACTCACTCTCTGGCCCTAGTCCCAAGAGACTAAGCAGATTCTGGTGGAACACCATGCTTTGCTTACTCCTGTGGATCCCCTCTTTTAGTTCAGCTTCATTTCCAGGTGTCAGAACATAGCCATCACACTCTCTTAAGAACCATAGAGGGCAAAAGAAACTAAGCAGCGTAGTGTCCACCCAACAACAAAAGAGAAAATCTCAGCACATACAATTACAATCACCCTAAATCCAAATGCCTGAATCCTAGCATAAAAGCACAATAATAACCTGGACAATATGCCTCCATAGAGATCAGCAACCCAACTATGGTAGGCCCTGGGAAAGAAAACAGCTGAAGCACAAGACAAGGACCTTAAAATACCTTTTATCCATGTGGTTGAGGTCCTTAGAGAGAAAAGGAGTAAATTCCTTGGAAAAAAAATCTTCGAACGCAAAAACAGACAGTGGAAAATATAAATAAAACACTTTAAGATCTGAAAGAGAAAATAGAATCAACAAAACAAATCCAAGCTAAGGGAAATCTGTAAATGAAGAGTTTAGGAACTCAACCAGGAACCCCAGAGGCAAGTCTCACCAACAGACTAGAAAAGATGGAAGAGAGAATCTCAGGCATTGAAGATACAATAAAAGAAATGGATACATTGGTCAAAAAAAAGTTAAATCTAAAAATCTCTTGGCAGAGAATAGACCAGAAATTGGGGACACCATGAAAAAAAACAAATCTAAAAATAATAGGAATAGAGAAGGGAGAAGAAACCCAGGTCAGAGGCATAGAAAATATTTTTAACAAAATTATAGAAGAAAAATTTCCTAACCTAAAGGAAGATGTTCCTATCAAGATACAAGAAGCATACAGAAGGTTAAATAGAATGGACCAGAAAAGTTCTTAGCACATAATAATCAAAATACTAAATATACAGAACAAAAAGGGAATATTAAAAGCTGCAAGGGAAGAATATTAAGTAACATATAGAAGCAGACCTATTAGAATAACATCTGACTTCTTAATGGGATTCTAAAAGCCAGAAGAGGCAGGACAGATGTTCTAAAAACCATAAGAAACCACAGATGCCCAGACTATTACACCCAGAAAAACTTTCAATCAGGATGGATGGAGAAAGAAAGGCATTCCATGATTAAAAACCAAATTTAAACAGTATCTATTTATACATCTAGCCCTACAGAAGGTACTAGAAGAAAAACCTCTACAATCTATAGAGGTTAACCACACTCATGAAAACACAAAGAGTAAATAGTCTCAGATCAGCAAATCAAAAGACAATGGGGGGGTACCACCACAACCAAATAACAGGAACCAACAAATGTTGCTAATTGATAAGTCTCAAAGTCAGTGTTCTCAATTCACTAATGAAGAGACACAAACTAGAGAATGGATTTGTAAACAGGATTCATCCTTCTGTTGCATCTAAATAACACACCTTAACATGAAGGATAGATGTCACCTCAGGATAAAAGGATGGAAAAAGATACTATGAGCAAATGGAACTAAGAATCAAGCTGGTGTAGACATTTTAGTATCTGGCGAAATAGACTTCAAACCAAAACTAATCAGACACAGAAAGATATACCTCACTCACTAAAGGAAAAAAGAATCTACTAAGAAGACATTGCAATTCTTAACATAGAAGCACCAATCACAAGGTCAACCGAGTTCATGAAGGATGCACAACTACATCTTCAATCACAGAATGACCCCCACACACTGATAGTAGAAAACTTCAATACCCTACTCTCACCAAAGGACAAATCATCCAGACAGAAACAGAAGAGAGAAATGCTAGAGCTAACTGATGTTATAAACCAAATGGACCTAACAGATGCAGAGTATTTCACCCTCACACAAAAGAGTATGGTTTCTTCTTACCAGCTCATGGAACTTTCTCCAAAATAGGCCACATATTCAGACACAAAGTTAGTCTCAATGTATACAAGGAAATTTAAATTAGACCGCATATCCTACCTGACCACCACAGATTAAAGTTGGATATCAACAACAGAAACACCCGAAAGCTTGCAAAGTCATGGAAACTGAACAAGTTGATACTGAACAAACAAACAAACAAAAAAGGTAAAGATACAGCATAATAAAGGCATGAAAGACTTTCTAGAATTGAATGAAAATGAGTATACAAAATACCCAAACTTATGGGAAAGCATGAAGACAGGGCAAGTTCACAGCACTACATTCCTACATTTAAAAAATGTAGAGCTTTTATACTAGTAATCTAACAGCACTCCTGAAATTACACCCAAAAGAGGTGGATGGCAAGCAATAATCAATCTCAGGAATGAAATCAATAAAACAGAAACAAACAAAACACAATATTAAAAAATCAATGAAACAAAGAGTTGTTTTTTGAGACAATCAAAAGACTGAGAAACTCTTAGCCAAATTAATTAAAAGGTAGAGAGACTATCCAAATTAACAAAATTAGGGATGAAATTAGGGATGAATCAAGGAGGAGAGGCAGAGAAGTATAAGTATATCCTTTAAAAACCTGTACTTCACAAAATTTGAAAACTAAAAGAAATGAGTAATTTTCTTCATATATACCGTTTACCAAAGTTAAATAAAGAACAGATATGCAGTTTAAACAGAACTATAACCCCCAATGAAGTAGAAGTAGCAACTAAAAGTCTCCAAACCAAATACAGTCCAGGGCCAGATGGTTTTAGCATAGAATTCTACTAGACTTTTAAAGAAAAGTTAGGGCTAATACGCATCAAATTATCCCACAATATAGAAACAGAAGGAACAATGCTCGATTCAATTTATGATGCTACAGTTACCCTGATGCCCAAACTCACGTAAAAGAAAACAACAAAGAAATAAAATTACCAACTAATTTCTCTTGTGAACATAGATGCAAAAATACTCAATACTTGCAAACCGAATCTAAGAACACATTAAAAAAGATCATCCACCATGATCATGCAGACTTTTTAAAAGAGGTTCAACAGATGTAAACTGATAAATGTAATTCACTATATAAACAAACTAAAGGACAAAACTCACGTGATCATCTCATTAGATGAGGGGAAAAAAAAAGGCCTTTGACAAAAGCCAATGTCCTTTCATGATAAAAGTCCTGAAGAGTTTAGGGATACAAGGGACATAACTAAACATAAAAAAGGAAAATTTACAGGAAGCTTAGAGCCAATATCAAATTGAATGAGGAGAAACTCAAAGCAATTCTACTAAAATCAGGAACCAGTTGGTACTTACCTAGAACCTTTATCCCTACAGAGTACTACTCTGTCTACAACCAAAGGAGAAACATAAGTACCAACCCTTTGATCTAGAATATTGACCTTGCTGAATGATATGCTATTTCAATGTTGGTGCAAACTTCTGGAAGTAACCAACCAATATTTGATTTGACTTAAGGCCCACACCATGACATGGAACCCATATCCAATACTGCTTGAGTGACCAAGTACCTGAGAGTAGATATTCCAAGAACCTAGGAGGAGACTATATTTTATTATTCTACTAAATGACCATAGCAATAAAATGACTCCTAGTGACATTCTGCTATATTTATAGATTAATGCCATCATCAGAGAAGCGGCCTCCTGCATTGGATGAGAACAAATAGCGACCCACAACCAGAAAATATGCAGACACTGGAAAACCTTGAAACATTGAGCCTTAAATAGGATGTCTCCATGAAATCTCTCCCTGCAGGGCTCAGGGAATGCTACAGAATAGAAGGAATAAAGAATACAAGAGCCAGAGGGGATGGAGGACACCATGAAAACAAGGTCCTCTAAACACAGCAGGACTGATGTGCATATGAACTCAGAGACACTGAGGCAGAATACATAAGGCCTGCATGCATATGTTCCAGATGAGGTCCCAGCACTAAAAGGAGAAATAGACACAGGCCTCCATCCCTAACCCAGAATTCTGCCATCTCCAATTGATAACTATTTGCAAATAAAAATTAAGTTTTCTCCAAGAGAATCTCAATGGGAAAACAAACTACTCTTAAGTGTTGGCTGCATGCTCAGTAGTAGATGGCCACCAAAAAACTAACTCAAAGACATGTTTGGATGCTCCTTCTCTAATTATGCCATACCCGAGCTCTTCCTCCCTCCCTCCCTCCCTCCCTCCCTCCCTCCCTCCCTCCCTCCCTCCCTCCCTCCCTCCCTCCCTCCCTCCCTTCCTTCCTTCCTTCCTTCCTTCCTTCCTTCCTTCCTTCCTTCCTTCTTGTTCTTTCCTTCTTGCCTTCTTTCTTTTTCTTTTTCACTTTTATGTTTCCCCTACAGGACACACATTACATATTACATATATTATGGCTCTCACTTTTGTGCTTTTATGGCATTCCTGATGTACAAATGATTGTGCTTTCTGCATTTATATCTGTTTCTTGTACCTACTCTTGGGCTCTTCTTCTGTTGCTTTGTCCTATTCTGATTTTTTTGTTTTTGTCATATTATATTACGTTATATACTATGTATTATATATTCTTATCCTTTATATGACTGTTTGTTTTCTAATAGGAGGCAGAAAGAGGTGGAACAGATAGGAATGGAGATGGGAAGGACCTGGAAGAAGTGAGGGAGGGGAAATTACAGTCAGAATATATTGTATGAAAAAAATCTATATTCAGTAAAAGAAAAAATATTAAATCTGTTAAGAATAAAATATCTGATTTCAGTGGAAAGGCATGCCTGATATCCAGATTGGAGCTCCAATTGACTTTTAAAATATCTGCATGATGTCCAGTAAAACATACCCAGCTTCACCTCCCCTCAAACCTGAAAGATATAGGGCAATATTAGTGGTTATTTTATGTAGGTATAAAATGCAGAAAACATATCTTTATTTTTTTATACACCCCAGTGAAGTAGCCCAACATGGTGAATTTTTGTTTCAGTATTGGTACTACTTGTTTTATTAATTATAATAATTTTGCCTTCTAGTTATAAAACTTCCACTGGTTTTAAAAGTAATGTTGATTTATAACTTTCTATAGTAAGATATCCATAGGCTAGGATAGCTCTCAGCTTGGTTAAGAAATTCTGAAGTTTCTAGTTGTGTGTGTATATGTGTATGTTTCTTCTTCTTCTTCTTCTTCTTCTTCTTCTTCTTCTTCTTCTTCTTCTTCTTCTTCTTCTTCTTCTTCTTCTTCTTCTTCTTCTCCTCCTCCTCCTCCTCCTCCTCCTCCTCCTCCTCCTCCTCTTCCTCCTCCTCCTCCTCCTCCTCCTCCTCCATATCTTGCTGTATTTTTGGTTTACTAGAATATTCTTGATGATGGCCTTTAAGTGATAACATCAGTAACAGGGACTGTGTTTCTTTTTATCCATTCTCTTTTTCTTTACAAACTTTATCCTGAAAAATTTGAAGTATCTAGAAAAACAGAAGAAAAAATAACATTGTTAGCCAAATCACTTGAAATTAATTTACTGTCACAAAACACTTCATTCTATTGACCTCATTGTACATCTCCAAGGAATAAGGGCATTACCTTATTTAAGAACAATATTATTATCAGGTTTGAGGAGATTTACGGTAATTCCACAGTAGCCCTAAAGTCTAGAGTATGTTCAAGCTCTCCACTGGCTCTCAAATATTTCTTATGTCTATTTTTCAACTCTAGGCTTTAACAGTTATACCATTAACTTTAAGTTAAATTCATCTTTAAGTCCTCTCAAACCTAGAATATTCCCATTATATTCTTACTTTTATGGCTCCACATTTTTGAAGAGTTTGGGCCTTAGATAACAGGCTGGCTTCTGAATTTATCTGATTGTTTCTTCCCTCTTTATTCACCCTACATCGAGACATTCTGCCAATTTCCTTGAGTAGGTTTATGCCAAGTTAGCTGGCATACCACATATGGCATGATGCACATCAAGATGTGCGTTATGGTCTTCTACTATGGATGATGATAAGCTTGGTCACTCAGTTAAGGTGGTAGCAGTCACATCTATCACACAGGCAGACATTCCTTCACAGCTCAGAGGTTGACATGGTCAGGGGAATGATGAAGTTTGCCAACATGCTTTCCCTAAGCTAGTAGTATTGTCATCTGTTGACAGTCCTTACTTGAATGTATTATTATATGGGGGAAGAATGAGGTGTGCAAAGCACTATTCTAATTCTCCCAGTCAACTTGTATTTATCAGCTTGTATTTTTCTGTAAAGACACATACCTTCCTTTCATGGAAATTTTACTACTGATTCTCACATGTATTGTGAAATAAGTATTGAAATCAGCTTTTGATCCTTAAGTTGTCCTGAGGATTGGCTAAGTAACACCTTCTGTCTGGCTCTTACATGCTCATCAGCTTTTGCCTTCTGGCTGTATGAGGTGTATAAAGGGAAGTTGGTGCTTTTCCATCCTAGGCATGAAGAACCATTTCTAAAGAAGTTAATGCTCTGTCTTCAGTAAGCAATGGCATTCAGAAGCCAGGCTGGGTTGGTCAGCGTGCTCACTGCTATGGCTTATCATGCCTGCTATTTTTTTTCCAGTAGTAAGAAGCAGAATGATTATTCAGCCTTTCACACAAATTCATATAGGATTTGTAGAAATAATTTTATATTAATTTTTAACCTAAATCTATTACACTGTCTCCTTTTGCTTCATGTCTTCATTTTTCCATGAAAGTGAAATAAATATAAATAAATATGTATGCTAAAAACTGCAAAATAGCTTTAAAACTGTGATACCAAAGTCACTCCAGAAAAGGATAGCTAGTAGATTTGAAGCTTTATTTCTATATGCTTTGTGTTTAGAATGCCTATGACTAAGCATATACGTTCAGAGAAGAGTGTTGAGATGTTATATGATATACTAGTCATGGGCTTACGTTGTTGTTTTATGGTTGTTTTTAGAAAGAAAATAGTTCCTAGAAGATCTGTGTCCTCTTCTTACATGCCATCTTTCCAGCAACTAGCATGGTCACCAAGACAAGACCATCTTCTTCCAATAGAGAACCAAAAAACACCGTTCAATAGAGCCCCAATCTTAGGAAAAAGGTCAGTCTGTACTTTGTCTCCTCTGATGAGTCTTATCCACTCTTGTGGACCACTCATCCTTTAGATTACTTCAACTGTTAGCAAGACATCCCTGAAGGCTTCTCAAGGTGAGTCAGATTCCATGGTGTCCTCGGGCACCAGTCCCAGGGGAGAAGTCAGTTTAATCATTCGAACAGCAGCTGCATCCCTGATATCAGACTATATGGGCTTTAGAGATGG
This sequence comes from Mus musculus, assembly GCF_000001635.26. Taxonomy (NCBI): domain Eukaryota; kingdom Metazoa; phylum Chordata; class Mammalia; order Rodentia; family Muridae; genus Mus; species Mus musculus. The sequence goes on from NC_000070.6 coordinate 54,323,900, forward strand.
GTTGTGCTATGTCAGCATTTGCTGCTGGCTCCATAGAAATTACATAACAATGAAGATCTCCCCAAGCAGCAAGAAAGGAGAGGTGTGTAGACCAGTGACTCACTGTCTACTCCGCCTATGATCAAATTAGTTGTTATAGATCACCAAATACATGGACACATATTATGCTACACCTTTTGTGTTCATGTTTGGAAACATACAACTTCCCAATGTTGACATGGCTGTGGAGAAGATTAGTTTTCACAGGTGGTGAATGAGCTTGTACATGGGAACCATTGTAGCAAAACATTTGATAGTTTTCCCTAAGACCTTTGTTCTTTAAATGCGTTGTGTGGGGAAAATTTCCAAATCATTCAAACAGCTCAAGATATCTAGGTAGCACAGTCATTAATTGAATCATAATGTAGCAGTATGATGGACATGTATAGTAATAATTAGAAAAATGATGTAGTAGGAAAAGTGTTGAGGAAGATAAGTGGGGATGTCCTTGCTGTTGTTCAGTCAGTAGAGTTTGTTTATCACGCAGCAGACCCTGGGCTCCATCCCTAGTAACACACAAAGCAGGCATGGTGACCATACCTGCAATTCTCACACTGAGGATGTAGAGACAGGAGGATAAAGATCATTGCCAGCTATAAAGAGAGTTTGAAGCCATACTTGGCTATGTGAGGCTCTGCCTCGTAAAACAAAACAGCACCAACAAAACAAACAAACAAACAAACAAAAAACTGTTAGTGAAGAAAAGAATGTAAAACAGTGGCTTCAGAATTACATTTACATCTAAGAAAAGACTGCGACACTGGATGGAAAGGGCAGGTGGTTTCAGAAGAAAAGTAACCTTGAAAGTATATTTTAAATTTTATTCCACGTTTCCTAAATGTTGGTCAACTAAGAAAAAGGCAATGGAAGGGGAAAATTCTTCCATGTTCTGGAGTCACCCAGATTTACCTGACCCACTAAGAGACTCTAAACCTTTTTTGAGACAGTTGTGATTGCAGTCTCAAGCATGCTTTGCAGCCTACCTCGCCCTGTCATCTGGGAAGACATAAGCTGGATTCCACAATTACCCTGACAGAATGTCGATTGTGCCACTGGAATGTCTCATATCCAAAGCCGATGGATGGAATTTGCTTCGGTCAGCCACACTGGAATAACTGCACTCCTGGTGCTGCCAGGAAGCTCTGTCTGGAATTGATTGTTGCAGTCCTTTCCCAGAGCCGTTGAACTGATTGCTTTTTGAGAAAACCTCACAGGGATTTGCTGCCCATGTGTCTCCTGAGCTGTCTGTGTCCCTGGCTGGAGCAAGACCTAAAGGAAGAAGACCCAAGGGCTAAACAAGTGGGATGGTCTTAGGAGGGCAGATCCGTTCTTGGAAATGTGTCAAGAGATGAAACTTAGAATCTGGAAGACAGGATAAAAAGAAGGAGCTGGGAGGAAATGTTCAAACATCCAAAAAACGGAAAGGCGGTGTCATAAAAATAGAAGTCAGCAAAGAATGAGGTCCATGGAGCTTGTGTGTAAGGACACTTGGGGAGATCTGGCCACAGCAAGAACAGCCCGCCAAAGGTCATGACTTGAGGCAGACAAGCAGAGAGCTCTTTGTCTCTTTCTGCCTGCAGATCTGTTGGCTTTGCTCATTTTCCAGTTGCCTTTATCGAGTGGAAATACGGTGCTCTTTTTCCTGCAAGAACCTCTTGTGTGTGTGAAGGCTGCTGCGTTAGCTTCCATAAAGCCAGTTTAAAGACATCATCTGTTGTTTGACTTAACATGGGAGTGACACATTCTTCTTACAACCATGTAATAAAAGCTTTTATTTTTTTAAAATTCCTTTCTGAATGCAGTATAAGGAGAGTATATTCCCTCTCACGCACTGGTTAGTTTCTCTTTATACAACAGTGAAAATCAGAAAGCCATAGTTTTCCTTCTTGTTTTTTGCCTGAGTACAAGGAAGCTTGTGGCTAAAGGTAGTATTTAAATGCTTCCTTTACAGTTGGTCTTGGGTACAATTATCTCTTCTGCTGTGTTTGGTCACACACACACACACACACACACACACAAACACACACATACATATGTATATATAATCATTTCAAAAATAATTCCTAGTTCACTAAACTTTTTGTATCACCTATAAAGTCTATTTTACCTGTCCTACTATGACTTTTGCTATGCACTTTTAAAGTTTTTAATTATAAACTGACATATATATATATCACTGATATATATATAGATATAGATATATATACATATACATGCTTAAGGAGTATAAAGTGAAATTATAAGCACAGGTCTTCTATTTCTAGACATTTTACTTTAAATTTTGGCATTTTTTTCAAGACATGATCTCTCTGTGTAGCATTCATTGTCTGTCCTGGAACTCACAGTTCTGCTGGCCTCTCCCTCCTGGCTGCTGGGATCAAAGGTATGGGCCACCACTACTCATATATTTTTTTATTGTTGAACTTTACCACAACAAAACAACAGCCAAGTCTTGTCTAATCTTTTCAAAAACATCACCTTCATATTTATTTATTATTAATCTTGGTTCAGTGAAAGGAATTAGGCATTAGTGCAAACTTCACTATTAACATTTCCTACCTAGGCTTCAGTAATGATATAGCCTCCATTAATATCTACTGATAAACAGCTATAAAATAGCCTTGACAATAGTAATGTTATGAGAGCTAAAGAACAGGATAATACAATATACCTGACACAGAGCTGTGTGCATTATTTGCTCTCTAAATGTTAGTTCACATTTTTCCTTTTTACCCCACTGAAGGTTTTCTTTGATTATAGTATTGAAAAATCTTAATTTTTTAAAAATTAGGCACTTAATTACTGACTGTCTTTAGGTGTTTGATAAAAGCATTTTGTTTTAACATGTAACGGTTTTGTAATTCTTCTCTCCGACTAAACTGTAAGTTCTATGTAGTCATGCATTTGATCATTCATTTAATACACATTTATTATTATTTAAAGAGACTAAGGTTAAATCAAAGATTGACACTTTTAATGTACATGAGAATTTTATTCTGAAGGGACAGGCTTCTGGGTCTCCAGAACTCATACATGGTCATACATATCAGGTGTAAAGATGAACAAGTGAGTTTTAGGGCATCTCCCAGAAATGTTGTGACTTAGGGTAAAATGGAGAGAAAGGGGAAGTTAAGAAAGCCAGTCAATTACATGATGGTCAAAATGAGCCAGGTAAGATTACCTAAGGGAGAAAAAACTTGGGAAAAGAATTAAGCATGAAGTCTTGGAACAAGGAGGGTACTCCATAGATGGATTTCTCAGGCACTATCCAGTGTCTAGCTACCAGGGAATCAGAAAGAAATGAACCGATACTCTGTCAGTGGGCTGTAGGTGAGGATATTTGGAAAGGAAGATGAGTGAAATTTTAGATGCTTGGGTCTGAAGTGTGGGTCAGACATTTAAGAGAAATTGAATGTAAGACCCCAGAACAGATGAAAGATGTGGCCAGAATTGACCCTAGCAAGACTACGAGGAGAGGACAGATCTAAGGGGGGTGCGGAGGGGAGGGTAAACATGTGAAATCTTGAAAGGTTCAAAGGGTGCACCATTACCTTCCTGGGAGTTGTGTGGTTTGAGCCAGGCAGCACAGGGCAGGGAATAGCAGGGGCTGACATTAAGGTTCGAGAGTGCAAGAATTTTAGAGGATTAATTGTGAGTGATGGAAAGCCATCCAACATTCACATGGGCTGCTGGATCATCAGAGTTGAAGACACAGCATAGAAGAAGCCTACTTGTTTAATTTGCAAGCACATTGCAAAAGCCCCACTATTTGAATGGAGATCCTCATTTTCAAGCACCATTTCCTGAATATTGATACTTGAAATTCTGCGAGATGAGTCTATCTTAATAATAACAGACAATTAAATATTCTACTTTAGACTAAGAGCCTCCTCTTTATTACTTCATCTCTTCTCATCCAGCTTCATCTTGTAAGAACGGGAGAACGTAACCTTTCTTATACCCGATTCCTGAAAAGAAAAAAAGCTGTCCTGGATTCCAAAGCAAGGCCTTTAGCTTTCAAAGTCATAAAGGGATTTCCCTCAAAGGGTGTTGAATAACCCAGGAAAGCTACCTTCTTCCTGGTTTTGTGTAATGGCAGGGAGGGAGGTGGTGCCTCTACCACTTCTCTGGCACAAATCCCGGGATACTTGTTTCCTTCCGAACATTTCCTCACTGCGGTCACACCTGACCTAATGATTCTATAATAAAGAGCTGCATGCCATTGCCATCTTCTATCTCTGACCTGAAAGGGAGTTGTTACCAACAGAAAAGGAAATCGGGACACGTGAAAACAGGAGGGATTCTATTATCAGGCCAACATGCCCTCTAGTGCAGTGCTCCAAATGCCTTATTGACGTTCTTATTCATGTCCAACCCCTGCATAATTAATCGCTGGTGCATTTGCCATCTCAGGCTACAAAGATACGTCTTGAAGCATTTTCAAGTTTCTTCTAAGCTTCTTGCCTTGGCATTTTCCCAAGCTGCGTCTTGAAGAACAGCAAGCTGGTATTTGGAGCATATGGCGATGGTCTGTTTGTGTGTTCATTAAATCAAGATACCAATGAAAAGAAAGCAGAGAGCTTTTCTGTCCTTTAAATGAAATTGTCAACCCAGATATCTGCTGCCTTTCCCAAGTCCTAGTCTGAAATGCCTGGCAAGTAGGGCTGTGTTATAATGACAAATTAATTCATATCAGACTTTGATCACAGCCTGAAAAGTTTCCTGACATCAGTTTTCAGGAGTTGCATTTAAAAAAAAAATCAGAATCTGCTCTGATGCTTCCCAGTTCCTAACAACAAAAGCAACGAGGCCTCCTTCTATGGGGGAGCATTCAACCTCTATTGTGAAGCTGGGAGGGGACATTTTAGGATTGTCACAGCTAGCTCCTTATAAAACCAAGGACACACTAGTGCATGGTCAGAACCCAACAGAAGGGGGCGGTCTTGCCGACCTAAGGCCTGGGCTACAGACGACTCTCATTTTCCCTTGCTCTTTCCTCCTGCCATGTAACTTGTCAAAAGCAAATGAAAATTGAGAGGATTCAGCTGAAAATAGAATTGAATTCTATTAGTCAGCCTAATAGTGAAGGTGCATCTGGAAATACAGTGCAGTATAGCTAATGTTTACCACTTGACTACTCGTGCCCCGGGCTCAAAATGCATAATGATGCAAATTAAAACCCGGCAAATGGAGGAGCCGGAATCTCAGAGATAACCATGCCTAACTCAGGGTATGACAGAACAGCTGCTCTTTAATTAATCTTACGTAAAGACTGGAGCACCGTGTTAGGATGCACACCGTTTACGACAACGGGGGTTTTTGTGTGTCTGTGGTTAACACACGCCTGGACTCCCTCGTGTCATTGTTGCTGCTTTGTGAACTCACACAAAGCCCTGCTCAACAACCCCCATCAGCCGGAAAGGAAAATATGGGCAGGAAGGTAGTGAGATGAGAATCCGATGATTTTAGAATAGAAATGAGGCCAATTCCCAGTTGCTACTTTCAGTCCTTACGTGAACGGCTGATTTGGGAGGTAGAAACTTAATCTGAATACTTTATTATTTAATATAGGAAATCAACTCTGTGTGTGTGTGTGTGTGTGTGTGTGTGTGTGTGTGTGTGTGTGTGTGTGAGTGTGTGTGTGTGAGTGTGTGTGTGTGAGTGTGTGTTTGCAGGCACACATAAACAGTATATTTTAGATCATGTTTTATAGAAAGTTTAAAGAGCCCATACCAGGTTAAAAGTATAGACCTTGGAGTCAGAGTATCTACGGAAGCTTGGCTTCTCAGTTTCCTGTATCTAATATCAGCTAAGTTATGTAGTTTTGTGACTCAGTTTCCCTAATTGCATAAAAAGATCTAATACCAATTTTAGGCTTAAGAAAACTATTGTGAGGATAGTGGGGTCATTACTATAATGACCACATGTTAAACCTAAATATATTACTTATATATTTAATTAATTTGCATAAGTTAACTTCACTATCCCAATGCCAGCTTTTATAACTATGATTGATACACTTTAGCAATATTAGCTGTATTGAGGATTACTATAGCATTTATTATCATTTATTCTGCCCTACCCTTCTGCAAGCATGGGTCTATTGGTTTGCCCTTGTTATGGTAACCAGTGGAAGCCCCTAAAGATCCACTTGGACTCCTAAAACTACAGGGAAGGAAAGTGACCAAGCAAAGATGACCGCACCAGTGTCGCTGACTCAAATTCTTATGCTTTTATCTCCTTCTTGTTCTGAGATAGGAATGATGGGTAACTGTGAATACAGATGGGGTGAAAGTGAGAAGGGTCTTGAGATTCGTAGTGATGTTTCTTCATACCAGTTCCACTAATTCAAGCATGCTCAGCTCCGAGGAAAATGGAGGTTAGCTCAGATGTCAAAACACTTCTCTGCAAATATTACTATTTTGGACACTGGCCATTTTATAGATTCCAATATTCAACTCTCTCTCGCGTGAGCTTCTCTTTGGTATTCCTGTGGTATTTATTCACCAGACACAGAGTCCAGATTATGGAAAAAATGAGATGCCGAGGTCTTAATGTTTCTCTGACATGAAGTCTATTCCTCTTGCCTGTACAGGTTGGCTGCTATTTTTTAGCGTCTGCTTCAAGGATGAAGCATACAAAATCCACTCAGTGTTTAGAATTAAGTAGAAGGACTGGGGAAGCAGACAAAAAAAAAAAAAGACAAAGGGAGAAGTGAGATACTAATGTTTTCTTTACACTGAAACCGAATATACAGTGTAAAGATTTCAAAGCACTGACAACCACGCTCCTGTTTGCAAGACGAGCTTCATGTAGAGGTATATTTCCCCATGGATATTAAGAGTCTTCCTGAGATGAACGCAAGAAGCTAATTGCAAAGAAAGACAAGACTTATTCCCAGCCACCTAGTTCCTCCCACTGGAGGGGGCTCTCTGAAACCCTTCTCTAAGGATCTGAAAACAAGCCAGATGGGTGTGCTATCTGCATCATTTGGCCTTTAGCAGAGTCTCTGGAACAAAACATGTAGCTAGGCTTCTTGAAGACATTCATTGAAGAGAGAGAGAGAGAGAGAGAGAGAGAGAGAGAGAGAGAGAGAGAGAGAGAGAGAGGCTAGGAGATGGAATCTTGAATAAAAATGATAGGTTATGCTTTAAGCTGAATAAAAACAAGCCATTTGAAGAGCATATAGAATTGGCGTACATCCTGCCTCTGGAAAGATTCATTTTTATTTGTCTATGTATAAAAGGAGGAAGATAGAGAAATTGAAAGTGCCATTTCTGTAATGTTCACTCTGGTGAAGGGTTTGCAAACAATATAAAAATAGCGGTTCTTCCAAAATGATGGCTTTGCTTGAAGTTTATCTACCTCTCTTTCCCATCTTAGAAAGCCCCCCACCTCCACCACTCCCTCCCCACCAAAGACTCAAAGCTCCCAATAGTCACTGTGGAGAAAAGACAGCAATCTTTTCTAAGTTGTTATAATTAACCAGGCCCGTTGCATCATCAGCTTATAGACTGAGAGGCAGTGTTAAAGGAAAAGTGTGTGTAGTGGGGAGCTAAAGGAAGAAACCAGGGGAGATGGCCATTTTAATTGCGTGTTTATTCTCTCTTCACTTTCCCAAATTGGTTTCGTTTCCTCTGAGTAGGGTAAGTGCCAGGGCATTCAGAGGAACAGGGGGCCGGGGTGGATTCCAACATTTCCAGGCATTTGAATTACCTCCGGACTGTTTGGCAGCCTCTAAATCTATACCCTTGAAGGCATAGTAACAAGCCCTCATCTCCTATGGAAGAAACTTGAAAGCATGCCAGAACAGGACCTCGGTCCTGCCTTGCTTAGAGTCCTGGCACGTAGAAATCACACAAGAAAACAAAAGGCATTTGTGAGGAGCCGTCCAGGAAGAAAGATTAACAATATAACTCGAGGTGGTGGGGGAAGAGAGAAAGAGACGGAGGGAGGATGGCCCTTTAAAATGTTTTTGTGCTTATTTTAATAGGACTTACAGTCCCGAATATCCCTTAATCAAAACCAAATGCTTGTAGCCTTACTGTGCTCTTTGTTCAAGGCAGTGCCCACTCGGCTTCCATTGGGCTGGGGGCGTGGAGCCTGGCTGGCTAGCTTATCTTTCTACCACAAATAAACAACGTTGTCCTCAAGGTTAGGCCAAGCTGCAGCCTCATAGACTCTAAGAAAGCCCTCCATTGGCAGCTGGGCCTGGTTCTTCACCCCACCCCCAAATGCCGGATGCAAACCTCTCAAGATGTTTTTCTCCCCTGGCTTTGGATACTGAAATTTGTAAAGAAACGTAACTAGAAGAAAAGGCTCCTCCTCCTCTCATGCCCACCCCCTCCATCTTTGTCCCATTCACTGTCCGTCCATCTGTTCCTCCCTACCAGGGGCCTTTTCTCCTTCTCCTTCTTTCTCCACTCTTTCCCTCATTTCTCTTCTCTGTCTACCTCAGCCTGCCGCTTTGTCTGTTTCTCATTCAATTCCTACTTGATTGGCTAATGGTGTCTGACCTTGGCATGGTGCGGGCTGGGAGGATTTCAGCCTTGGTTTGATCTGGATTAGCTTTTTATCTCCACAGAACTACCGGAGACAGTACCTCATCTCCTCATCTTTCACCTTAGACTCGCGGCTTTCTCCTCTAATTTCTCAAACAACAGGGAGAAACTAAGCAGAATGATTGTGATGGTTATGGCGATATGACTCTTACCAGAGGGCAGAACGGAAGAAGCCATAATCCAGTTCTGGGCTCAGGATAGATGCCTCCGCGTTGCATCGGGTGATGTTATTAAGGGAGTCCACAGCGTGTTTTGTTTTTAACGTCAGGCAATTCTTTTCAAATGCTTGTGGGGTGTCCAGGGCATCCTGCAAGTGGGGAATGGGAAGGAGGAAGCCCAGATACACAACATCTGCACCTTTTCATGTCGCCCCTGCTCCTGGCAGCACAAATTGACTTTGTAAGATTGGCTCTGAAAATGAATACCCAGGACATCACTCCGTGTTACTTTCCTGTGAAATTACTTTTCTGAATGAAAATATTGAATTCCTTTGAAAGCAAGCAGTATAATATCTCTAGAAATGAAAATCCTGTGGAAATCACAAAGGAAAGAAAACTGAAGAATATGAAGGCTTGATATCTCTAAATGTTAGTGAGGCCCTGGAATTTTTTTTTTTTTATTTTCTTAGCAACAATCATAACTGCTCTTTCTGATGTTGATATACCGGGTGCCGAAATCTCCTAGGTGCTTCTATTATAGATTTGTGTTTTATCTACAATAAACAGCCAATATCATTATCTTAAATTCACTGGCATTTGTATGGACTAGGCACTTTTTGTTGTCTACTTGCTTAGCAAGTCTGACCTGCAGAATTTTCCTTGTCTCAGGAGGGAATATATTGACTTCCCGCCAGGCATCTGGCCATCAGAGGCAGAGCCTCACCTGAACTGACAGATGAGCAGAGCAGTCCCTTCTGAGAAGCAATGGCATAGCAGACAGTCTTCTCACACAGAACAGCCAGTTACCTGGTTGCTCACCGTTGTCTCTCGGATTATTCTGAGACCTAGTCTCCACCCTCTTCGTCAGATTCGTGGACTGTAGAAGGCATTTCCTCCAAACGGTAGCACACTAAAAACCTGCTTTCTCTTTCCTGCCTTCTCACTCACTCGTATTCCTCCAGGACTCATAAGATGAAGCACCCTGCATTATATGTTTTGTTGTTTCTTCTTGTTGTTCTGTTTTTGCAAGTGCCCATTGTCAAATGAATAAATTACACAGTGTTTCCCCCAGATTCACACAAAAGAGGCAGGAACAGAAGAACTCAGACGGAAGGGAGCATGAGGCAGCCGTGAAGGTGGAGGAGATCTTTTCTGTTAAAGAGACGGAGGCGCTGCTTAGGTGGAATGTCACATGTGGGCAGCCAGGTTTGAGGAGTGTGAGAGCCAGGGCTCAGAGAATCCTCAGTTAGACTCCTGATTTTTAAATGGACTATTATCAAGAGAAAATATTTGAACAATTATAAAAGATGTATAGTGATATCAGGGAATTGGCATAGCATCCTAGTAAGAAAGCGTTCAGTTTCATTCCTGCTGTGAGTGAGATTCTGCTTGTTCTGATGTCCTGTAGTATAACATTAATGTGCTTAAAATAAGTGCTCCGTCAAGTCTTTAGGCTGTAAACAGGCTTCGTGATTTTTTTTGTTTGCAGGGTGAAGAATGTTTCTCCTAGTGTCAGAGTATTAAACCGGCTGTATTGCTTAGTGGGGAATTCTTGAAGACATGTAAATTCTGAGTGTCTTACCCTTGCCCGTGCTAGACTCTTTTATTAGGATGTTGGTAAAGACCACTGAAGTTGGAGATGTCATGATGAACCTGTAAGCAATAATGAAGAGTACATTTTATATCAAAATGAAGTATTGATTTTTAGGACAGTGAAAATTACTGTGTGATGCCACAACAGTAGGCATATATCAGTATGCATTCTCCCAGATCCAAAAGATATACAGCACAGAGAGTTACCTCTGGATGCATGATGTATTTGTGTGGATTCTTCACAGGGAACAAGAGCATCAGTCTGGTGGGGACAGTGTTAATAAAGGAGGCTGTTGGTGTACATGGGCAGAGAGTATACAGAAAATCTCTGTTTGGTCTTCCTAATCCTTCTGTGAGCATAAAACTGCTTTCAAAAATATCCTTAAAAAGAAAAAAGAAAGAGGAAGGAAAATATAGTTGTTAGATGCTGGAGACAGGGATACTGAGAGCTGGTGTTTGGGAAATATAGAGTTTTGGTTTGGGAGCATACAGAAGGGATAGCATTGATCGTTATAGTATGGTATGAATCAATACAGTACCAGTGAGCTTACGGATGTTTAAAATGCTTAAAATGGCACCTATTATGTTGTGTACATTTTGCCACAATAGAAAATGAGAGTTGGGGCTCTATAGTTGCTTGATTAAAAAAATCGAAACTAAATGTGTGTAGCTTTAAAAACTCTTAACAAATTAGAAGGCTGAAATATAATGTAGATGATGGGGAATCTAAAACTTGAATATAAGTAAGACTTAATAAAAACTTTAAGTTTAGTATGGTAACAGATAGAGGACTGAGTGAATGTAGTCAATATGAAAAAAAATCCCTTTATTGTTTTTCTCCCTGAAACAGTGTCTTAGATGCTGCTCTGTCCAAGTTATTTTCAAGGATGTAGTGAGCCATTCCTTTGGACATTTAATTCCTATTTTTACATTGTTCTAACTCATAATTGTGTGTGTGCACGTCTCTCTCTCTCTCCTTCTCTCTCTCTCTCTCTCTCTCTCTCTCTCTCTCACACACACACACACACACACATACACACACACACACACATATACTCACACATATATTCACACACATGCGCATATATTCCAACAGATACTTGCTCTTTGTTATTCAGAAAACCATCATAGATTGTGTTTCTAAATTGGCTGGGTTATGTTGTCTTTTTTTGTGTGGTGCCCTGCTTCCTTCCTCATGACCACATCTATCTTGGGGACTTCCTTCCTTGTACCTCTTTAGGGAATCATTTAAATGCCTTTTGGAAAATATAAGGCTTCTCACAGATAAATTTCCCTAACATATAAAATTAAAAGTTCCATCTCCAATGTATTAAGCATCAGATCCTTAGGCCTATATGAAGTCCTTGACATGACCCATGTTTGGATTCTTTCAAAGGAAGGGAAGGGAGCTGAGAAATTGAAGTATTTTAGCACTTTAGTAGTTCTCAACCTGCGGGTCATGACCCCTTTGTGGTTGAACAACCCCTTCACAGGGGTCACATATCAGATATCCTGCATACCAGATATTTACATTATGATTAATAACAGTAGCAAAACTACAGTTATGAAGGAGCAACAAAAATGATTTTATGGTTCGGGTTCAGTACAACATGAGGAACTGTATTATAGGCTCGCGGCATTAGGAAGGTTGAGAACCGTTGCTCTAGGGGATGCCATGATCTCCGTTTAGTCTAGAACCATGTAAATGAGACACACTGAGCTAGTGACTAGGATGAGAAGTGGAGTGAACAGAGAAGGCGCAGGAGCTGGTAAGTCAGCTTCCTTGATGCTGACTCAAGGTTGTTGAGTCCTAGCCGGTCTTAGGATTTTCTTCCTGTGCTGACTAAATTCAACGTTGTTAAAAAATGGATGTGGCCTTTGCTGTGTGTCTGTAGAACCACATCAGTTAGTAAATATAGGAAAATGGCACTAAATGCAATAATATCACAGAACAGCTTGGGTGCGTTTATCTTGACAGGTGACAAGAAGTTATAGGTGTAAAGGTGCCCACCAGAACACAGTCTTTTGGGAGTTAAAGCCTCAGGCACCTGCCATGTAACATGCCCCACGTACCCTATATTACCATGGCATTTCACTACAATGTCTAGTAAAACTATGTGTGTCTTCCAATCTGAAAATTCAAATGCGAGTCAACTTAACCGAGGTTAAATGAGCTTTTAGGAAAGAGTCATAGAGCATGGAATATTGCTTTTCAGTAGTCCAGGTTTAAGGGATAATGTATTATCTCCACAGAATGCCGTGTTCCATTGTTATCATAAAAGGGCCTCTCGTATTTTCAGCAACATAAGCCAGTGGTGTGAGGTGCTAGTATTGCTGTGCACGTTACCCTTCTTCAAAGCACTCATAGCCAATTAGTAGCAAAGGAATTATTTATTAGACCATGTAACTGGATGTAACTGGTGTTAGTTGTACAACTGGCATCAAACATTTCCTTCCTCCCTCCCTCCCTTCCCTTGCTCCCCACCTCCCAACCTGCTATGCTGAGAATTGAGAATCTATGATCAGAACACAGTATAGCCAATGTTACCTTAAAGGTATGCATGGAATTTCAAGGGGACACTGACTTGGCAGTGGCTATGTACACAGTGTTTCCTAAGACATTGAATGTTTCTGGATGTTATTTTTCTGAGTTTGAATGAAATGTCAAGCAATAGGAGTTTATCAAACTGGCCAGTTTTGTTTGAAAAGGAAAAAATGCTCAAACTTAACCAAGTAAGATCATCCCCTCCTTACTCTCAACTTCCAATTTTTTTTTCAACTGACAAAAGTCAAAGTGAACTGAGCTGATTACTATATTCAATTATTGAAAACAAACAAATAAACAAACAAACCAAACAAATGGGACTTTTTTCCTCCTGGAAACTGTTGAGCACAAAACAGTGGCATAGATAAATGTTTCTTGGTGATGCCTTTTCTCTGTTCTGCAGAGAAGTGTGGGGAGAGGAGGACAGGATAATTTCAGGCATTTGGAAACTCTTGCTCTGAAAAGCATAACTACACATTTTCCAAAGCACTAGAGCCCTTCCTAGGAGGTAGGTTATATCTCAGAGGGTGAGGATCATTGGCTGAATCCTTAGCATCATCTGTACCTTACGGTTAAGAAATCCAAATGCAAACATAAAGCACAATTATAATATACTGACCAGAGCTGATTGAGGTGGGCAGACAGATGTCATAGAAGGATGATAGGAGGTTGTCCAACTCACAAGTTATATTAATAGGACTTTTCTTCTTGCTATTTGTGGTAACGCAGATCAAGCTCAGAGTCTCATGTCTCATACTAGGGAAGAGCAAATAACTCAACTTTAGCATATACTTGTCTTTATCAAGCTTTCAAGATGCGTGTCCTATATCAGTACAATATTGTGATATAGTTGTAATATTTAATTTCTATCTAACAGATTTGGACTGGGTATTCAGAAAATAGTTCAATTGAATTACTACATACCCATTGCATACTTTCCTTTTATGAAATATTACATCATATAGATATAAGCATACATATTCAAAAAGTATGAATAAGGTTATACTAAACACCATGGCTAATGAATATTCACTAATAACAGTTTTGTGTTCATGAACCTCAAACCTCTCATTTCTATCTTTCTGTCTAAATACAACTTTAATTACTCACATTTTCCAACTTAGTTTATTATCGAAGTTCTCCAATAATGTTATTGTCACTCTATCCCTTGGCATAAAGCTCTGTGTCTTAGAAAATTACAACTCAACCTATCATAGCCACACCACATTGCCTCCTTATGGAAGCTGAGTAAAAGCTCAGACCCCAAATTCTGTTTTTTTTTTAAATATTTACGCACTGTCTCTCTTATTTTAGGTTTCTTTGTACAAATACCTCTTTGCTGATATTTCTGTATTCTAAGAGCTTACCAGAGATCTTAGAACATAGAAGGCAATCAGTTCATGTGGTAGGATGGAATCATAAAACCAGTAACTTTTGTAGTGCATTTGTGTATATGTATATGTATATGTATATGTATATGTATATGTATATGTATATGTATATGTATATGTATATGTATATGTATATGTATATGTATATGTATATGTATATGTATATGTATATGTATATGTATATGTATATGTATATGTATATGTATATGTATGAGGATGTATGCACTCACACAGTCATAATATATATGTGGCGGTCAGAGGACAACTTGCAAACATTGGTTCTCTCTTTCTACCACGTGGGTCCTGGGGATTGAACTCAAGTTGTCAGGTTTGGCAGCAAGCACATTCACTTACTGAGTACTCTCATTGACCCCAGTCATATTTTACCACAGACACTTACTCTAAGAGAAAGCCCAAAACTCTCTATCACTACTGAGACCTTCTCATCTTTGGCAAATTCCATTCCAGCCACATTGGCAGCTTTCCAGCTGTGGATCTGCTGTAAGCCTCCTCTTCCTGCCTCAAGTTCCACTTATTTGTTGACCTAGAATGCCCTCTCCCAGACAATAGGATGTCTTGTTCTCTCGTTTCTACTATATCTCTGTTCTGTGAGGTCATCCTTGGCTACTTTGTTAAAATGACAATATTATAGGATGCCATTGTCACCATTATTCTCCACAGTTCTTGTGTCCCTCCTACATACTGAGCAGTTATCTACTTGTTGGCCAAGTGTAGCCTCTGTCAGAATGGGAACACTGGAGTGCCTAACCTTTGTTTGTTGCTTCATATGCAGAGCCTGAACTGTCCTTGCTGCAGAGTGAGCTTTGAATGTCTTCCTCCATTTTCTAAGTCATCTCCTCAGTATATTGAGGCATCTCTGAAATCATGCAAGCTTGACACCCATGTTTCTGTCATGCTTCTGGGCTCTGACCTCTCCTCATGGGAAACTGACAGTCTCTTCTGTATTATAGACCTCAGGTAAAGAATCTCTTATCAGGAAGACATGAAGGGTCTGAAATAGATTAGTAGACAGAGGATGGGCAGAGGTTTAAAGAAAACAATGAAGGTTCATGATTTTCTGTTTTTATAGAGACTTCACATCAGACACAGAATTGAATGAAGCCCCATTCACTGTTACTGACAAATCACTTAAACAAGGGCTAGTGGCACACAAATAGCTTGGTCACATAATTAAAACAAGACAGAAGAATATGCAGAATATATCACTCTGTGTCTAAGGAATTTTAAGAACTGAAAAGATGGTTTTGTAAGATCTTCTCATCCCACCTCTATGTTGAGGGTGTGATGCCTACTTCTCTTTGGTAATTCTACACACTATATTCTGATAGCGTAGAGAAATATAATATGGGTAGATTATAATGTTACCTATTTTAATAACAGTTATATCTGGTTCACTTCTGTTAACATGACTATGGGATCAAGAAATGGAGGGAAAATAAAGGAGGAGCCACCAGAAATCTCAGACCCCAGAGACCAGCATCAGTGTGCAGATCTAACTTTTATTGTTCAGTACAAAACATATATAGGGGTGTGGTTATGTAATCAAGGGTCAAAGGTAGGGGTCACATGTGCCATTCTGCTGAATGTAATTTGCTTTCCCGTGGTTCTGTATGGGAGGGATCAATTGCCCAGGGTGGACTTGTGTGAAGTTGAAGGAAAGGGCCATAACCCTGGGCTTGGGTCCTTTGTTTTGTCTCACTGTTTGCCAGGAGCGACTTTAGATATCAGGCGGTATACAGCCCAATCAGGATTCCTCCAGCATGGGCAGAAGACCATGGCATCTCACACTCCATTCCACTTTTTCCTCCAATAGGATCACTTCTGCATCCCTCACATAGCCTCATCTCCATTCTTCCATGCACATATAGCTAATGCTTGGCTTCCTAACTTCTGCACTGGCTCGCTTTTTTGTAGATTGGGTTTTGTGGTGGTTGTGTTCATTCTTTCTTAATCTTAATCTTAAATAGTCTGATAAAATGGGTTCTGTTTGGCTCACTAGTCATTATACTGTACAAATGCAAGTCAGCAAAGCTTTGAAGACATGTGATATGCAGGTGACAATGATGGAGGAGGGCAAGATGGTTTGGAAAATCATCCTCTGCATAAGCACTTACAAAGAGCATTCCTGACATACCAGCACTGATCTAGGAACAACAAACAAGCTAAGGCAAGCCTCCTGCCCCTAACAGCATCAACATGCCTGTGTGTGTGTGTGTGTGTGTGTGTGTGTGTGTGTGTGTGTATGTGTGTGTGTGTGTGTGTGTGTGTGTGTGTGTGTGTGTGTGTGTGTGTGTGTGTGAAAGGGGTATGCAGTAGGAGACAGATTAAAGGATAAGATAATAGATTAAAGAATCTATGCTCAGTGGAGGAAAAGCAGAGATAACAGTAAGACCAACATGTTTTGGGGGCTGAAGTCTGTTTTCTATTGGGAAGTATATATTTGATACTTCAGGACTGAAGACTTTTTTTTTTAAGGGAGGACTTCTTGCCAAGTTTCTGCTTGGGAATTCGGAACTGAACTTCAAATGTTTCAGGGCTTCTGTTTTAAACACATTTGGCACTGTGGCTCCTTGCTCAAGGAAGAAGCCCCTTCAAGCACATCAAAGAGCTGTGAAAAAAGATACAGTATGTTGACAATTTGTGTGAGGACATCAAAACCAGAAAAACCGTCTCTGTAGTCCACACACATCTCAAAGTCAGGGGGGAGAGTATCTGGTGTGAGCTGTGGCACTGTGTGAAACACCAAGTATTGGGAGGTAATTTGACAGGTTCTCTGCACCTAAGACACGACCTGACTTGCCCAGCAATTTCAAGTCAAGGTCTAGAAGATGTTTTCTCTGGCAAGTGACCTTTAACTAAAGTGGAAGGTTTCTCATCGCTGTGCCCAGGTGAGAAGAGTCAGAGGATGGAATCAGAGAGAGAGAAAAAAATCTTCTCAGGACATCAGAAGCCATTTAACCAAGGGCCCTGGTGAAAACTGTTTAAAGATTCAATTTGAATCTCTGTGGCCTGGGTCTTGAGAGAAATGATGGGAGAAGATTGTCTGTGTTGATTCAAGACCTAGTCACTCCTTAATCCTACTGAGGACCTGGCAAAAGAGGGTACTGCGTCAAAGCTACATCTACAAAGGGCAAAGCCTCTATTAAATTCTTGACAAGAGCTTTGGAGATACATTCACACAGACCCTGTCTCTAGCCTCAGCTTTATCACTTGGGAGTGGAGTAACCTCAGGCAGGTTTATCTAACCTCTCTAAGCCTCTGCTTTCTCAGTTTGAAAATGGAGGCAATCATGCTAACCTCAGTAGGTTGTTGCTTGAATAAATGAACATGAGATATGAGGTGCCTTGCAGATTACCAGATGCTTATAAAAAGCTCTGTGTTTCTGGGCTCCTCTTGCCACCCTCTTGGCTCCCCCATCCCCACCTGGGGGAGCATAAAATAAAGCTCAAGCTGACTTTAGTTACAGTGATGATTTCAAGTGAAAAACTCCCAGAGTAATGACATGCGTGCCAGTTACAGCTCTGACAACACTTGCAGAGTGACCTGAGGGAAGTCTCTTAACCTCCCTCACTTCTGTTTTCTCACCTATAAATTAAGGGTGAGATTAAAGTTTACGAATACTTGCAAATTGGAGCGAACTGGTGAGTTTAACTCCTAGGCAGAAAGAAGCAAGAGTAGCAGGGAAAAAAAAAAGGCTGGTTTTAGGTTTTGACTTCCTAACCTGGACTCAAGAAATTATTGATTATAGGATCTGGGACTGAGTTATCACTATAGCTCAGTTCCCCCCATCGAGTAAGTAGCGACAACAGTACTAGTTTGAGGCTTACATAGGAAAATGGATAAAGTAAGGTAACACATCCCTGGCCCGTGGGAAGTCAAATATAGGACATCTTTGCTATGTTAGAGAAGCCCATTTAGATAGTTCATAAACTGTGATCAGAGAATCAAGATGATTGGAAGAAAGGTCTCTGAGATTTGGGCCTCAAGAACCTGAGTGGGTCTCTGTAATTTCAGTCTTATAGACTTCTAGGTTGCTACATTGGCCTCAAGACTCTCCAGCAAGTTGAAATCTCTCCGTCCAGCACACCAGACATACATGCACTGAGAGGCCACCTGAGTATTTCTCACCACCCTCTTGAGGAGTGATTGAGAACTAATAATAACCCCTGTTAACTGAAGAGCTTCTCTGTGCCATGCAGAGTCAAAAATTGTCACTTGAATGGTGTCAAAATTACACAAATGAGTATGTTTTCACCATTTCACGGCCACAAGGCTATCAATATGCGTGGTTTTCAGAGACCTCTCTGGGTATCAATATTAGGGAACACGTTTGGAACAGCAACAATTCATCTTGTTACCAGAATCATTCACTCTTCTGGGTCCTTCTTTGTGGAGTTATCCGTTTCTGGAATAGGTGGATATCTGAATCAAGACTTCCTGGAAGAAGCCTGAAATGACTCTAGAATGAGGCAGGTCATCTACAGGCTATGGAGCCTGCCCTGTGCTAACCAGCTAGGCTTTTAAGTATTGAAGCATGGAACACTCTAGGGAACCAGAGTAATAGCCGACACACTGTGGTTTCCACTCTGTTGTTCAGATAACTTCCCCTCTGCTCCATAGCTGAGCTGGCCTGTGGGAGTTATTAGCTGCATCCCCTTGCTTCAGACTTACTAAAGGCAAGGGTGATATGTCCAGTGTTGTGATGAATGACAAATTTGACTCTACACATTTGCTCTCTGGTTTCTAGACACCCCAGAAGGAATCTCTAAAGAAGAAAATGACTTGGCAACCAGCAATAGCCAGAGAAAAGGCAGTGTGATCTGGGACATGTTAAGACTGTAGAAGACTAAAATACCAAAGGGCTGCAGAATCTCACCCTTAGCACTGATCTTGATATTCTATGCAATTTAAACATTATGGATCCCTACACACCATGAAATAGTCACCATGTTTAGGGGGCTCAGAGAAGATGCCCATATCTTCTATGGATGATCCAGTCCAGGCCATGACTTTGAGGTCATTGTGTAGAGAGAGTATGAGAAACTTGGAGAGTGATTATCCTCTAATAAATCATGAAACTGATTAAATGAGTGGAATAAATAAGTGTTTGCTTTTCCTAAAGGAAAAGCAGAGATGGTGTGACATAGGACCGATGGTCTGTACACCCAGGTCTCCAGTAGCAACAGGACATGTGCTCATGTGGCCTCAGAGCTCTGAGCATCAGAATTAACCTCTTGACTGGTTTGCTCGATTCTGGCTTTGCTTGCTTGCTTGCTTCTAATAGATACTCTGTAGTGTTGCCACAGTGACCTCATTTTTAAAAATATGCTTATGAGAGTCCCATTTATAACTCTTTGTATGAAACTTTCTTCCCTACATAAAAACACCAAATGCCTTTGTACCCTCAGGTTCTTCACAACTTCTCTTTCTACCTAAGAGATTCCATCTCTCTCTGTGACCTTAATTGATGCTGGCTCCCAACAGTACTCAAATACCCTTCCCAGCCTTCATGTTCTTCCTACTACTGTTTTCTTCTGGCCTGCTTTCAGCCAACTGCCAAGCCCCATTTCTTCTTTAAAAAAAGATTTATTTTTATTCAATGTGTATAAGTATTTGCCTCCCGTATATATGTGTACTGTGTGTGTCCTCGGGCCTCGGAGCCCAGAAAAAGACATTGGATCTCCTGGAACTGGAATTACACATGACTGTGAGCTGCCATATAGCTGCTGGGAACTGACCACCACTCCTGTACCAGAACAGCAAATGCTCTTAAAAGCTGAACAATCTCTCCAGTCCCCAAACCTGGCCATTTCTTCCAACGTAGTCCAAATGTCTCTTCGTGGTTGGACATGTTCCATTCTCCTGGTAGTCCTCATGTCTTCCTTTTCTTCCTCCACATATGTGGATGGAGGTAGTTCTTCAGCTATGGCCATTCAGATGTGGGTGCTTTGTATGTCTTTACTCTCTTTGCAGCTGTAAGCTTCTTAACAGCTTATACCGGCCTTTGTTCCTTTCATGAACCTCATTGACTTATACAGTGTCCAGCATAACGTGGATGTAAAGTAGGTTTTGCTGAATAAATGTAATAACTAGCTAATGAACTGTCAGTTGTACGCCAATACCAGCCTCCAGGAAGGCAGAGCCCATACAACTGGCACTGGGTTAGTTAGATAAATGGATTCATAAAAGACAGCCTTACAAAACTGTTGTAAAACTAGAGCGAGCACTACGCAGGCTTTGTATACTGTGAATGGCTGGCCCAGGTGAGGTAGCATTGCTGTGAGGCAGTGAGCAAGTGCCCTGCCCCTCAGAGCAGTGTGGCCGTGGGCAAAGGCCCGTAGGAGGTAGCTTTCAGCTGCCAGCCTGTCACCCCAGGTAAGGAAAAGGCAGCGTTCCATTGACTGGACGTGTAATGGGGTGAAAGTGAGCCTGCTGCTATTTCTTTCACAGCTTGTGTAGGCTGTAATGAAAAGGTCTGAGAGACTTTCTCTCTATGGTCCTGGAAGAGCGTGTCATAAATGTCCAATTTACCACTGATTGCCACATTGGCCCAGGAACTCCACAGCAACAAGCCATTGAAACAGCTCAGCAGAAGTGCATGGGTTGCAAGACCAACTCAATCTCTTTAATCACTCTGATTGAGAAACAAACGAAAAATAATAGAAGTTGCCAGTAATTGAACAGCTTCTCTGTGCCATGCATAGTGTTAAAATGTCATTTGATTGCTACAAAATGATATTGGAGCCACCGTTTTAAGGAACTCGGGACAGTGAGGGTAATTTTCGAAGGCTACACTGTGTATCAGTCAGCTCCCACTCTGTTACTCAGAGGTAACAAACAATCCCATGTATCAGTGTCTTAGAACAACAGAACTTTAATTCCTAGTCATGTTCCATACTCTCAGCAGCCGGCTCCCCTACACTCTGTTATAGGTCCAGCCAATGGAACGCTGGCTTTTCCTTCCCAGCACTGAGAGGCAGCTGAGAGCTGGTTCCTATGGTCCTTGGTCCATGGTCATAGCGCTCGCTAAGAGAGTCAGACACTTGCTCATTGCAGTCACAGCAATGCACCAGCCATTCACAGTGCATAAACCAGGTTTCATACTGGTTGTACAATAACTCAATGAGTTTGTCATCTATCTATCTATCTATCTATCTATCTATCTATCTATCTATCTATCTATCTATCTATCTATCCAACCCACCAAGTGCAAGCTATACATTTTCCTTCCTGGTTGCACAGATTAATGTAGTTATAGCCTACCACTATGTCTCTGGCGACAGTTCTGTTTTATGAGTTTTCTAAGCCTAGAACTCAGGCTGGAAATTAGTCACAAGATAGAATATGCTGCTGTCATGACACTAAGGAATTAAGGAGCAATGGCCGAGCTCCCTAAGCTTCCTGCTGTTCTTCTGGGCTGTACGGTATCTTTTGGTTTTTTGAGACAGAGTTTCTCTGTGTAGCCCTGGCTGTCCTGGAACTCACTTTGTAGACCAGGCTGGCCTCAAACTCAGAAATCTGCCTGCCTCTGCCTCCCAAGTGCTGGGATCAAAGGCATGTGCTATCACTGCCCGGCTGGCTGTGCGGTATCTTATTCCTTTGGTCAAAGTGAGTCAAATGGTCATGCTAGAAACGGAGTGGTGGAAGTATGTTACCACATTGAGTCCCTATCAATTTCACAGTGATGGGGGGGGGGGAATGACTATTCAATTAGGGATAGTGATAAAGTCAGCTCTAGAATAATGGGGTGAGGATTACAGTGGCATTCCTCCTATCGCAAATTTCCTGCTTCTATTTTAGATGCATGGAGCTTCATTGACCTCAGCGATATGAGCCCTGGATAAAACTCCAAGGCTTTGATTTCTGAAAGTATAGGAGAAGGAAGAGCTGAGGACCACACCTTGTCTCTTAATGGAACAAGATCCCAAGTGCGTATGTCAGTAAAGTCTTTTTCTGCCCGTCAGTGTAATTGGCATGGAAAACCTATACTCGTTCTTCAGCCCTTATTGCTCCAGTAAATCTCCCACCGTACCTCCCATTACCCCTCGCTTAAAGCACCGATTATTCCTTTATTAGAACTTAGCCACAAGTAGGCCATGAATTTTTATGGCTTTTCCGGATCTCATAAGGCAATAGGAAGCATCCATTTAAGCACCGTCACTAAACTATACCAAGGTTTATGACCTGATGTAGCATTTCACTGGTTTAAATGAAGCCTCCTCCCCTTACCCCTTCTTTGCATATTCAGTTTCCTCCGAGAGAGAGAGAGAGAGAGAGAGAGAGAGAGAGAGAGAGAGAGAGAGAGAGAGAGAGAGAGAGAGAGAGAGAGAAGAGCTCAAGCTCCACTTCTGCTCTCACAGTGGTCTCACAGTGGTTACTCTGGATTAAAGAATAGTATTCCTAGGGATAACCGCAGGTCCATTTCAAAGCCCTGTGCTGACAAAAAAAATAATTATGAATGTTTCATTTTTTGGAAATCACTTTGACTTAGAAAAATACTAATTCTGTAGACAGCATTGCTGGTATGTTTTGGCCCATTCAGTTTGTTTGTCTTGTTGTTAAAGAATTTTTTTTTTCAGAAGACTGCATTGATTGCATTGCTATTGTATATCAGGTATCACAATGGCCTCTCAATTTCTGATCCTATTTCTGTGGTTGCTCTCTTAGAAGGAGAAAATCACGGCAAGAAGATGTAGTTGATCCCCAGAGAGTCAAGGGAATTTCACACATCACTATATTGCACTATTTCAATGTCCTTCATTGTAGTGAGGAGTCATCTCATTTGAAAAACCTTAATATATGCATGTGTGAAAGAAACCTAAATGAAGTCACCAAATAATAGGACAGACTATGTTCCAATTAGACATATTTTGACACTACATGGAATATTCGGGGTGAGCTAGAGGTGACATCTAGTTGAGGTGTTGGCCAAAGGGGCCTCAAACATGGAACCCTGCTTCCCCTCTGAACATCCACTCTATTTTTTGAAACAGGGCTCTCACCAAACCTGGAGCTGGCCATTTGAGCCTGACTGACTGACTGGCCAATGAATTCCTACCCAACTGTGCAGGATGAAAACTCAAAAAAATAACCAGCATAGTAAGATAGCAACAAGTGTGAAAGTGGCAGCTATATTCTAGCAGTGACCAAGAGTCATCTAATAGGCCTCAGTACCCTCTCCATAGAAGACAGTGCATGCTTAGTACTGTAAATCTAGCCAATTGCCCCATGGCTGCTGAGGTCATGGCTTCCAAGACTGCCACTTTTTCTAAACCAATATAATTCCTAACTTTATTATATAGCTTATCCTTATACACACAGATAAATATAACTCTGGTTCCCATCAAAGATGCTTCTTTGTATAGCAGAATACTGTTTCAGAAAGCCACAACTGGTCAAAATGCAGAATGTAACTGACAATGGGTTTCTCAATACAAGTTGATACATCTACAATACAATCTGCACATCTAAGGCTCTTGGGATATCATGAAAGAAGTGGTAGTAAATTGTAAGAGCTAGGGGACAAGGCTGTGTGCTTTGTAGTTACACCAATGAGATCTCAACCATATGGTCACATAAACAAGACCTATACAATGACAATACCAACACCTATTGACATGCCAACTTGGATCTTGGATCTTGGATATAGGGAAGTTTCACAAAGCTCCATTCAAACTATAGGTAATTAAAGGTTGCAGAGAGAGAGAGAGAGAGAGAGAGAGAGAGAGAGAGAGAGAGAGAGAGAATGAAAGAATGAGAGAATGTCTTCTCCAGTGATGATTGAGTTCTGTGATGGGCTATCTAATCTCCAATGATCAGCTCGAAACATATATATGTACAATCAATACTAAATAGATTCACCAGACTTTGTGTGTGTGTGTGTGTGTGTAATGGTAATAGTTAAAGAAAACAAAATCATGAATTTGAGAAGGAACAAGAGACATAGAAGGGGTTAGGGGCATAAAGGGGGGCTATACATAATGTAAATGAAGAGCTCATGTATGATGTTATCAAAAAGTTCAATTTAATAAATAGCAAAATTTCATTTGTGTGCTTATTGATATTCACAAATATGATTTTTGATTGTCATATTATTGTCTCATATATTTATGGCATACAAGGTGCTGTTTTGATATACATGCAATGCACCATGATTAGAACAGCTAATTAGCATATGCCTCTTCATTTTCTACTGTGAGACAAAATTTACTTCCTAAGTTATTTTGAATCACATAATTCACTTCTATTGACTGTAGCACTATAAACTTTAAAACTCATTTCTCGTTTATCGGAATTCAGCCAATGATCAACAGCTCTTCCCATCCTCCATTTCCAGTTTCTAGTAACCACAAATTTTATTTTCTACTCCTAGAATTTCATCTTTGTTGGAGTCCACAGCTATATTTGAGGCCACACAAAAATCTGTCTCCTTTTGCCTGGCTTATTTCACTTAGCCCACATCATCTAGTCATTCAAGTTCCCTCATGATAATGCTACTGACAGGATTTTTGTCTTTTAAATTCAGAATAGCATTTCATTGTTTGTACATGGTGCATCTTCTTTATCTACTCAGAAACAGTTATATCCATCTCCTAAACACTTTAATAACGCTTCAGCAAGCACAAGAAAATGCAGGTGCACCTTTGACACATTGATCTTTTTTCTTCCATATATTGATTTCCTCCCCTATAGCAGAAAGACGGCAGTTTTATCTACACTTTTCTAAGGGATCTCTGTGATGACAGCGATCATTGTCAGCTCTGTAGAACTTTGACTCTCCTGAAGATAGACCTCTGCGCATGTCGGTGAGGGATCATCTTAATTTCACTCATTGAGGTGGGAAGACTCACCCAACATGAGTGTTACCACTCCCTAACTGCAGTTCCAGACTGTATAAGAGAGGAGCTGAAAAGCAGTATGCATTTCTCTCTGTTTGTTTCTCAACTTTAGATGGGGTGTGACCAGCTACCTCAGCTTCTTATAACTTACCCGGCCCACCATGATGGACTGAATTCTTGAACCATGAACAAAAATAAGCCCATGGGTCCCCAAGTTGCTTTTGCCAGAGCATTTTATCATAGCAGCAGGGAAAGAAACTCAGAGGATCTCTACACTGTTTTCCATCATGGCTATTCTAGTTGCTTTTACTCCTGCCAACAATGTGTGAATTCAGTTTGCTCTGTATTGTCTTTGATGCTCATCTTTTACCTTTTGGGTGTATTTTCATTTGCCTGTTTTTCATTTGTGTGACTTGGGGGAAATCATTTCATTGTGGTTCTTTGCTGCCTCTCCTCTTTTTTCTCCTTTCTCCTCCCTTCCCGTCCACTCCCCTCTCCTCGTAGCTCAAGGAAATCTTGAACTTGCTTTATAGCCAAGAGTAGACTTGAGTTCATGATCTTTTGGCCTCAACTGGGATTATAGGTATGTATCCACACCTGCTTGGTTTTGCCAATAAAATTGTTTGTTTTCTATCTACTGAATTGTTGGATATGTGTGTCATATATG
Source organism: Mus musculus (assembly GCF_000001635.26). Taxonomy (NCBI): domain Eukaryota; kingdom Metazoa; phylum Chordata; class Mammalia; order Rodentia; family Muridae; genus Mus; species Mus musculus. The sequence goes on from NC_000070.6 coordinate 54,349,713, forward strand.
TATATATTCGATATGGGTACAAATATTTTCCTCCATTCCACAGGTTAATTCTTTTTTAAAAAGAAAAGATTTGTTTGTTTGTTTATTTATTTATTTATTTATTTATTATTGGGTTACCTCACTCAGGTATTATCCTGAGTGAGGTAACCCAATCACAAAAGAACTCACATGATATGGACTCACTGATAAGTGGATATTAGTCCAGAAACTTAGAATACCCAAGATACAACTTTCAAAACACATGAAACTCAAGAAGAATGAAGACCAAAATGTGGACACTTTGCCCCTTCTTAGAACTGGGAACAAAACACCCACAGAAGGAGTTACAGAGACAAAATTTGGAGCTGAGACGAAAGGATGGATCATCCAGAGACTGCCGCACCCGGGGATCCATCCCATAATCAGCCTCCAAACGCAGACACCATTGCATACACTAGCAAGATTTTGCTGAAAGGACCCTGATATAGCTGTCTCTTGTGAGACTATGCCAGTGCCTGACAAACACAGGAGTGGATTCTCACAGTCAGCTATTGGATGGAACATGGGGCCCCCAAAGGAGGATCTAGAGAAAGTACCCAAGGAGCTGAAGGGTTCTGCAACCCTATAGGTGGAACAACAATATGAACTAACCAGTACCCCCAGAGCTCGTGTCTCTAGCTGCACATGTAGCAGAAGATGGCCTAGTTGGCCATCATTGGGAAGAGAGGCCCCTTGGTCTTGCAAACTTAATATGCCCCAGTACAGGGGAACACCACGGCCAAGAAGTGGGAGTGGGTGGGTAGGGGAGCAGGGGGAGAGGGTATAGGGGACTTTCTGGATAGCATTTGAAATGTAAATGAAGAAAATACCTAATAAAAAATTGGAAAAATGAAAAAAAAGATTTGTTTATTTGTTTGTTTATTTAATGTATATAAGTGCCCTTCTTCATGCACACCAGAAGAGGGCATGAGATCCCAATTTAGATGGTTATGTGGTACCTTGTGGTTGCTGAGAATTGGGAAGAACAGCTAATGCTCTTAACTGCTGAGCCATCTCTCCAGCCCCACAGGTTAATTCTTTACTCAGTGTTTCCTTTGTAGAAGTCTCATAATGTAGTGCAGTCTTACTTGCCTACTTTGGATTCCTTTGCTTGTGCGTTTAAAGTCATATCCAACAAAATCATTGCCTTCTCTGGAGCCTTTGTTTTATATATTTCTTATAGTTATTACAGTTATGGGTCTTACATTGTGTTTGAGACACTCGGGATGTGGCTCAGTGGTAGACCTCTTGCCTAGCACACACAAAGGCCTGGGTTTGATCTCCAACTCCGAAAAGATAAGAGTTTTAAATCCTTTTTTAAAAAAAGATGAATTGTGTTTATGGTATAAGGATTTAACTTTATTTTTTGTAACTTGGATACTTTTCCCACTGACATTTATTGCAGAGTGACCTTTTCCCATTGTGTGTTCTGGACAATTTTGTCAAAAATAAGTTCACACAGTAGTTTTTTTTTTTTTTTTTTTTCTGTTCTGTTGGTCTTCTTGCATGTCTTCTTTTGTGCTAGTACCATACTACTTTGATTACAATCATCTGATAAAATGTCTTAAAATAAAAGAATGTTATATCTATCTACAACTTGCTTCTTTTTCCTCAAAATTGTTTTGATTATTTTGATATTGCATATTTCCATACAAATTTTGAGGTAGTTTTTTTTCAATTTCTGTGAAAAATGACTTTTAATTTTTGATGAGGATTGCATTACGTCTCCATATTACTTTGGTTACTATGAAATTTTTCACTGTGTCAAGTCTTCTAGCTCATGAACACAGATGTCTATTTATTCATGTGTTCTTACATTTCTTGCACCGGCGTTGCAGGGTGTGGGGATACAGGTCTTTCTTTATACCTTTTAGGTTAGATTTATATATAAGCATTTCCTTTTGCTGTTGTGGTAAATAAGATTATTTTGAATCTCATTTATGATAACTTATTAGTAGTTAGATTTTTTAGCATTAACTTTGAATTATGCAATTACTATTTATCAGTTCTAAGAGCATTTTGGTGAAGTCTTTAGGATTTTCCACATATAAGCTCATACTCATCAGCAAGTAGAGATGGCTCGACGATTTTGCGCTCTATTGTAGGAAATGAATTTTTCTTGCTTGCTAATTGCTTTGGCAAGGACTTAGAGAACTACATTAAAATATAGTACTATATTGTCCCAGATCATTGCAGGAATTCTCCCAACTTAGCATCTGTAGTGAGAATTTTGGTTTCTTTAAAAACTCAGTTTTGTTATGAGACTGTTTTGGTTTTAATCCCAGGTGTGGGATACGGGACTGCTTCAGATTGACCACAGCTGCTGATTATGATTGTCTCATGCTCTAGGAGGGGCGTGATTTTTGTTCACTGTGGATAATTTATGTAATTCTGGGGACTCCTGAGAGTGTATAAATGCAAGAGTCCTGAGATTTCCTGTGTGGCTGCTTTTCTCATTGGAACCTCCTCTTCTACTGCTCCTGGGTCCTGCTGCTGCTTTTGCTATTGCTGGATTACTGGTTTTGCTGGATTGCTGGTTAGAGATATCTTGACATTGAGACTGGACTTGCCCCAAGGAACCCAGTGTCTCTAATCAGCAGGAAATAGTCTAAAGAGGTCTACTCTCCCTTTCCCCTCTAATCTTCTCTCTCCTAATGTTGGTAGTTTGGAAGGGATTGGTGAAGAATAAGGGCTTAAAGGGTGGTAGATAATAGAACCCAATGAAAAAGCCTGAAATAATTTTAAGCATCATTTAAAATGATGTCAACCTTGGATTTGATATGCAAGGCCTTCTTGTATAATAGTAAGACCTCTCTACACCTATTCTAGTGAGACGTCTTATCATGAAAATTACATTTTGTCAATTGCCTTTTCTGTCCTTGTGAATATAATTATAGGATTTTTAGCTTTCATATTGTTAATATTACATATATTTCAGATTTATTATGTTGAACCATCCTTGCATACTAGTGATAAACTGTGCTTGGCCCCAGTAAATATTTTAGTGTGTTCTAGAATACAGTGTCCTAAGATTTTCTACTGCTCTCTGAAGCTTATTTTATTCATACTCTTGTATAAGATTGAGAACATGAGTTACCTCTATGAAAACATAAATTATCATTACCATGTCTTCTTAAAGAAGGGTGTTTTGATGACCCATTGGAGAATAGAGGGCTTTACTCTCCCTTTGGTGAGGTTGCTATCAGTCTTGATGCACTGGCAAATATAGAGTACTTCAGCCTACAGATTTTATGTTTAGCCCCAACAGAAATTCTTCCATCAGGTAAATGCTAAGGACATTCTCAAGTGTATTGCAGTAAGAGCATAAAATCAGTCTACATTCACATTTCTGCACCTAAGATCTACATCATCTCTGACTTTGTCCATTTGACTGCTCAGTGGCGTCAGGGTTGCCTTGGATACAGGCATGTACATGGTAAACTCCTTCTGGAACTTAGAACTTAGGAATGTCATCTCCTACTGACATATTAACCTTCATTTTGTTGCAGTGAGCATTATGGGAAGCAATAATTCCTGAGTGTGGAATTCAGAAACTTCCTTGGAGAATGTAATTAATGTAAATAAATCATAGGCCTGGAACGCTGGCCTAACAACAATGATTTGGACCAGTAAAGGTTCCAATCAGCTTGATACCCGTGTCCTTCTGAATAAGTCCCTGGTCTCACCTTGACTTCTAACAGCTTGAACATCCATTGTAGCGGCTCTCTGGACTGTCGGTGGAAGGTTGAGAAGGCTTCTTCCTGACCTTTGGCTGTAAGATCATTGATCTCAGTGCACCAGACAATCTATGCCTGAAAACCTTTTAAGCCCAGAGACCTGAGGGCTCAGTCCTGGTGAAAGGTGAGCCCTGAGGCTAAAAGAGCCTAGGAACCCCGAATGTCTATCTATCTTCGGTATGCGTGTATGGCTTACACTGCTTATATGAGTGCCTGGGGCCATGTTCATGTAAACCCGAGGACCACAGGATTTGGTAAGAGCAGCATTGATTGGGAAATGGAAGTTCAAAGAATCAGATTTGCGCAAGGTCACTAGACATTAGGGGCAGAACCTAGACACAAGTCTCAGACAGCTGACTCTTGAACCAGTGCTCAGGACAGTGCTGGCTGTAGATAGCTGCTGTGGGGTCTTAGACGCCAGGCTTGCCTTAGCGCCTGGATGAAAGACACATCATGAGATTAAAGTGACTGGTGCAGTTTGAAAAATCAGTCCTTTGTCTTTCTCGGAGCAGAGCCTTCATTCCAGCTCCCTTTATGAGAACCTTCCCAGGAGAGGGACAGGAAGGAAACAGGAAGGATTCACAAAAGCTCTTCCAGGGGACATTTTTTTTACCCCATTTTAAATTTCAGGTTAATATGAACCTGCTTATTTCTGCAGCATCCTCCGTGAATACTAAACACGGCTGATTTATGTCACTTTCTCAAACTGATGTTCTAATGGGTCCACAAGAGGAAAATAAAATATTTAATAAAATAAAATGTGACAAATGAACTCTTGGAGCAAAACAAGGCACGTTTGTGAGGGCTGCAGATACAGCAGAAGGACAGAGGGGGTCTGAGAGCAGAAAAGAGGCTGAGGTAGAAACTAGGCTGGATTTTGAGATCCTTACTTTTTTTTTTTTAATTGGAGGGATTTGACCATATTACACATAATCTGATGTACTGCCCATGTACACATTTCATCTTTGCTTGCCATTCCTTTGTCGCTTCTCATTTGCTGCAGTCAGAGCAGGGTTCCCTATTATGTAAATCAGGGAATGAGACAGATGGTGCCACAAAGCAATGAATTCATTTGGGGGGAGGGCTTTAATTATGGATGGGTGGGCCCGGCTGTGTTTTGGGTTCAGCAAACGTCCCAAACGTTATGGGCCTGGCAAAACCCCAGATGCAGGTTTCCAGGCACATTTAAAAATCTCTGTCATATTTGCAGGGGATTGACATTGGGAATTGAACTTTCTCTGTCTTAAATTCCTCAAGTCACTGGACCCTGAATTCTGATCTCCTAAATGGTGAAGGAATTCAGATGGGGTTTGAAGTACTTGTTCTAAAATTCTTCTGAGACGTGGGTGCTACTGATATTCTGAATGGTTAACTTTCAAAACCTGGAGATCAAGTCCCAAAATGAAAAATTTAAAGTATTCATAATCCCAAGAAGATAATCTTCATTAACTTGTTGGATATTAAATTTTACTACATCCTAGTACATATTCATTCTATGTATAATAGAAGTCATATCACCCCTATAATTTTATATCTTGTTTGGTCATTTAATATTAAATTACAGTCATTTCCCAGTAACACTATTGATTCCTAAGATTCATGAGTATATAATGGCTCACTGAATATATGACCCAGTCCTTCTCAAAAACAACAACAAAAATACGTACTTTGTAGGCATTTGTTTCTCCCTGAGTAATGGAAACTACATCTTCAGGCAGCCTTGAATTTTGTTTTTTATCCTTGGCCAATAGAATTTGCTTGGTGGAAACAAATGGACAGAATAATCAGAAAGGGGGTTGGGGGGTTGGGGCGCAGGGCTCAGTGTCAATAGAAATCAGTTAAATGTCATGTAGCAAGTTTACAGTCAAAGAGGATGTCTCAAAGAGAAACTGAAGCCAATTTGAGCTGAGGATAGGACATACACAAGGAGTTGGAGCAGTGGATATTATTACAAAAAAAAAAAAAAAAAAAAAAACAATGCAAGTTAGGTGGAAACTTAAGGGAACCAAGAAACCCATTAGCCTTCTGTGAATTTAGTATCCATGGACTCCATGATTCACCTGGGACATTGCAAGGCCAAGGACATAGGAAGATTTATAAGCATGGGGCAACAGCCCATCGAAACACTTGGCTTTGTAAGGCTCTTGTTTTGACCAAAGCTGTTTGGTCTGCAAATCTAGCCAACCACCAACCGCCCTGCTTTTGTATTTCAATTAGCTTTGTGGTTTCACACTCTTTGATGAGAACTTATTAATTCTCACATGGTGAATCATGTGTCTTTGTTAAACAAATACACAGACACTAACAAATAAACAACCTACCCGAGGGGGAAATATCAACTGCAGTGAACTGGTGCTGAGGAGCGCACTCCTCAGTTCCTTGCCAGAAGGCCGAACCCTTGGATCCATTAAGGAGTGGAATGTCACACTTGGCTGTACTCTAGTTCTATGACATAAACGAGATACCAGACACTGTGCAGCCATAAGAAACTGATTCCACTTCTCAGGCAGTCCTCTGTGCCGTGCAAATTCTTTCAATTAAGTACATTATTAAAGCACAACCAAGTGTTTCCTATTTTGTATTTTTTTTTTCTGGGAGACATGATATGATTAGATTTCTGAATGTGCTGATTCACTGAGACCTTGGAAGTGTCCATGATTTAAGACTCTATTGTTGTGACTTTGCCTTGAATCATTTTCAAGTCTGGTAAATGCTGAGTTCCCTGTGAATTCCAGAGAAGTGAGAGTAACCTGTTGAGGACAAAGCAATGGACTGGCTATGTGAAGTGTGATTGCTGTGGCTCGGTGACTCATATCTCCAAGAATCCAGAGATAGCTTCCTGGCATTTGAGGACTGAGTGTACCTATGACTGTTGCTGGAACAAATGGGTATCATTTTAAGCAAAAAGTGCATCTTTACCGTATTTGCTTTGTTTTTGGCTTGGAGTTACACAAAGAAAGCTGGACCAAAATGAAGTCATTGAAGTTGATGTCTGAAACCAATAGGAATGGAATGCTGCCCATAGACTCAGTGCCCCATCACTCTGAGTGGGCATGACAAAACTCTGAAGCAAGCCAGTTGACCTCTAAAGTCTCCATTTTGACATGAACTTCATAGACCGAGGAGGTTCGAATCCAACGCAGGTCATAACAAATTTCTACTGTGTGCCCTGTACCCCTCTGAGCCTCATTTTTTTCTCACCTACAGATGAAGTGCTACAAAATTGGCCACAAGAGATGCTTAATAAGTTAGTGCGACATAGTTTCCATCGCTACGTCCCTAATGTTAGTGGTGAATGTGCCAGTTCCTCTAAGCAGACCAGAGAGCTCACTGTAGAGAGCCCTCTCACCAGCACTCACTTTTGCTTCTTCCTTCAAAGCCCAATGAGTTCAGAAGGCCACAGTTGCTCCAGCTTGGTCTGTGACCCCATGACCCTCTTTTTTACCCTGTAAGCTTATTTATTTATTATTTTAAGAATATTTTGTGTGTATGAGTATTTCACTTTCATGTGTATATGTATGTGTACTATGTATGCAAAGCATTAAATCTCCTGAAATTGGAGTTACAGGTGGCTGTGAGCCAGCTTGTGGGTCCTGGGAACCAAAATCTGTGTCCTCTATAATGGCAACAAGTACTGAGCTGTCCCTCCAGCTTACACCCTGTGAGCTTTAATCTCATTGGCCTTACTTCATTTTCTGCATATACGGTAATCCCCACTCGCCTTTAAGCACGAAGGCCCATTATTCCATCTGTAAACCCACTGTTACTCGTCAGCCTTGACCTACTTAGCTCTTTCTCAGCTTTCGTTGCTCAGCTAAGGCTTCACCTGACTTTGTGTGGACAGGGAGGTGCTTTCCTTCAGAACACTCAGCCCAGGATTTGTGATTGCTTCATCAGCCTCCCTCATTAATTTCTAAATTTCCCGAGATCATGGGCCATTTTGACTGCTCATCATTGGAATATGAGCACTTTGCACAATACCCAGTACATATTTGTTGAATAAGTAAATGAAACTCGCAGCCGTGTTTTGTCCGATTAAATTCTCGCCTTGTTTTAGTAACTGCTTGAAGAAAAACACACAGTGTCGTTAAGTGCTTCCTCTAGGAAGCTGAGACTTGCTTTGTCTTCCCTGACACCAATTCACTGCAGTAGGCATGAAACTCTTCTCTCTGTATGAGAACAGGGTAAAGACACTGAAGCAAGAATGACTAAAATTATCTTTATTGCTCATTTGCTTTTTTTCTCCCCCAGGATCAGGTAGTCACCGGCAACTATATATAACCAATACATCCAAGAAAGAAAGGCTGTTCCAGGGCAGACAGCAATCCCTTTGTTAAAACCATTTTTATCTTTTTCAAAGAGTGATGCTTTCTGAGTCTGTTTGCAAATGAGGCAAGGTCCTTAGAGTAGATTCTCATCAATAACTGATGAATAAAGATGGTTCCCACAGAAGTGGAGCTATTCTCCATGCAGAGCTGAGAGCTGGTCACCTCCTTAGAGTGTGACATATTATATGGATGGTGGCATGTGAGTCATTATTGTGAAGGAATGACTTCAGCTGACTTGTGACTTCTTTCTCTGTATATAAATATACAATCATTTAGCACCCTGAAATTATATAGGTATTTTTTCCAGGGAAAACTCTATTGTTCCATTCTCTATCTGTCATTTGCTCTACCTAAAAGGAAATGCCTTCACTATGATAAAAGCCAAATCTTGCTTCTTTCTGTATTTCTTAACATGAACAAGTCTACAGAAAAATGGAAGGCTCAGAGAGTGAACAAAATAATAGACTGGTATTCACTGGTGTTTTTCTAAAACCTTTAGAATGAGTTTCAAAATGATTTTCTGAGAGTATCCTTTCAGGAATTAAAACATAAGCTATTATATTCCAGGACCAGATTAGATGTATAGCCTCACAACTGGACTTCCTAGATTTGAGTATAATGATTTAACTGGTTTGTTAAGCTTTTTTGTTTCTTCCATGTCATCATTGACACAGTGGGATAGTACCTAACTTACAGGATGGTGTAAGCTATCACGTCTGACCTGATACTTGAAACCAATGATACTTGACTCAAAGATCCTTGTACCCTCAAGGCATCCTTAGATGCAATTAAGGCAACAAACTCCAGGTCCAAGTGATAGAACTAGGCAGCAGGCCCTGACCAAAACACACCATGTAGCAGCATTCACGTGGGAGGTTTATTGGGCGGGAATATAAAGGCAGCCTCTGGAAGACAGAAGAACGAAGAAGAGAGTGAGGACAAGGAAAACGTGGCTTTTATTGTTCTCTTGGAGCATGCACAAAGGGACATGTGACCGGTGCCCTGGCACATGTGCAAAGAGACATGGGACAGAAGCAACACTATTGCCTCTTGGATATTTAGAGATGATGTGTCTCCTCAGTGGGTTCCTTGAAAGCTGGCTATAAAGGTGCCTTATTGTCACAGAGCCACTTTTAGCTGTCAATGGATGTGCCTGATTGCTAACACCAAGTCCAGATATAGCCATACTAGAATAAGAAAAATTCTGGACTCATGTGGAGGAAACCATTCCTTAGGAGAGAACATTTAAAAACAAACAAACAAACAAACAAACAAACATCTTCTTTTCTTGCCTAATTACCCAGCTTTTTTCAGTCGTTCATACTTAGTTCAGTTACTTCCTAAGGCTACTACTGATAAAGGAAGGTAATTGGTAGAGAAAGTTGGTTTGCAATGTCAGGCATGAGGCATGAGACACCAATACCATTTTTAGAAAATACTCATAGCTGGACCACAAGGAGACAGATACAGATAGAGAATGGGCAGAAGTTAAATTAGAAAATAAAAATGAGGCATCAGCTTGACACAGGGCATATGAGAAACCACTGAAAGGTTGAAGCGAAGACACAACTTGGATGACCTTTCAGCCTCTATAGCTCAGCATTTAATTTGAGGATGGCATCAAAAATAGGTAAGAGACACTATACCAGGTTATAAACTCCTTTTCCCCTGTCTCCCACAATGGAGAAGTACTTCTGCTTTGGTAGATCCGTTCTTTAGCTAGGCTGTTGTTCTTAAATCTATTGTGTGAAGAAAAGAGGAAAAAGTTACTTGGAGACGATTCTTAGAAATTAACAATGTGTCAATGACTTCTACATATTCATAAACTTGGGAGGTTGCTGATTCTAGCAAAGAGTTTGCAGCTGTGAAATCACCGATTCACGTTTGCTAAGATCCCATTGCCTTCTATGTGAAGATATTCTGGAAGTGGAGCCTGCATTGAGTTTAGAACTTCGGAATGGCATTAGAACAGCAAGAACTCTGTCTAATGGTATTCTTATTTCCTGACTTTGTTTAAAGCACAAGGTAGAACATTATTCCCTAACTTTTGTTTTTCCTTTAAGTGAGACATAGTACGCCTTGGTCTAGCCAATGAGTTTGAGTGGATGAAATTTATTTTTTGGAGGAAGGTCATATCATTGCTACTATGAGATGCTCCCAAGAGCCTTCTTTTCTCAACCGTGTAACTCAGTTTGGGTCCTGAGAATGTTGCTTCTGCAAGAGCAGAGCTTTAAATTGAGCCACAGTGAACTTGTTCGTGACTATTGTTTTAATCTGAGGCTTCTCCGTCTTAGGGCTAGTGACATCTAGACTGGAGCATTCTTTCTTAGATGCTATGGTTATGGGGAGTGCTCCCATGCACTCTACAGGATATTGAACAGTGACTCTGGCATACAATCGTGCATTTCTAGTAGCGTCTCCTAACTTGATTGTTGCCAACCCAAACTGTCTTTGCCAAATACTCCCCACAGGGAGGATGCTTCTGTTTTAGAACCACACAACAGACTTGGTGTTCTCTTCTATTAAGTACAACCAACTTGGGAGTGCTGTCATCCCTCGTCATGCTGTTAGCTCTCAATCATTCCCTTGTAAGGATAATTCTTCAGACATACTTTTGATCTATAAATTATTAGGTTTTATATTCTAAAACCTTTGACCTTTTCACATGTTAACGATATCATTCAGAAGCTTTTAAACTTGTCTCTTGGCCCTCACTCCACATAGACAAAGCAGTTTCTAAACATGAAAGCATGCCTTGGCAACAGGTGTCACTAAAACAAATGAAAACATTTCTTTGCTGTATCTCAGCTCAGGTCTGTTCAACAATTCCCACGAGCTACTGCAAACAGGTTCCTTATTTTGCTTTAACTGGGGATAAACACAAAGGTACACCAAGCACCGAGGAGGGGATTTCTTGTTCTCAGTAAGTCTGCAGACCAGCTGGGCAGGAAGTAGGCTTAGATAAGAAAATAGCAATCATACACTCTACACTCATTCCATCTTTTTAAGGTGCTTAGTATTGTGGGGGGTAGGGGGTAGTTTAATTCTTATCAAACGTTATCCATTGCTATTTATTCTATGAAATTTGTAAAATTGCAAAAGTCATAGTGAAATTCCGGATTCATTTCTCTGCTTCCTTCATTACACAGCATAGTCTTCAGATGCAAGGACTCTATCTTACTGTACAATTGACCTCTCTCATATTTTGATATAAGGAAGACACTCAACATTATTGAATGAATGAATCAGAGTTAAAGTCCAACTGGAAAAGCTCAGCCCATTGTGCTGAAGCTTGGGTTGGGGACAGAGCTCAGTGGTGGAGAGTTTGCCTGACATTGTACCAAAACTTACCAAAGAGAAAGAACTTTGGACCAAAACACTCTAGGGATGCTTTATGATTTTTTTTTAAACCAAGAGTCAATAATTTAGAAGAAAACTCTGCATGTAGAGAGTTATGATTTCCATGGTAGATTATTTTTCTGGTTTTTTTTTAAATGAGTGAGTATACAAGTGAATAAACAGAGACTTTGGTTTGAAAATCTTTGTTGGAATTCTAGCTCTCCCATTTACAATCAATACAGGAAGACATCGTTAGCTAATTGTCTATAAAAATAATTGTCCTACATGCATCATAAAACTTATAATTCTCTCTGTGCTCATGTAAGAACTGTGCAAATTGGCATTAACATCAAGTGTATGATTGAAATAAGTATGTAGGTAGCACTGAAGAATCCCTGAGCATTAATAAATATCTTGTTAAGTAATTGCATGTAGACTGCGGACTGATTGCTATTTCATATCTGGATAAGGAAACATGAGATAATAAAACACATGTGTCTGCACTAAGTGAAAAGTAACAAGAAACTAGAGCCCACCTGTTTGCAGCAGTAAGGATAGTCTGAGGTTAATCATGGTTTGCTGCTTGAGCAGGATCAGGGTTTGTTGCAGAATCAAAGCCTGACTGTCCAGTCACCAGGAGGCAAAAGTTAAGATACTCTATCATGATGCTCTGAGTTTTTTCTTGCTGGAGCATATCCTGACTAGCTGTGCATTCCGTGGCAATTTTATATCCCATTGGAAGCAAGGATACAATAATTTGTGAAGAGATTCTGAAATAGCCTATTAGAAGGAAAGAAAATGACAAGATAGGGCCCGAGAAATGAGAAAGGAAGAAAGAAGAAAGTGTTGACAAAAAAAATCACTTGAGCCTGAGAGGAAAACATGATTTTGTTTTCCTGAGTGGAAAACATGAGATGGGACCGTAACTGTGCAGATGTTTAATATCGGGAAGGGGTGCCCATGGAAAAGCAGGTCTTGGTGTTCCACAGAAAATGTGGAGGGTTCACAAGCATGAATAAGATTAAGGGAAGAGTCAAAGTCCACCTGCTTAGTAACAGGAAGTCTATGGAAGTCTATGGCTTCCTTCAGATCTGATGGCGCCACTGATGAGGGATGCATTGTCAACCCATCTGATATGTCTTAAGTCTGCTTTTCCCTCAACACGCTTTCTGTGACTGTTCCTGGCTGCCCTGAAACACGACAGGCTAGATCTCTGCTATATTTGACAGACATTCAGGAGAGATGTAAGGGACTAGTTTTGATAGTTCCAGCAGAGAACTGTGGGACAAAGAGAAGTAGGCTTGCCTAAGCACATAGAAGGTCTTTCTGAAGATGAGGGAGCTCTGAAATGATCTACCTGCTGGGGTGATAGTTTGGGTGGACTTTTTTTGTTTTTGTCAAAAGTTATAGGAAGTAAACACATCCATTTGTGTAGACAGACATGGTTAGGAGCTGAGAAATATCTTTTCCCATCCCACATAGTTATTGTTTAATTCGTGTATATGTGTATATAGGTGCTTCAGAGTGTGGAGGTCAGAGGTCAATATTAGGCACCATTCCTCCAGTGCGATGCCACTCACTTTGGTTTTCAGAGACAGGGTCTAGAGTTTTCTGATTGGGTAGGCTGGCTGACCAGTGAGCCCCGGTCAACCCTGCCTCTACCTTCTCAGTGCTAGGATTAAAGTGATGGACCACCACATCTGTATTTGTACACGGGACCTGGAGACTGCATTCAAAGCCTCATGCTTTCTCAACAATCACTTCACAAACTGAGCTGTCTTCTCAGGCCACCCGTTGCTTTAGTTCTGTCTTTCACCCAACAGACCAGTTTCCTCCACATATCCCTGGAAAGCAAGCATGCCAGCCACATTTTGTATACATACTTCTTTGATAAATGCCGTCATTACTATTTTCAACAGTCTTTTTGAGGCTGTTATTTATTCACTTATGAAAAAACATCTTCCTGGCAAGGGCAAAGGGGATGGTTTGTGGAATGGAGGTTGACTAATCTCATTTAACCAAAGCATTCATAGAAAGAATGTCCTTCACTTTGAGAGCTTCCTGTGAAATTTTTATATTTTAGAACTTAATGTTTCTCTGTTGTCTTTTTAATCAATGCTATGTAAATCATCACTAACTATGTTAAAGAACATTTATTTAGCACTTTGTAGCTTGTCAAATCTTCTCACATATTAAAAATTTTATTTGGACTTCACAAAAGCTACATTATTATTATTATTATCATTATCATCATTATTAATAATTTCAAAAGGAAAGGGACATGTAGGAAACACTAGACAACAAAATGTAAATTTTCATTTGCGTGGCCTGTGCTACTTTACAAATCCTGCTTCCAGGCTTCAAGATACCCATACAAATAGTTCATCTACATTCCAGTTTTACCTCCAGAAAGTGAAGGATCAGAGTTGTGGCAAAGTCTTGTGAGTCTGGGGCCTCAAGAAAGTGTCCTTAAAAGACAGTTGCATTGGGGTCTGGCAACCTCAGTAGCCATCCCAGTACTTTACCCAATGCATTCAGTGCAATCCCCATGAGGACATTGCAAGAAATGTCTGCTGAGGTTGAAGACTAGCCTGGAACCATGCAGTTACTGGGCAGCACAGCTTCGGCTGTAACCATCCTATTGGACTTGAAGAATTTATGTTTTTCCCATTCTCTGTACTTAGTGGAAACCACAGCTCAACCAATTTTGTTATGCTCATAACCGACTGACTCTGGCTGCAAACAGAGTTTCCACCTTTTCCCACACCACTGGAACCCCCATACATTTTCAATGGATACCTTGACCTTCACTTTTAAAAGAACAAGCTTTCTGTCCATTACCCATTTATTTCATCTCTCCATCACTATAACCGCTTATCGTACTCTCTTGTTTCCTGTCCTCATTGTGGAACAAAGAAACCATGCATTTTCATCCAAAGGTAAAATTTCCCAACACGTTTGACACAGGTTAGTATAGTGCATGGGATGCCAGACCAGGACTGCTGACTTGGGATGCAAACTGCACTGTTGACTTCTGGCTGATGCTGGGTCAATTTATTATGAACTACTTCCCTTCTTCCTTCCTTCCTCCACCCCTTCCTTCCTCCCTCCCTCCCTCCCTCCCTCCCTCCCTCCCTCCCTCCCTCCCTCCCTCCCTCCCTCCCTCCCTCCCTCCCTCCCTCCCTCCCTCCCTCCCTCCCTCCCTCCCTCCCTCCCTCCCTCCCTTCTTTCTTTCTTTCTTTCTTTCTTTCTTTCTTTCTTTCTTTCTTTCTTTCTTTCTGAATTCCCCACACCTAATTAAGCCCTGACAACACCCCTAGACTCAGGTGCTTCTGTTACCTTCATCATACAAATGACAAAACTATAACTTCCAGAAATTAAGACATTTAGCCAGGGGCATATAGAAAATAAGTGACAAAGTCAAGATTTAGTAGAAAACCTGTCAGAACCTAATAAATGCTCGCAACTGCAGTATCTGCAATATCTACTCTCTGCCTGAAATCCACACCCAGCATTTTTTTTTTTTTTTTTTTGTCAAATGAAGGCATTGTATCAATCTTCTTGGCTTCATTTCTAGCAGAATACCTTTTCAACTGACTGATATGAGTAATAAGACATATAAGAAGTCTTGTTTAATAATTTTTCTAGTTTGAATGTCTACAGATATTTAAATTATTTTTACTTATACTGTAGTTACTATTCATTATAAAGTCAATGAAAAACTTTCAATATTAGTGTCAATAAACATATAATTTTGAAGTCAGACATCATAGATGATAATTGATGTCTGAATACAATTATCCCAATTGCTTATCTTGGTTTTCATGGAAGGAAAAAAAAAAAAAAACCAAAAACACAACAACAAAAACAACAGAAACCTTTCTTCTGGTAAAGAATTTTTTTTTAACAAAGTCTAACAATTTTTCAATGATGAACCTTACTGTTCTATTAATAATTGGAGAAGATGGGAAGAGGAACAGCGATATATTTTATTTTACCATTGATTTGCTGGCATCTAATAAGCCCGCGCTTTCATCGTTTGGTAAGGATTCCCTTTGGGAAGTGCTAATAAACGACTCCCGCTGAGCTGGGTGCAATGGCTTTGGCGATGCTTTCCAATATGTCTGATAACGATATAGGACTTTTCCTTTATTGCATTAAAAAAAGCCCTCAGACACTGTAACACTTCTGTCTGTCATTTTTTTTCAAGGGTGTAAAAACTACTTTGCTTTCCTTTCAGTTGAAATTTCAAGTTTCTATTTCCTCATTGGCACCTTATCTGCAATTACAAGCAGGAAACTGCTAGAATTCTGAAAAGTGGTTGCATTTTTGGTAGCTACTTAATAAGTGGAGTTCCTTCGCTTTCTCTCTCTCTCTATCTGTCTCTCTCTCTCTTTCTGTCTGTCTCTCTCTGTCTCTCTGTCTCTCTCTCTCTCTCACACACATACACACACACACACACACACACATACACACACACAAGTGCCTCCCCCTCCCTTAAAAATCTTTGAAAAAACCTGCGCCAACATCTAGCCTTAATTCATCATAAAGTCTTCCAGAACCTACTGCCAATGTAATTACTGACAACTTTGAACAATCACAGTTTTAAGGCTGTACGTTAGTGCAATTGATTACTTACATGCTTCAAGCCCATCATGTTTGGAGATATGTTTGCATGGATGTAATATGTTAACATCTAAAATACCATCAAATAGTCATTAGGCTGCTTGAACGCAGTGTACTATTTGAAAGGAAACTGTAGCTCCTATCCTTTTCCCACCCACCATGTCACTGCTGTCTGTACATAAATACACTCTGGGGAATTTAACTTTTTGGTGCTCATTTGCATGAGCTCATCATAGAAAACACATCAAACTAATAGCCACAATATTACTAATAAAAATTCAGAAAATGCACACTTTCTCCAACCCATAATGGTTCCCAGATGTTAAAATTTTGTGTGTGCATGTGTATAACTTTAAAAATGATCCTCTTATATTTATGTTGGAGTTTTAGATCTCTCCCTCCACAGAACTTGACTCCCTGTTATGGGTCGAATAAGTGAAGTGTAATTGACATTAAAGCAAGTTGTATTTCAGTATTCAATTAATACTTAAAAATAAGATTAAAGACTTGTTTTATTGATTACCACTTTTTAAGTTAGCTAGGACTTGCATTGTAGAGACCATAACACTATATAGCACTATTTTGAAATAAATGCGCTCATGAAACACTGCAGATATGGATACTTTTATATCTATAAGTGAAATTTCCCATTTATTCGGTCCATCATTGTAGGGGTTTTGGGGGTGTTTGTTTGTTTTGAGTTTGTGTGAGGAGTTTCGGCAAGTGCCTTCAATCAAATCATCCTTAACTGGTTGACATTAGTTGATGTGTCAAATTAATATGCCATTTTAAATCTAAATTTTTAATTCTCTCTCATTCTTCTCCTTGCCCCTCTTCTCATTGGCTCTATCTCCTGATTTAAGGGTGTTAAAGTGTCTTGCAGAAAACAGAACATTTCTAGATCTACCTAAGACACTTTCAAAAATGTTTTATTATTAATAAATTATCAATAAATCTCTGATCTCCTGAGATCTAAATGAACTCTATGATTATTATTTCAATCCACACATGTTGTATTGTTAACTCTTGAAGACATGAGCTGGGGAAACAAACCAGTATAGCTGAGCCCAGCGTGAGGACCTCTTGGAGAAGCTCAAGTTTTATGTGGGCTTGCTCATATTTGTGAATAATGACATACTGAGTTTTAAATTTTTAAAAGTTCAGTGAAGACATATAGCTTTCCTGTGTATATAAAGTCAACTTTGTTTTTATGTTTTCAGAAAAAAATTAAATTGGTGAAACAAGTTGCTTCTAATACCCTGAAACGCATTGGAATTTAAATCAGGTAATTTCTAAGTTTTCTCTCAGTTCTCCAAGTTTGTTTATTTTCTACAACCACACTGCTTTCATTCCGTTTCCATTCTAGTTGCCACTGGGCTCCTGTCTTTTGTTTTTTGTTTGTTTGTTTGTTTGTTTGTTTTGTTTTTTGTTTTTTTTGTTTTGTTTTCTTTTCTTTTTTTTGTCTCTTCTGTCTCTTCTCCACTCCCTCTTTTCTAACAGAGCCCAGGAGACACTTGAAACATGGCCCATGGGCCAGTTTCATAGTTAACTTTAACTTACTTTAACTAGGCCTGTGTGGCTTGTATTTATTGCGTTTGTACAACTATAACGGCCATTGCTTTATAAAGTAATGAAACAATTGTCAGAAGAAAGATTTCAAAAGGCCAATAGGAAAGCACCTTCGCCTGATTAACAACCAAAACGTGGGTTTCACTTTTCACTTTTCAGAGCAACAAGGAACGCAAGGTTGGTCCATGCATTTGGATGAGGATGGGAGAAAATATCTTTCCTCAGATGTGTGATGGGTGAGTAATGGTGGGATTCTTTTGGAGTCCTTCTGGCAGGGTCTATCATCGTTTAAACCATGTACGCCTCTATCTCTGTAACCCCAGTTTGGGATAATCAGTTCCTAGAAATTTCAGCATGGGAAGGGGAAAGAAAGTTACCTAAAATATTATTTGTGTTATAAGAAAACTAAACTAAACAAAAGAAACAAAAATGTGTGGTGTCTCTGGGCAATGAGTCACAGGAATTCAGGGAGCGACAGGAATGAAGCTTTCCAGGTGAGACTGCCTGAACCCCTGATTTACCTGACAATACCTAAGCCTCATTTATACTGTGAGAGGCCAGGTTGCAAATAAGGTAGAGCTCTGTACATACTGGGGTGGACGCATACAAATTATACCCTTAGCAAAATTGCCATTTGTAGAACAACACATGTTTAAGAAAACAGTCAAAGCAATAACCCAAACTAGAATTATGTGTGAGGAAGTTTAGACCAAGTTTAATAAGACTACCATTCTGGAGCCAGACTGAGATGGAATTATGTCTCTGACACCTGCTAATTGCAGTGTTTATCAAGAGTTTAAAACACAATCATCTACTGAGTAGCTGTAGATTAGGGGCCTTAATCAGCGAGAAGTCAAACAATTTATCCAAAGTGACATAGCCCGTAGAGGTGACAGAGTCAGAACCTTGACTCTGGCGTGACTGCTCTGGGGCTTGACCTAAATATTGGAGCAAGTATTAATGTTTTACTAAGGGAACCTGCAGTATCTGTGTCATAGATTTGTGCATTGAAACCCTGGCCTTCATACAGTAGGTACCGCTCTACCACTGGCCTATCACTGGCCTACATCCTCCTCTCGTCGTCTAAAATAGGCCATTTTCAATTGCATTGTCGGGAGTTGAGTGGACTCTCATAAGGACTTCAGATCTTTAATGCCTCAAATCCTGTCTTGGATTTAAGATGCTTCCTGGGGCTTTGAGGCCCCATCTTCCCTACACTGTGATCACACTTGGTCCAAAAATCTATGTCCTTGACAAAGAGCATGCTAACACATGTTATAGACATGCATCTTATAGGAGTTTTTATTTTAGCATCCAAAAACTCTGAAATAATTGCCTGGTAGATCCCACACATCTCTGCATCCATTTGCATCTGATTTATGAGGCTTGAGAAAGGGTTTGGCTCCCCCCTGTCTGTCTACCTTACCGCTGCACTGCCATCTGAGAGCCACTTTGGTCTCTGCCCTCCTGCTTCGCACTCAGAAGCTCTGCTTTAGATCTCTGTCTGAGATGCACATTGCATTTGGGCTACTTCTTTAACCTAGCATTCGACCAAGCAGAATTCTTAAATTTCCAAGTAGCCCAACTACTTTGTACTCTCCCTCAGTTTTGCAGGCTGTGACAAGGGAGCTGACACACATGTTCCCATTCCTGCTTAGGTCGCCACGTTTCCAAAGTCTAAACCGCTAAAGCTGCCACTGAGGACGACCACACCACAGATTCTGAGCAATCAGCTGGGAGCAGAGGTGACTGTAGGATACCAAGGCTCTCTTAGTGTTTCTGTTATTGTGACAAAACAACATGACACAAAGCAACTTAGGGAGAAAAAGGTTGACTTCAGTTCTTCATCCAAGGCAGTCAGGGTACGAATGGAAACATGGCAGGAATCTGAAGCTATGAGCTGCTTAGAGGCCATGGAAGAGTGTTACTTACTGGCTTGCTCAGTCTGTTTTCTTAAGACTCCGAGTCTAATGGCACCACTCACAATGGGCTGGGCCCTCCCACATCAATCACTAATTTTTGAAAATGCTCTACAAGTTTGCCTAAACCCCAGTCTTATGGAGGCATTCTTTAAATCGAGGGTCCCTCCTCTCAGATGTCTCTAGCTTGTGTCAAGTTGGCATCAAATTAGTCAGCACACATGCAGACAGAGCGAGAGACCCAAATCAGGATATCGTTCTTTGGCCTATCCTCCTGAGTGATGAAAGCCATAGCTTTTGCTAAGATGGTAGGTAGCCTAAGAGTGGAAGACTCCTCATTAATAAGAAGGAGAAATAGCCCAAAGCAGTCTTAGAATGAAGAAAACTTACCATTTGGGGTCACTGAAGTGAAAGTGTTTGTGTATTAGTGTAGCCTGTCTTGATGGATAGAAACTCTTGTTACTTCCATCAGTGTCCTGATGACCACTGGCATTTCCTCTGATGGCCAAGTAAAAAAAGATTTTCTCCACTGCACAAGACAGCAACAGAAACTTACATATCCAGACCTGAAAAATTCTAATTTTTAAGAGGACCTTCTCTCTCTATGTCTCTACCCCCCCCCCCATCTCGTGCGTGGTACATGTGTGTGTCCTCTTTTTTTCTCCTCTCTCTTTTCTTATGTGTTCCAGGAATTGAATTCCGGGCCTTGAGAATGTTAAATAAGTACTTTACCACTGACTATAATTCCAAGTCAACCTACTATCAATTTAAAGAAATTTTTGTACCTGTGCTCTAGGCTTCCATATGCAAATGTATCATCTACTCACCCATTCATTCATTCATTCATTCACTCATTTCTTCATTGGTTCATTCACTCATTTTCCCCAAACTCCTAGTGAAAAGAATTTACATCTATTTCTTCTCTGGGTCCTGGGTCAGACTCAGACTGCTAGCAATGGCAAGCATCTCTACCTGCTGATCCCTATTGTATTTGTGCTGAGCCCTTCTGACCACATCTGTGAATGAAAATTTCCTATGGGAAAAAATGACATGTTTTCCCAAAAGTTTAAACTCAATCAGAATGACTCAAAGCCTTGTCCAACCTCAATAGCTTTTTGATTTCCCAAACCTGAGCAGCACCCATCCCATGACCCCTAGAACTGAATTTTCCCCATGTTTTTGTTTCCTTTGTTGTATCGTGTTCCACGGCTAGCTTTTGAGATGGCAGCCCAACTGCTGTTTTCAATCCGAGTATTTTATTTAACACACGCTAGCTATTGTTTGCAGACACATTTTGACTGGGTCCTCATCTGATGAGCTGTTTGTTTGTTCTGATTGAGTAGGTCACTCATGAGTTCAATTAACCACTTACCCTTCATCTGATGGAGCAAGTGGCCAATTGCACCTGCAATTAGCTAACTAAGGGTTTGGTCATTTCCATAGGCAATTTTGCCTTGATCTAATTGTGGGCTGCAAGAGGTCCCTTTCATCAATGTAGCATGTGCCACCCGAAGAGTCAGGGAGGGAGAATGCTGAACGAAAACAAGGTGGCAAAGAGGACCGTTGAAACATTTCTCCAACCCAGTTGTCCAAAGTTGGAGAGCTTACAGATAAAAGCCCTGAATGACTTTTTTTCCTCTTCAAGTTAAAATGATCTCAAAACAGATGGCTTGAGAAGATTTTGCTGACTGAGTGTTTCTGAGAACAGGCACATTTAATACCACAGACTTGAAATTCCTGGATCATGTGTATTTGTGTCCTTTTGCAGGAGTCGAGGAGGGCTTATGTCTGTGGGTTCACTCCGAGCATCTGCAGTGCTGTTCTGAAAGGGCTGAAGGTGCATCAGAGCACAATCAGTCTCTATAGGGAAGTCACGGTGGTAAGGAGTGCTCTGGGCTTGGCAGGAAAGGGGAACACATTGCCCCCATCCTTCTGGTAAACACTTTATATACATCTTTTCATGTGCCAGAGATTTCACAGAAGATCCAGACAGCAGAAGTAACTAGAGAATAGGAAGAGAGAGAAGGAGAGAGAGAGAGACAGACAGACAGACAGACAGAGAGAGAGAGAGGAAATCTTTAAATTTAAATTTAATTCTTGGGCAAAAGAAATGCAGACATCTCAGGATCTGTCTTCTGCCTGTGACACAAACACAAATCGTGGAGCCTTACCCCTCTAGAGTGGCCAGTACCCAACAACAATCAGAAAGAGCACTTATTGTCCAGATTTTTCATTGTATGTAATCTTTTGGAATCACAGCCACACAGCCAATTTCTATGGCCCATCTGTCAGGACATTGAAATTGCTTTATTATACAGAACCGGCTCTCAGAGTGTGTGGATTCAGGAAGGAATATTTACCGAGTGTCATCTGAGATCTCAGAGGTTCCATAAAACACTTAATTAACATACAAAATCCACTTCAGCTAAGCCTATACCTACTTTCTGAATATCAGTTACTTATTTGATTACTCCGGAGGCTTGGGTCGGCAGGGGGAGGAATGCTGGAGCTACTGGAGAATGAACTAGAAGCGAGGCAAAGTGGACAGCCTCTGACAGATGCTATTTTCTCCCTGGGGGCAAGAGCTGGTGACATAGCCCCACCGAGAAGCACAGAGCAGCTTTTGTTTGTTTCTTGGTCTTTTTGCTTTGTTTGTAATAAGCAGGAGCGCTGCCTTGCATAGATAATTAATTGCCCAGATCATCTGACTTGCCTGGCTTCTCTGTAAAGCTAAAAGCTGTGTTACCCTAGGAAAGCCACTTAACCTCTCTGAGAATCAATTTTTATTCTTCTATAAAGAAGCTACGCATTTCCTTCAGTTACTGGGATGACTGAAAAATGTGAGGCTGGGTGGAGTTTTAGCATCATCAGCCCGTGGAGGTCAAGCAGCAGTCTCACAGACTTTGCCCA
Organism: Mus musculus; assembly: GCF_000001635.26. Classification (NCBI taxonomy): domain Eukaryota; kingdom Metazoa; phylum Chordata; class Mammalia; order Rodentia; family Muridae; genus Mus; species Mus musculus. The sequence goes on from NC_000070.6 coordinate 54,372,159, forward strand.
GCGTCTAAGAGGGTACTTGACCCAGAGGAGGAACAGGGAACATAATTGCTGGTTTTCTGGATGGACGTTCCTGAGGTTACATCAGCAGTAGCAGTGGTGGGTCTATGACTCTGGATCTCTTGCATATATATGTTATTTCCACACAACTTGTGTTTTAAGTATTTATAATATGACCATCTTCAGTAGTGTCTCTTACTGGGCACTGTCACTGCTGCCCTGTCTGTAGCAGGACATTGGCCATGTGTCAGTAAAACACGGAAAAGCTCTGCAGCTGGGTAGGATCTGGAGGTCTTCAGGACTTTCTGGGGGAGAACAAAGAAGGTCCCGCTCCTCAGTGTGTCTCCCATTTCAGTGCATGGGCGCAATGAAGGCAGAACTGCTCTTTCTGACAGCAATCCATTGGCTCTTGCTTTCAGCTTCCCCTTTCTCTAGGACGCTGGTATGGTGGGGACTAGAGGTGCACAGCGATCCAACAGCCACTACCCCAGTCTAAGCATGACTGTCCCACCATCCATTCTTTCCTGCAATGAGCTTTCCCAAGAATTCCTCACACCCATGTGCAAAGAGAAATTGTTGGCCCCACTCATGCCAGACACCTCCCATCCACGTACTGACCAGATCGGACTCTGCCGAGCTTCTGAGATCAGATGAGATTGGGCAGATTCAGGGTGGGATAGCTGAAGACATGTTAAACATCTCTAGATATTTATGGATTCCCAATTAAGCTCATGTAGAGAGACCTCCATGACACATGAAGCTTCTACAGCATTTGGGGCTCTGCAGACACCATTTAGTGTTGGTTACTTTCCTTGTCCTGGAAGCCATGCTGTGCATCAAAGTCATGGGGCTCTTTTCTAGGGTCTAACAACAAAGTGTCTGAATCCCAGTGAAGGCATCAGACTTTCATTCTCAATCGTTCTAGCTAATAGTTATGTAAAGATGGCAGACTTAAAGGCACTTGAACATTCAGGACTCTGGATTACAAACTCTTCTTCCTGAAGACACAGTTAGACCTCCACTGGTCCCCAAACACCACACAGCATCTCAAACACCCCAATGTTATCCTGCATCCTAAATGCATGAATTCAGGGACCCCCACCCCCCACCACCCCACAATGCTCCAACCAGCCAGGCTGAGTCTGACCGGAACAAGAGTTAGTTCCAGTCTCAGTACCTTACAACCATGGAGGGCTTCCTCTTAGTGGCTGTCCATGGCCTTCATGGGTGACTATGGCTTTGAGGTATCTTCACCCCAGGACCCAGCTAGGAGAGCTGTCCTTCTTTGGTCCCTACCAAACACAGGATTCACTCTATGACTAATGGGATCTTCTAAGTGGTTTTCAGGGGAGAATAGTATTATGAAATCTGGGCTCAAAGTCATCCCTGTAGGGCTTGAGTAGACAGAACATGAAGCAGGAAGGAAGACTCAGGGGGCAGAGGAGCCAAAGGCAATGCTTACCCTGAAATGCTGTTATCTTCTGAATGTTTCAGCACAATGTAGCCCCTCCCCTCAAGCCCGTGCAGGCGGTGGAGAGAGTACATAGTTTGAGCCCTTTTATCTAGATAGTCTGCTGGGAGAAAGAAAGGCAGACAAGATTAGAGACCAGTTGCCCTAGAGACAAAGCAGACTCCTGGAATGCACTGAGGAGACAGGAGACAGGCAGAGCCCCTCCCCCCAAGGCCCCTGGTTTGTGTAAGATGATCTGCTACTCCAGAAATACCTTCAAGTTCTTGGAGAGAGGGACTTAGTTGCCAGCCTGTGGCCTGCCCAGAAGATCAACATCTTAGCAAATAACTCTTGGGCTTCTTGCACCTATCAGTAAGGCCTAGTAGCCTACTAATTTCTTTGTTTCATCTGTGCCTGAGCGCCCCCTGAGGGAACAGCAGCAGTCCAGAAAGCTCTGTGGATGGGCAAGTTCTTTTAAATGCACGCAGGCCTCTGTTTGCAGGAAACTGAGTAGTGTCCTGATATCTGAGATGGCGTGTTTGGCTTTGCTTAGCCATTCTCCCAAGTTCACCATTTCTAGACACATCTGTTGAGATGGTAAGGGCAAGTCTGTGGTAGAGGACAGTGTGAGAAAAATTAAGGATTTAAAAGTATTCTTGGTAATCACTCCCCTGTGTCCCCCAGTCTTTCCCATTTACATGTCTCTCTATTCCCTCTCTTTTCTCCTGCTTCCTCTGTCCCATATCCCCTCTCCTCTCCCTTCTTCTCCCCTACCTTTTTCATTCTCTTTACCCATCCTCCCCCCTTGTCCCCCCTCCTCTTCCCCTCTTGCTGACCCTCTCCCCTCTCCCACCCCCTCCCTGAGGAAACCAGTCTGTATGACACACGGCATTGCTTGTTCCTCTCCCGCCTTGTGGAGAAGAATGAGCAAGCTGGGAGAGATTTATCTCCAGGCTGGACCCTGCTCCAGCTGTTGTGACACCATCAGAGAGAATGCACCGGCTGCTCAGCTGCCCCTGCGTGGCCTGGTGCTGGGCAGAGGCCTCCTTCAGGAAGAAAGGCTGCAGCTGTAGACAAAGCTTCTACCTCCAGGTGATATGAAAGACAGGACAGCAGGAGGCCTTGGGGTAGGCAGGGCAGAGGGGAGTACCACAGCAATGTCCCTGGGGCCTCTCCTCGCATTCTGGAGGCCAGGCTGTGGCCACATCTGAGAGCTTTCAACTCAGCTCAATGTGTCTCTGGGCAAGAAGACTTCTCAAGTTTCAGAAGCCCTGCAAGGCTGGGGAGTGTTTGTCAGGGAGGAATTTGGACATCAAAAGATGCTAAGGTGGGTGGAAAAGCCAATCTCAGGTTGTCAGAAGCAAAATATGTCTGGTCTGCCCTACTTTTCTGATTTGAGCAGTGGAGCTGCTGGTGCTGAGGACCCATGGAGCCTCACCCTGCACCCAGCCAGCTTCTTCTAAGGAAGTGTGGACCGAGTTATCTTAATTCTTACAAGCTGGCGAGGGAGGCAGGGAACTGTTCTGTCTGGAGACACAGAGGTTTCAGTGACAGTCATAATGGAACAGTGTAAACCTGGTGGTCAAAGTTCAACTGTGGGTCTCTTCTCATTTGGCCTATTTTTATTTAGGGCCCAAATGAAGCAGTTTTTAATAGGCAAGACAACCATTCCCACCTTCAATCAGAGACAATGCCAGGTTAAAATTACATTGAGAGCCAGTAAGCTGCATTTCGACTTAATACAAATATGCCCCCAAGGAAAATTTCACCCATTCTCACTTGAAAAGATGCCATATCCAAGGTCAATGATTTAGATTTGAAGCTTAAACCCAAGTCATCCTCAAGATACTTCTTGCCAAATAAAACTTTACCTTTGATCAAAAGCCATTCCTCTTCTCTGGGGTATTTCCCACCCAGAAGTGGGTGCATTATTCAAAAATTGAAGGAGAAGGAAAAATGGGTTAAAAGTGGGATGTGGCAGTGTACTAAGAGACTTAAAAATGGTTATTCCTAAATGGATTCATACCAACAGGAGGAGCTTTCCGTGGTGCCAGGGTTCCTATGGTTGTGATAAAGCACTGTGACCTTTGAAGAGGAAAGGGTTTATCTTAGCTTACTCTTCCTTCTTCAAGGGAAGTCAGAGAAGGAAGCTGGAGCCTGGAGCTAAAGCAAAGACCATGAAAGAAAGCTACTTACTGGTTTGGTCCTAAAGGCTTGCTCAGCCTGCTCTCTTATAGAACCCAGAAGCACCAGCCCACGGTGGCATTGCCCAGAGTGACCTGGGCCCACCCACATCAATCAAGGAAATGTACTTTCAGAAAATTTGTCTGGCTTGCCCACAGACCAATCTGATGGGGATGCTTAATGTACAACAGGCTTCCCACAGACCAATCTGATAGGGCACTTTTCCAGTTGAGAGCTTCCCTTCCTACCTGACTCTAGCTCATGTCAAGTAGATGAAAGGTAGGGAGCACACATCACACCAGTGTCCTTTCAATTTCTGTTTCTGCTTCAGAATGAATGGCTGAAACACTTGGCTGGACAGGACTTAGAGGAATGTGCTTCTTTCCTTAATGATCACCCTTTGAAGGCCTTCTAGAAAGATCTATAAGAAAGATAAGGTATAGATCATGGCCCCAAACAGGAGAGGGATCTGTACTTTGCATCCATAAAGAACTACTGCAAAGTTTTCTCAGAACCTCAGTGTGATTGTTTTAAAGATTAGAGTGGATAGGCTGGGAGGAGTCTCAATGAATAAGATCACTTGCTGGGCAAGCTCAAGGACCTGGGTTTGGATTCCCAACACCAAAAAAGTTGAGCATGGCTTGTACAAGTCTGTAACCCAGGGTTGAGGGTGGGGAGGGGGGCCAAGACAGTTGCTAGTTTTTGGCCTAGCCAAGAAAAATTAAGAAGGAAGATAAGAAGGAGAAGAAGAGGAAGGGAAGGGAAAGTAGGGAGGAAGAAAGAAGAAAGAAAGAAAGAAAGAAAGAAAGAAAGAAAGAAAGAAAGAAAGAAAGAAAGAAAGAAAGGAAGGAAGGAAGGAAGGAAGGAAGGAAGGAAGAAAGAAAGAAAGAAAGAAAGAAAGAAAGAAAGAGAGAGAGAGAGAGAGAGAGAGAAAGAGAGAAAGAAAGAAAGAAAGAAAGAAAGAAAGAAAGAAAGAAAGAAAGAAAGAAAGAAAGAGGAAAAGAAGGAGGACAAAGAAGAGGAGGAGGAGGAAGAAGAAAGCAGCAGCAGCTTTAGGTTCAATGAAAAACCCTGCCTTAAGGAAAAAAGGAAAAGCAATATAATTCGACACTGGGCATCTTCGTGTGTGTGTGTGTGTGTGTGTGTGTGTGTGTGTGTGTGTGTGTGTGTGTCCATGCCCACACTCACACATGTATGTACGTATGTGCTACCACCAGGATACAGAAAATGGACTATTTCCCCCATCCTTCTCACTTGCTAATTGGAGAATTAAGAGAAAGAAGGGAGGGAGGAAGAAAGGAAGGAGGGACAGAGGAGCTGGTTAGAGAATGTGGGAAGAATTTTTGAAGAATTGCAAGTTCTGAAAGGGCTGTTTGTGTGCAGGGATAATTGCATCCCACTTTGAACACCCGACAGGGCCTTTCTGTGAGGAAGCCAGTGGAGCACCCTTATGAGGAATGCTCCTTATATTAATCCTTTTCCACGGTTGCCTGGAAACGATAAGTTTATTTTCCTGGCCCGAACTCTTTTCTCTTCTGTTGCTGTCCCAGTCCAGTGCTGCCATAGCTGAGGGTTGCCTGTGTCTGCCCATGTGGTCCTGACAGGAGGTGCACTTTCTAATCTGAGGACTCAGAACTGGCCATTTCCACATTCCTCTTCTCCTGGAATCTTTATGGAAACTCTGAGACACTCACTGTTCTCCTTGCGGGGACAAGGGAGCCATGTTTCAGAGAAGTTAAGGAATTTCACTCAAGGTTATACTAAAGAGCAGAAATAGCTTTCAAATGGTTCACTCTGGTTGTCATTTTATTGGGATAAAGGGGAGATGACAGCAGCTCCCCAATGAGTTCACTTGACTCTCTGAGTGCTTCCCCCCATTTCTTGACCTACTAAGCAATGCCTGGTACGCAGACATTGGCCAGGAGCTGCTCACAGTCTGGAATGATGAGTGATTCTGGGGCAGGGACAGAGAGGCAGAGTTCACTTTTTCAATGCATTTCTTAATAAGCTGGACTTTAATCTTATCTGCAAAATGGCCAAAATAATGCATACTTCTCTTGGATGATTCTAGAAGAAAACGGTGAGTAAGAACAACCTGGCACCATATAGAAAGTTCTAGAAGTGTAAAGTTGAATCCAAATTCTGATTATTTGTCTCTTCTGGATCAGCCCAAAAGCAGCTGTGTCCTGTGAAGGTTTGCATGGTAACATTTCCTGGGGCTTTTTAAACAGACAGGCTCACTAAAGATGACAGAGTTTCAAGAACATTGGGTGACAATGTTCCTCACCCAAAGGCTAATAGTCAGTCAATTTCTGTGCTTCTTCAAACTGCAGTTTGTAAGTCAATGCCTATCTTGAAAATAAATTGAATAAAGAACCCATGGAGGAGAACTGGCCAGTTAGCAGGAATCATGGTGAGCAGCCAAGATTCCTAGGACCAGCCAGCCTCTGCCATGCCAACTACAATATCCCCCCTACCAATCTCAGAACTTCTGAACCAGCCAACCTCTGTCATGTAGACCACCAAACCCAGAACTTCTAAAGTGTGGGACTGGAAACTGCTGACCCCAACAATCCCATTCTAGAAATGAGGAAAGGGAGGCTTAGAAAGCTACGTGTTTAAATGAATCCATTTGTTTAATTCATAGCTATCAGTAAGTACATCCAATCCTTGACCCCCACAGGGCTACACTTAAAATTCATAACCATCATCAAGTGAATCCAGTCCTTGACCTCACAAGGCTTTATAAAGTCAGGGAGAGCCATGAATGGGAACCATCACAGTATAGTGAACTTATTATAAACATGTGTGTGTGTGTGTGTGTGTGTGTGTGTGTAATTGTTTGGGTAGCTTAACTGAGTGCACAACACCCAGGTATAAATGTTGTAGGTGATGACATCCATGTCTGTGTCAGAATGTTGGTCATCACTACACACGTCACCTCCCACAGCTGGCACAGTCTGATGGTCAACCCTCTAACAAGGTGAGAAAGAAACATGCACACATTTCATTTCTTCCAAAAGGAGACTTGAACGCCTTTCTCTTGTCCTCTCACTCCCACCTACCAGCTTCTGTCCTCCTTTCTAATAACATTGATTGAGCTGACTTTGCCTACTGCAAAGAAAACAGCAGGGCGCCTGGATAAACTCTGGGATCTCATCTTCAAAAAGAGGAGTCTGTCCAGTGTATGTCATGGAACTTATTTTTATGCCCATTTGAAGAAATGCATATAAAGAAAATAATGCTTTTAAAAAAATCTGTGCAGGGATGTTTCTTACTCTACTAATTACATTAGGAACAAAAACTCCCAAGCCCGCAAAGGATCAGTAGAGTGGTTAGGTAACACCTGTCCCTTAGCACATGAGAATATTATACAACAATTAAAACCGATTTTATACAGAGATTACTTATGGATAAAATTAAGAAGACATGTTTAAGACGTACACAATGCGACTTACAAAACAAGCCCTGTTGGTTTCAGTTAAATACTTCCAGAAGATACGTCGTCATGTATTGAGACCTTCCATGCTTCAGTCGGTTCCTTTACGTTTGTTTATTTATTAGTCAGCTCAGTGATCATGGAGTCCTGATCGTATTAGGCCTTAAAAAATAAGTTCATAAGATGATGCTACAGTTCACATGAAAGCCCAGACAACAGAAACTTGAAAGAGGAAAGGGAAAGTATACACTACCTGAAGGCCAATCAGACTACAATGCTGGACTACTCAGAAGGTGTGGCATTTGCACAATCGCAGATTTATCAGGCTGGCACAGACTAAATCCTTCAGAAGAGACTCAGAAATAAGTCAAGACAGTCAAGGCGGGAATGGATCTTTTTAACAAGCTAGACAGGAACAGGCATGGAAGGCAATGCATCGTGCCCTTCATAAAAAAACAATTCCAAATGGCCTGCATATGAAACTAAAAAGTGTGCAATATTCAGGAGAAAATGCTGTATAAATTAGATGTTGCCAAGGATTTCATCATTAACCATAAAATGGAAAAGTGAGAAATTGAATATTCCAAAGCAAAATGTCTCTGTACCTTCAAAGTCACTGTAAAACCTGCGACTAGGCATGCTGGAGTCATTGGAAATATGAGCCATACATACTCACCATAAAGCGATTATGTTTGAAATGCACAAAAAAACCTTACCCATCAACAACTGAGAGATAAGTAATCTGATATAGATAAAGTATTTGAATAGACACAAAAAATATAAAATGTCCATCATGCATGTGAAAGTCATTAAATAATCTAAGAAAAACCAAAGTGGAAAATCTCCACACAGCTCTAAAATTCAGAGTATTCTAGGAGCAGGTGTTGGCCAGAGTATGGAGCTATAAAACTCTCAGACATTGCTGGAGGGAGCACAAAATAGCACAGCCACTCTAGAAAACAATCTGACAATTTTCTTCAAACAGTTAGATAATCACATACTTCACTCCCTAGAAATTGTACTCATAGGTGTTTACCCCCCAAAATACAAACATCTGTCTGCAAAAAAAAAACTTATATCAGAGTGTTTATGATAATTTTATTGGGGGTAACCACAGGATACAATCTACCCAAATATATTCCAAAAGGAAAATTCATCAACACATGGGCATATACTCACTGAGTAGAATATTTCTCATGAATAACACGTAGCAAGAAAAACACACATGATAACAATGAATCCTTAAAAATGGATATTCTGAGGCTGGGGAGATGGCTCAGTCTGTAAAATGTTTGCCACCCAAGCATGAGGACCTGAATTCAATCCCCAAAGGTCCCATAAAACTAGGGCAGAGTGGCACACGCTTATGATCCAAGATCTTGGGGCATATGGACAGGCAGATCTCTAGGGCTCATAAGCCAACCAGCCTGGTCCATGGGTTTGTTCAGAGGCAACTAGAGAGCCTGTATCAAAACACAAGGTTGGGTCAGCTAGATGGTCTGGTGGGTAGAGTGTCTGAGTACATTCCCTAGAATTCACAGGTCTAGATAGTTTTTGTTGTTGGATCCAAACCCCTTGGAAGAGAGAAGCTCAGAATAGCCTGTGGCATGTCTGCATAGCATTTTCTTTATTGCTACTTCATGTTTATAGGAGGACCCAGGCCACTGTGAGTAGCTCCATCAGTAGACACATGGCTGCAGGCTCTATAACAAAGCTAGCTGAGAATGAGCTCTTGATAAAAGAACTCAGGAGCAAGCAGTAAACAGACTTCCCTTATGGAAGTCCTATCTTCAGGTTCCTGCCTTGAGTTTCTTCCTTGACTTCTCTGTCACTTTGACTGTATCCTGGAAGTGTCAGCTGAAATAAACCATTCCCTTCCCCCAGTAATTTTTATCACAACAAGAGAACGTACCTGAAACACTTCATAAGGTGGAAGGGGCTAACTGACTCCACAGAGTTGTTCCAAAGCTCCACATGTATGCCATCACACATACACACACACACACACACACACACACACACACAAGATAAGTACGAATTTAAAACAGAACAAAATAAAGCAAAGAAAATGGTTCTAGAAGAACATAGGTTTCTGGCCTCTCATGCACATGTAAACACACAGACACACACAGAAACACACACACACACACACACACACACACACACACACACACACCTCTGAAACCCTGAATTAAAAAGGCCAGTCACAAAAGCCAGGTTATATGACCATCATACAATTCCATGGATATGAAATTCTAGAAAATCTAAACACTAATATGTATTTGCACTGAACCAGAGCTAACTGGGGGCAAAGGCTGACTGTGAAGGAGCAGAACAGAACCTGAGGATAATGAAACATCTTAGGCCTGATAGTGTTTATGTGAATGTGCGCCTTTGCTAGAAATCTTAAAACACACGAGTCCTGTGTATATCTAAATAAAACTTTATAAAACTAAAATACTTAATTATGATTATAAGACAAAAATATTTTTTAAGTTTTTTTATTTTTAAGTATGTGTGCATACATGCACCTGGGCGCACATATGTGTGCACACACATGAGTGCAGGTGCTCATAAAGACCAGAAGAGGGTGTCAGGTCCACTGGAGTCAGAATTACAGGTAGTTGTGGGAGACTCATTGTGAGTACTTGGGACTGTACCTGGGTCCTCTGCATGAACAATGCATTCTCTTAATTGCTTAACCACCTCTCCGGTCACTAGAAAAAATCTTTATATTTTAATCAATAAACTTAAAAACTATGTTTGTCAATGACAAACAAAAATCTGTTAATATCAGTAATATATTATAATATTTTATATTTAATTTTACTTTTGCATTACGTATATGGCGTGTGTGTGTGTGTGTGTAGTGCATGTGTGTGGACTTGTGTGTGCAGGTGCAAGTATATGTATGTGGGTATGTGTGTAGAGGTCTACATTAACATTGATGTCTTTCTCAGTCATTCTCCTCTCTATTTATTGAGGCAGAGTCTTTCCTTGGGCTTGGAACTTGCTAATTCTGGCTGCTCTACTTGGCCAGCTTGCTCCTGGATCCTGTACTTGGAACCTGCATCTGCCTCTCAGTCGCTAGGATTACTGTTCTCTGTCTGATATGTACCTGACTTCTGGGGATCTAATCTCAGGTCTTATGCTTATAGGACAAGCCCTTTATCTGATGAGTCATCTCTCTAGCCAATCAACTTTATAAAAAAATGTAAATTTTTTTACTGTGATTTTATTTGAAACTTAATCTATTTCACTGCTGGTGGCCACCAAGGACACAGTACTGCAAATATTCAGAAGCACTTTAGTGAAAATGACTACTCCTCGGGAGTAGTTGCAGGATTAGGGAATCAAAGAGCAGATGATTATTCAACAAAAGATTTTGAAAAGTAATAAGAAAAATTGAGACAGTGTCTCCTGCAGCCTAAATGAGTCACAGACTTTAAAGTGTGCCAAGACCCAACGTGGCTTGGGACTTCTAATTCTCTTCCAGCTCCTGAGTGCTGGGATGTCAGGTATGTTCACCACACTTACCCACAGCTTCACACATGCCAAACAATGGCAGCATCAGCACAGTAACATGCAGAGTTTGAAAAGTAATGTATGTATAAAAACAGTATTATCAATCATGGTGGAGACCACCTGTAATCCTACTGCTTGAGAGGTGGAGGTATGAACTACACTAGACCTGGTGTCCTAAAAACAAAACAAAGTCACGCACACACACACACACACACACACACACACACACACACACATACACACACACACACACACACTTTGTTGAAATATGATATGAACTAGTAACTTACTAGCATATACAACTTCATATATTATCTAAGTAAAAAGTATTGCCTAGGCAAGCCGCTCAAAGTGCTATTACTGCTATAATCAGATTCCAGCAAGTCATCGTTATTACATACGGGTGCTCTAAATGCCACTTGAGAGCTTATGTCTAAGCGGTTCATCTTTGGAAACTTAGGGGAGGGAAACGCAAAAGTTAAGGAACAAGATCCTTCTGTGTTGAAAAGATGAGACCAAATTAGCAAGTTTATTGAGCTTGGGGGCTTCACACTGAGTCTCATCTCAGCGATTTATTCAAATCCTGCACACCAAGGACTCTCCCTCACTTCCATCCCGCTCAGAGGAAGACATGTTTTAAAGTTTTACAAAATAGCCACACAAAACCTTTATTATGAAGGAGGATACATAGGAAAAGCAGACACACAAATACATGCAACGAAGTAATCACAAGTTTCCATTTAAAGTTGGAAAGTTTCAGTGTACAAAATCTCAGCAGCATAGCAGAGTGTAATCTCCGGGCTATGGAACACCATTCAATCCACTCTATTTATACAGCTACCCAGGGTTCATATCAAGCATATTTTTTCCCCAAAAAAAGTCTTTTAATTTCAGGTTTGCAATTCTACTTTTAAGAAAAAAAAATATCAAAGACACCTAAGAACATTTTATGACTTAAAAAGTTTTCTTGAAATAAAAACGACTGCTGGAGTTTTCTCCTCCCATATCTTATGTGCTCAACTACCCAGTGTGAATCACCCAGGCCTCAGTTTAAAAGAGAGAGAGGGAGAAAGAAAAGAAAAACCTTTGCTACACTGGCTTCCTTTGATCCTTTGCTGGTACTTAGGAAAACGCACACTGTCTGTTTAACACATTCCCAACATGCCAGGATAATGAAGCACATGGGACTCGGAGACTTAATTCCATGTCTGTTTCTTTATTTAAAAAAAAAAAAAGAAAGGAAGAAAAGAAGAAAGAAAAAGAAGCCCTTATACACTCAGGGGTGAGTGAAGAATAGACTAGAGTAGCTAGAAGCGAACAGTAAGGAAGAGTTGTGGTGGCTGAGTTGGGAGATATCATTAAAAAGCAAACCAGGGAGTTCCAGTCGAGGATCTGAGGAGATCATTGATTCAAATCCCTTAAGGGCTTCTTCAAAGGGCTTCTCAAAAAGTTGCATTGTCTGAGGAGTTTGGGGCGAGTGAATGAGTATGTGTGTGTAGCTGTGTGTGTGTCTGTGTGTCGCAAGGCGGAGGTGAGTGGTTGGGAGGGCTGTGCCCACCTAATGCATAGAGGGCTGAGGAAATGTGTGCTCACTGTGAATACCTCTAAAGTCTGAACTGATGCGGGGCATTTTGTCATAGGTTTTCTGGTTAAGGGCTTAGCTTGTTGGTTCTCTGATGGTTTGGCCTCACAAACACCCTTCCTCTGGTGGGCTCTTGTCTCCTTCCTTAGATGTCCCAGCACAGCTGGAACACAGTATGTGCTGTTAGGTGAGATTGTTGGAGTTCAGATCCATGTTCCCTCCCCAGATCTGTCACACTGCATTAACTTTGCCAAGTCTGTTTCCCCAAAAATAAGATGAAAAGGAGAGTATCTACATTATAGGGTTGCTTTGATAATTTACATAATTACACTTTACTAGTGTTCACTGCCCAGCGTGGATCATCTGTGTAGCTCACAGACATCCTAGATAGCTACTAACTAACTAACTAACTAACTAGCTAACTAACTAACTATCTTTTGAAAGCTTTCTATATAATGCTTTCCTTCAAGTTTGAAGAGGTACTGTATTATTTTTCTGTAGCAACTGTAACAAGGTACCTCATATCAGATAGCTCAAACAGTAGAAATGTATTGTCTACTAGACTAAAGTCTGGAAACCCATATCAAGATGGCCATACAGTTCATTCCAGACATGCCTCCGTCCTTGGCTTGCAAATGTCCACCTTCATAAGGTCTTTTTCCATGTATAAGATTCTTCCTTGATGCCTTTTATTTCCTTTTATGAGGAAATATTAATTTTGTCCTCTCTCCTGAGAGAATATTAAAATAAATCATCTTTTGAAAGGTGCATTCTCAAAATAGGATTGTGTCTTGGAAATATGAATGGGTCAACTCGGCCTACCATAGTTTCCAATTCATAACATTTGCTTTCTTAAATAAAGAGAATGAGGGCCTGAGCTATCTTCTTCTCCTTAACACTCTGCTGTCTTCCTCCTGTGTGCATCTCATTCACATGAGTATGCGCAAGTCCTGAGATATAATCTCTTACGAGTACTTACTGTCCTATATTCACCATACATAAATATAAATGTATGCATGCATATGTATACATGCACACATACACATGTACAGTTACATATGTCCCTATAAGTATTATAAATTGCATGTGTGTATATGCATATCGAAGTCTCCCTTAATCCTTTGCTTCTTTTTCTGCAGTTTCAATTGTCCATGCTCAACTATGATCCGAAAACGTTGGAAAATCCCAGAATGCTTCATAAGTTCCAAATGTGTGCCCTTTCAGTAGCGAGATGAAATCTCCCACCATCCTGTCCTGCATGGGATATATAGCAACATGTTTCCTTCATATCTATGCTGTGTTGCCTACTCAGTAGGTAGCCCTCTGATTTATTGGATTGATGGTGAGAGTTACCCAGTGCTTTTGCTCAAGGAACTCTTGTCATAGTCTAATACTCCGTAACAATTCATGTAACTCTCCTTACGTTATCTCTTCATAAAAGCATTGTATTGTCTCATATCGTATCATCTCAATATGTACTACACTGATCCATTAGACAGAGAGACCATTGTATCAGAAGAATTTCTCAACACTGGCAAAATGCCTGAGAGAAAGAAACTTAAAGTTCATTTTGGCTCCTTGTTTCAAAGGGACAAGACCATGGTTACTTAGCCATGTGCTAGGCTAAAACAGTATGGCAATTATGGCAATGGAAAAACATGGAGGTTGAGAGCTGATCAACACACACACACACACACACACACACACACACACACAGAGAGAGAGAGAGAGAGAGAGAGAGAAAGAGAGAGACAGAGACAGATAGAGAGACAGAGAGACAGAGAGAGACAGAGGGATGGAGAAAGACAGAGACAGAGAAATTGTGATGGGGACAGAGACACACACAGAGAGAGAGAGAGAGAGAGAGAGACAGAGAGAGAGAGAGAGACAGAGAGAGAGACAGAGAGAGACAGAGAGAGAGAGACAGAGAGAAAGACAGAGATCTAGGGAGCGATCCTTTAGCTGGTTCCCACTTCTACAGTTGCAAGTATGTCTCCAAATAGTGCCACGAGGTAAAAAGCGAAGTCTTCAACCTATAAACATATGGGGAAATTTTCATATTCAAAGCACAACAACCACTTTCACATAGCTTCTTTTACAGTGTGTTGCTGTTTATATTGTGATCTCATTATTAGCCACTAAGCTGATGTACTAACCACATCATGGGGATGTACAAGAACAAGCCGTTTACACAAGGTTCAGTGCTATGTTTGGTTTTAAGCTCCCAGTGAGGTACATGGAATATATCCCCTTTAGAGGAAGGGGAACATTTCCATGTGTTTGCATATAAATCTATCTACACAACCTGACACACACTTGGATAGAGAAAGAGATTTTTTTAAGCTGTCCATCTCATTTACAGTGGAAGTTCCATGGGGACAAGGGCTTCACTCATCACCACAGCACCACAGTGCCTAGAACAGAGCCCTGAGGTAGTAAATACTGATGTGTTCCTTCCTATAACCTGAATGGAAGCTCAACCCAGCGTTCATTATTTCCCTTAGAACAAGGTCTTTGTCTCTCTACACCCTCTGCTTTACTTAATTGATCTTTTTTGGTAATGAGTGTTTTCATGGGTTGGATTGAAATTATTTGTGTAGACAACAATTGAAGCCGTTAAAGGCTTATGTTGATCCAGAAGAGGGAACACAAACACACCTCCTTTTAATTATGAAGCCACAATTAATGGGAAGAAAGGCACCTGAGGGACAACACAAAGCAGAGGCTGAGACCAAATGCTAACAAGGAATTTCTTTCTTTGAGAATTTCTTCCCTGCACTCAAACTTAGTTTGATAGATTCGACTGACTTGACCATGCCTTCAGGCAAAGAAATATGATAAGCATGTACCTAGGGGTGGATTAAGACAAAATAAGGGGCCATCAACGGGATCTGTCCAATTCTGTCTCTCCACAACTCCCTCTGGGTAAATCCTATAGCTTACACCTGTCCAAGGCAGCAGAAACCTAGACCATCACATCTGTCAATGGCTGCCCAAATAATTAAAGCCATCTGTGCCCAGCATCCCAACACTTCTTGGAATCAGTGTTCAGTTCCATAATTTCTCCAATGAGAAATAACTCCAGGACTATGGCGATTAAATCAGGTATTTCTTTTGTTGTTGTTTGTTTGTTTTTAATGAAAGAAAAGATATCACTTTGATCCCTCTTGACCCCACTACCCCGAGGCTCCCTTTTTAATAGAGCAGCTGATATGTTAGGGAAGTCAAGACAGGGCTGTGAAATCAAGCTGGAAGTCAGCGCATTCATTTGCCTGTATTGTTCACTCCAGTGCAGAGACTCCAACCTACCTGCTCTCTTTGTGCAAGCTGGTGATGAATGTGTTGACTGATTGGAATGCAGCCAAACACCATTTCATGTTGAGCCGTCTCCTCCCTGGGTATTAAGGGGCCGTGCAGGGCAGTCTGAGAAAGAACAATGTGTGGCTATGAGCTCGGGCTCTGGGTCCAGTACAGGAATGGGGACCCAAGCTTTGTCATTTCCTGGACCTGGGACGGATGACTTGACTTTGCTACATCCATTTCTCCATCTGCAAAATGGAAATACTACTCATACCTTCTTCATTACTTATGGCACAGATGATGTGAGAAAATACATGTCAGACACTCTCTAGACTCTTGGCTCATGGCTGACATATAGCAATCCCTAGTTATTGCAGGTTCTGTTACTGAGGTTGTTAGAAATCCCTGACCTTACAGTCTCCACTCAAAGTCCTGGTTTTCAGCACGCTGTAAGAGGAAAATTGTGAGACATACTCTTGCTCTGTTCAAGAGAGTGGTCCCAATGTTTAGTTAGACTTGTTGGACTGTAAGACCTTTGGGATGAGACTACATAGGTAGTTAGATTACTCAGTCAGGAAGTAAAGTTTATTAGGCCCCTTCCATCTGCCAGATGTCCTGCTAGGTGCCTTTTCTCTCCGTCTATTGTTTAATCCTCAGGAGAGGCCTGCAGGGTCACTGATATGAATGCCACTTCTGATGCTGCCTTGACAGTATGGGAGACATGTGTTTTTGTCTTCACAGAATCCCTTTGATCACCTGGCCTCTGCTATAATCTTATTCAATGCATTTGTTTTCATGGAATCAAATTCATCCCCTTCCAGATGCTATGGGGACACTAATTTGGATCCTAGATGGAACAATGCCACCAACTACTGAGATTACTATAGCATGACCACCTTAATTCTGAAGAGCTCACACTGAGGGGGAAAGGTGCCCCTTCTATCTCTGTCTCTTGTCTGTCTCTGTCTGTCTCTGTCTGTCTCTCTCTCAACTTAAAACTACAAGAAAATTTGTGCATTGGAATGAAAAGTGGAGAACTTGTAAGTTGAATGAGCTTCAGTTATCTATGCCTGCCTCAAATAAATTCTAGTGTGGACCTTTTTGTTTGCTTCTGTGTTTGTGAGACAGTTTCATAAACTCCAGGTTGGACTTAAATTTGCTATGAAACTGAAGTTGGCCTCAAACACCTCATCTTGATGCCTTCACCTTCAGATGGGATTGTAGGCAAACACCAATACACCCAGCTTATTCTTGCTAAGGATCAAACCCAGCCCTAAGCAACTTCTCCACCAATGGAGCCACTTTCTCAGCACCCCCTCCCCCGCCCCCCCCAAATCATTTTTTTAAAAAGAAGGAAATCAAAATATTCATGTAGAGAATGAGGGTGGGGGATGACCTCTGATAATATCTTCTGGATCCTGGGATGTGAAAGAGACTAATAGTAGTTAAGTAAGATAATAAATTATAGTCTTGGGTCACATGGAATTGAGCAAACTCCTAACACCATTCTAGCTACCGCAATTAGGTCAGCAGAACTCCATGGTTTTTACTATGTTATATGAGAATCTGAGATCAGAACGAAATGTTTTTCCTTTTGTGCAGAAAGCCTTCTACGCACTAGACTTATTAGGAGCACTAACCCACCATCTCTAAAACAAGCTCATTCAAGTGCTTATGTAGATCCACCTGTTTTCATAAAATGTCTGTACTAACTAAAACTGATCTAATTTCTTTTTCTCCTACGATTTTTAAATTCAGCTAACAGTGAAGTGGTTCACAGTTTGCAAGGAAGACATTGTCATGTGGTTATTAGCATAGCTTTGGTATTGTAAGAGTGACATTAACTTTGATGTCCAAAGACGTGTGCTGGACCATAAGCTCTGTGCCTGCGTAGCTCTGTGAACGTGGACAATCTGTTTACTTTCTTGAACCCCACTTCCTTTTTCTAGAAATGAAAATAATAACATAGGAAATACAAGAGTTACATAAGACTATATTTTTAAAACTGTAACTTCGTGTGAGCTGTAATCCAGACACAATGAGTATAAAGCAATGCAAAATAAGCATTTAAAATATGAGTTTTAAATATCTAGGTAAGTTTGAATTTTTAGGCATGTTTAACTTGCTGTTTAGTGCTGTTATGTGGGATCTTATGAGTATCACTAAATAATGGTGAGTGGTTTTCTCTTTGGAAAAATTTAAGTTATGGTAGTACACAAACTAAACACAATAATCACCCGTATGCTGAGAATGAGCAACTGTAAAGATTTTCAAAACA